>NC_060138.1:422887042-423204959 GCF_021461385.2 Schistocerca piceifrons | reverse complement strand
TTTGTTTATTATCGCAAAATCGATTTTCGGTCACTTAGTGACCATCTTCAGTGCTGTAATATATAACTTAAATTAGTAAGCACTGGTGTCAATAAGCTTACGGCGATCACATAGACTATGTGATCGCCGTAAGCTTATTGACACCAGTGCTTACTAATTTAAGTTATATATTACAGCACTGAAGATGGTCACTAAGTGACCGAAAATCGATTTTGCGATAATAAACAAAAATATACGACCAATGCTGTCTCTCCTTTCAAGTATACCCATTATCTGGTCGTAGTGCACAGGACACTATGGAGTCGCCAATCAATATAATTTTTGGAGAGCTATTCTCAAAAGATAGAACCAAACATGCAATCATTACTAGTTCAGCGCAAGAAATGTTACAAATTCGTACAGCTACACCTAATAGTTATTACCCCTAAGTTTATAAGTAGTGATTACGTTTTCCCAATACATTAACGATAGAATACATCGGACAACAGCGACAGAGTGCGCCTATAAACGGCCATTAAAGCTCCCATGAAGGGGCATTTTTTTTAAATTAGTAACGTAACATTATTGGATCACCTACTTGTCAGAAAATATTTACTGTAATATATGAAGTTTGTTACCGACTTATAGAAATAAATTATGCCCACAATGGGAAATTTTACAGAAAACTTTGAATTCAGTTGTTCGCATATCGAGTAATGAGGTAAGTGCAATAAATGGGCTTTCAGTTCCGTATTACTTCGATAAATACAAACAAAACATCTCGGTAAAAGAATGAAAACAGTAAAAGTCGTAAATCGCTGTACCTACCTGCAGCTCACCTAGTTAAGCAAAACGTTGCACCGCAATGCACCAATATATACACACTATATGGTCAAAAGTATCCGGACACCCCCAAAAAACATACTTTTTCATGCAAGGTGCACTGTGCTACCAGGTTCTCCACTTATAGCGACCGCAGTAGTCATCAGACATCATGAGAGAGCAGAATGGGGCGCTCCGCGGAACTCACGGACTTCGAACGTGGTCAGGTGATTGGGTGTCATTTGTGTCATACGTGTGTACGCGAGATTTCCACACTCCTAAACATCCCTAGGTCCGCTGTTTCAGATGTGATAGTGAAGTGGAAACATGAAGGGACACGTGCAGCACAAAAGCGTATAGGCTGACCTCGTCTTTTGACTGACAGACAGCCGACAGCTGAAGAGGGTCGTAATGTGTAATAGGCAAACATCTATCCAGACAATCACACAGGAATTCCATACTGCATCAGGATCCACTGCAAGTACTTTGACAGTTAGGCGGGAGGTGAGAAAATTTGGATTTCATGATCGAACGGCTGTTCATAAGCCACACATCACGCCGGTAAATGCCAAACGACGCCTCGCATTGGACGATTGAACTGTGGAAAAACGTTGTGGGGAGTGACGAATCACGGTACACAATGTGGAGATCCCATGGCGGGGTGTGCGTATGGCTAATGCCCGATGAACGTCATCTGCCACCGTGTATAGTGCCAACAGTAAAATTCGGAGGCGGTGATGTTATTGTGTGGTCGTGTTTTTCATGGAGGGGGCTTGCACCCCTTGTTGTTTTGCGTGCCACTATCACAGCATAGACCTACGTTGATGTTTTAAGCACCTTTTTGCTTCCCACTGTTCGGGGATGGTGATTGCATCTTTCAACACGATCGAGCACCTGTTCATAATGCACGGCCAGTGGCGGAGTAGTTAGACGACAATAACATCCATTTAATGGACTGGCCTGTACAGAGTCCCGACCTGAATCCTATAGAACACCTTTGGGATGTTTTGGAACGCCGACTTCGTGCCAAGCCTCACCGACCGATATCGATACCTTTCGTCAGTGCGGAACTCCGTGAAGAATGGGCTGCCATTCCCCAAGAAACCTTCCAGCACCTGATTGAATGTATGCCTGCGAGAGTGGAAGCTGTCATCCAGGCTAAGGGTGAGCCAACACCATATTGAATTCCAGCATTACCAATGGAGGGTGCCACGAACTTGTAAATCATTTTCAGCCAGAAGTCTGGATACTTTTGATCACATAGCGTACCTACAAATTTTATCCGTCTGAACAATTATTTGAATTTCCATTCTCATGACTCAAATGCTTGCTTAGGACTCAATGCTTTGTCAACACTGTGAAATTCAGTTCCACAAACAATTCTGTGGTAAAAGAGTCTCAAATTTCTTCATTGGGTTTGTAACATTATTTAGGTTTTCGTCATGTACAGTTGATGCCTCAGCCGCGAATTCTGGGACACTGTATACCGTGTGGATGTCCCTGCGACTATTTACAAAGTAACAATATGCTAACCGCTCCTAAAGGGAAAAAACTAGAAGGGGAAGACAAGGAAGAAGATGGCGAGATGAGCGTCAATCATGTGATAAACCATCATTCCAACAACAACACGGGACACGGAGCGGTGGACAAAGTTGGAAGGGGCCTTTGAGCATTCGCAGGACACTAACTGCTAATAACAAATAAACACAGAGAAACTTAACACACCACCGGATGTGTTACTCATGTCTTGAGTTGAACTCCAACATTTTATCTCCAGTTAACTGTCTGCAGCTCGTGGTCTAGTGGCTAGCGTTGCTACCTCTGCATCACGTGGACCCGTTTTCGATTTCCGGCCGGGCTGGGGATTTCCTCCACCCAGGGACTGGGCGTTTGTGTTTTCCTTATCATTCCATCATCATGATCAGTGGCGAGATTGGACTGTATTCAGATTGGGAAAGTGTACGGGCGCTGATGACCGCGCAGTCGGGCGCCGCAGCAACCAAACATCATCATCATCCAGTTAACTGTATTACGTCCGTAGTGCTGATTGTGGATGGATTACTAACGGATGTGTTATCGAGGGGATTTATGACTTACGGCAGAGGTAGAATATTGAACCGATATTTATTTTTGTCATCATGTTGATGATTGTGAAGGTATTTAAAGGAGTTTTCTTCGCCCAAACGGCCTGTCCTTCAATGTGAGCCTGGCTGTAACCGCACGAAATTTAGCAAACATCTGCAGTACGCAGATAGTGATTTACCACACACGTGTTTCGAATATGTAGCACATTTCTGAGTTTCTAGGTACCGTGGGCTCACGCAACAGCCATTAAGTTTCAATAGCATTTACTATCCAAGGCCTAACTAGTTCACCTCAAGGATGACCATAGGAATGGAGGTTACCTGTGTATTGGGAACTGAGGTTTATATGTCCACCTGCGCGATGGCTTGAACCTCTGCATGTCAGTGGTGTGTTCCTAGTCTCGAGCTCGCAACGCATAAATGCATGTTTTCAGAACAGACTAACATCTGTCTGACATGTATTCCACACGTAAGCTGCAAATTTTTCCTTTTGTTTAGGATTTATACCTTGGGCACATACGCCTTCTAGTGGTTCATATTCTCGGAATTGGCCTTCGACAATCAGGCCAAAGAACCGCTCACTGTGTTTCATCGTCATAGCTATCACTTAATGAGTACGCAGAAGCACAACACAAACATCGTGTGAAAGTCAACATGCCTTGGAATACATTAACCAGCGACCTCCGTCTTACCGCCTTAGTTCTATCTGTAACAGGAGGTCAGTCAGACTGACTTTTTCTCTTTACTTAGACATGTGTATCAAAAGAAACTGGCCTCGGGCACATCTCTAACTACTGGCATTTAGCAATTTACTGTAGCCATCAATTATTTGGTAAAAGTTCAAGCAAGTTTCTTATGAATTAGTTCAAAAATACAGGACACACGCAGATGCACATGGACGATCGCAAACTCAAGACAAAATCGTCAGTCTCAAGGGCGAGATTTGAATCCATGATCTCCGAAAAAGCGTCATAGCATTTTGGCCCGTTCGTCCTCCAGTAGACGCAGCCACATTGGTTTAAGGGCAAACCTAAATCAGCGAGAATATTTGAACTCAGTCTGACACAACTACCGCTCATTTTGACGGAAATATGTTTACTTCCTCCCCAGGCAACAATACAGGGTGATTCAAAAAGAATACCACAACTTTAAAAATGTGTATTTAATGAAAGAAACATAATATAACCTTCTGTTATACATCATTACAAAGAGTATTTAAAAAGGTTTTTTCTCACTCAAAAACAAGTTCAGAGGTGTTCAATATGGCCCCCTCCAGACACTCGAGCAATATCAACCCGATACTCCAACTCGTTCCACACTCTCTGTAGCATATCAGGCGTAACAGTTTGGATAGCTGCTGTTATTTCTCGTTTCAAATCATCAATGGTGGCTGGGAGAGGTGGCCGAAACACCATATCCTTATCATACCCCCATAAGAAAAAATCGCAGGGGGTAAGATCAGGGCTTCTTGGAGGCCAGTGATGAAGTGCTCTGTCACGGGCTGCCTGGCGGCCGATCCATCGCCTCGGGTAGTTGACGTTCAGGTAGTTACGGACAGATAAGTGCCAATGTGGACTCTCCATACAGTTGATTGTGGAATTTGCAGCTCTCTGCTAGCTCTGCGAGTTGATTTTCCTGGGCTGCGAACAAATGCTTGCTGGATGCGTGCTACATTTTCATCACTCGTTCTCGGCCGTCCAGAACTTTTCCCTTTGCACAAACACTCATTCTCTGTAAACTGTTTATACCAACGTTTAATACACCACCTATCAGAAGGTTTAACACCATACTTCGTTCGAAATGCACGCTGAACAACTGTCGTCGATTCACTTCTGCCGTACTCAATAACACAAAAAGCTTTCTGTTGAGCGGTCGCCATCTTAGCATCAACTGACGCTGACGCCTAGTCAACAGCGCCTCAAGCGAACAAATGTACAACTAAATGAAACTTTATAGCTCCCTTAATTCGCCGACAGATAGTGCTTAGCTCTGCCTTTTGTCGTTGCAGAATTTTAAATTCCTAAAGTTGTGGTATTCTTTTTGAATCACCCTGTATAATAACGGCAAGCAGAAATCTCATCGAGGGCAGTCACTAGCAATTGCTCACTCACAGCATTCAGTTCGAGAAGAACTGACTGAAGAAGGAAAGTTTTCAGCAAGAGATTCTAGGATTCTAGCAGGAGGCATCGTGTGGCACCTGCCACTGCAAAGAGACGTTGGAGGAATTACATTAAAGAGGCACTACCACCAGAGAAACTGAGAAAGCACGAGGACAGAGAGCCTGGCAGCTTCCCTTCCTAGAAGCGAAGCAGTTGCGGTGAGAGACCGACTTCCTCGGCTGCAGTGACACAGTTCGCCGAATGCTGTGGGAAACTGGACTGCGCGCACGAAGTTCCGCTGAGAAGCAGTAACTCAAAGAGGAAAATATTTTATACCACCTGGCATTTGTGGAGCTCCATCTGAACGCAGTGTGGAAAAAAAGTAATTTTCACTGACGAGAAAATGATTTCCATGAACTACGGTGTCCCAAGAATGATTTAAAGAACGCGAGGTACAACATATCGTGACGAATAAAAAGTACTGGTTGGCTATCGGTCTCCTGCTGCAATTGAATTTCTGCGGTAGAAGCACGAGTACGTCACAGAAGTGGAGGAACTCCTGAAGCAGGCATTATAACCACATGGTGAAGAATGTGAAGCTTCCTTCAGCCCGAATGCTATACATTGAAGAAAAAATCTAAATACATGTATGGAATGATTCATAGAGAGATTCCATTTGGGATGCTCGCCCGCCTCGTACAAGTTGTTTCACTTGACGCCACTTTAGTCAATTGGGTGTCGATTCTGGGGCAACACACACATACACACACAGACGCACACACACAACACGCAGTCCAGAGCGGAGAAAATCCTCGACGCGGCCAGGAATCGAACCCGGGGCCCCGTGATCGAGACGAGCTGCAGACACAATGATGGAGAATTCGCGTTACAGGACAATCATTCCCCTTTACATTATTTCTCATTCGTTCAGCAGCAACCGTCCAATATGGGCATCAACCTCAAGGACTGACGGCCACGGGCTGCTGATATGAACCCAGTGGACAATATATGAGCTGAGGTAGCACGAAGACTGTCAGATAACTGGTCACGAAACCAACTAGCTACATCTGACGCTCTTTCAGGCTGTTCTTGAAGCCTGGGAGGTAGCTGTCGCTTCTGGCAAGTACGTCCTACTCCTCATTTACTCTATGCCAAGATGCACAATTGAGGTCAGAAATAATGTGGAATTCTGGACAAGATACAAGACCACAGAAAAAATTTTGTTTCCTTTACTTGTTCTTTTGCTCAGATTTCTGTCAGTGACATTCGGTGGAACATCATCTGACGACAGAAAAGAATAGAAAACCCATGATAATAAAATACGACTTAGCTTTCCTGAAAGTTACTTTTTTAATTGAAATAAGTTTCTTTTAATTATATTTTTTAATTGTTGAATTTCTCTTACATTTGCTCTCCGTCTTCAAACTTAAAAAGAAATAAATTATGACGGACTTCGTATGGCAATTTTTTGTTCTTTCAAGTTCATCTGTGTCTTGCCCTCTATTGCTAGCTTCCAAAAATACCGGGTGATCAAAAAGTCAGTATAAATTTGAAAACTTAATAAACCACGAAATAATGTAGATAGAGACGTAAAAATTGATACACATGATTGGAATGACATGGGGTTTTATTAGAACAAAAAAAACACCCTATATTGCTAGACGCGTGAAACATCTCTTGCGCGCGTCGTTTGGTGATGATCGTGTGCTCAGCTGCCACTTTCGTCATGCTTGGCCTCCCGGGTCCCCAGACCTCAGTCCGTGCGATTATTGGCTTTGGGGTTACCTGAAGTCTCAAGTGTATCGTGATCTACCGACATCTCTAGCGATGCTGAAAGACAACATCTGACGCCAATGCCTCACCATAACTCCGGACATGCTTTACAGTGCTATTCACAACATTATTCCTCGACTACAGCTATTGTTGAGCATTTCCTGTAAAGAACGTCATCTTTGCTTTGTCTTACTTTGTTATGCTAATTATTGCTATTTTGACTAGATGAGGCGCCATGTGTCGGACATTTTCTGAATGTTTGTATTTTTTTGTTTTTGGTTCTAATAAAACCCCATGTCATTCCAAGCATGTATGTCAATTTGTACCTCTATATCTACATTATTCCGTGATTTAGTCAGTTTTCAAATTTATACTGACTTTTTGATCACCCGGTATGTGAAAGACTTCTTCTAGTATTTCTTCATCTTTAATTTCCCCTCCCAGCTCTACGGGCTGAGATTGATAGGCAAGCTGGATGCCTCCGTTTGTCCACAGCCATTAATGGTGGGAATCCACTTTTATCGGCAGCCCTGGTCTCAATGTGAAAGTTTCTCGTGACGTCTTGAGAAATTTTCTGATGTTTACGGTGAGAGAGTTCTTGAGTTTCGGTCAGAATGCAGCGCGATGTTCTTTTAGGAACACAGGAGGCTAGTCTAGCCTATAGACCCGTATGTGTGACAAGATGCCAAACAAACTGTAGCGATTAGAGAAAATGCATGGAACTTAAAAATTTCAGGGACGGCTGGGAACTTGGGGCAGAACCTAGGGGACAGAAGAGAGGCCTCAGCAGCAAATCGGACGCAGAATTACTCGGTGGTTTGTCAGTTTGTCGAACGTGGCATTTCGGATCCACAGGAATTGGTCAAGTTCATTTCGAATTTGGAAAGACTACAAGAGTAAGTTGTGTTTGTGTGTGTGTGCATCGAGTTTCATCACCAGTATCCGACATCTGAAGGCGGGTGTTGTTATTTAGCGCTTGACTCGGCGGAAGGAGCTTCCATGGTTGATAGGCGAGCAACAGTTTTGTTCCCCACATTATGGATAAAGAAGAAGATGGTGTAGCTAAGCGAAGGCAGCCTTGTAGAGCAAGTAACTAGCTATTGGAGTTTATGGCCGTTATTAGGCAGGTTAAACTAGGAATAAACCATGTTATTTGGTTTGGCTTGCTTTTTTGTTTTGCTGAAGTTTCTGATAACATTGCAGGATGCTAGTTGGAGGTTAAGCGATGTACATTTAAATTTCATTTTACGAGTTTCCAATAACGTTTTCATGTTTTTGTTTCCTGAGGTCACTTGGGAAATCGCTATTTTTGATACCTATTGGTCGATTTTGATTTTATACTAGTTGCCTACCCGAAATTTTCAGTTAAAATATTTGCTGCTTAGTTGCTTCTCCAGCAACTAAATGCGCTGAAGGCGTTATTAAACCCATACAAGTCTACAGGCTTTATGACTGTTTTGGGACATGCTGATAGCTTCAAGGATTGAGATCGAACAATGAGTGCTGCCTTATTTCGCAAATTGCCACATAATACAGTAGTCTGTTCAAGCAATTGCTCTTCGCTGATTCTCGTGTAAGTACTGTGATGGCCTAGAGAACTTAGTATCAAAACATGAGGCAATAACTGAAAAAAAGCACTGGCTGCGAGGTATTACTTTGCAAATGTGCCCCACGCTCAACTAGATTATCTCTTATTGCTGTTTCCGTTTCTTTCCGTCGTAAGGCCACTACAAACTGAACAATTTATTCATGTGAACAATTTCACTCTTATGAACACAGCACCAGCAATGACTGTTTTGTAATCATTATGGGCAGAAGTTACTTTCCATTTTTCTCATCATTATAGACTGAATGACAGTTTTACATTAGACTGACATATTAAAAACTGTGCTGACAGCGTATTGTGTTCCTTTTTACAATTCCTACTTTTATTTCTGTATGCCTTTGCAGAGCGTCTTTTCGGTAATTGTGAAAATTGCTTATTCTTTTTGGACAGTTCACTTGAATGATGTGATGCTTTATATAACTTGTAGTTTAATTTCTCTTTGTATATTCGTGTTTTGCAATCAATGCCATGTTATTATATTCTCATTTGCGTTCTTCTGTTTTCGGGGTAGTACTAAAGACAGTGCCCTCAAGAAATATTTTTTTTAAGTCTGTCAAGATCAGAAGATGTGTAAGTACGCATAACGCTCGCAGTACAGCCACCGTAGACGCTCCAAAACAGTGAATCACTTCTTTGGAATGATCTTTCCAGTTCGCAATCTACTAAGAATGTAAAACAATACTAACGCAGACCGTAACTGATTTATGATTTTCAGCTTGCAGTCAGTGCATGTGAGAGTTATTAGTATCTACGCTGTGGCCCCAACCACTAGTTACGGAAATGAGAACAAGAGCTATTGGTTAATGCTGTTGATATTTCGGCCTTGGTCAACTTGGCAGTGCATCTTTGAGACAGAAGCTGAATTCTGCACTTCCACGCCCAGTCAGGGAAACCATCGGTTGTGTAAACGTATTATTCCTGTGGCTAGTAAAATTGACAACATCACCTAATATGTTTGAGAACTCTGTGATTGTCAAGTTACTTACTGGAGTGGCACGACGTTACCCTGCAAAATTCACTTGATATTTTCTTGTCAGTTACGTTAAATAATCTGAATGGTTTTCATGTAAGGTGTTTCATAGGGTATTAGATTTATGGTTTTGAGTCCAGAAAGGTAGTTCCACGGAGAAAACACACTATCCTCGTCTTTTACATTGCAATTTATGTTTTTTAGCTATCATATGCCAATGACAGAGGATGGAACGCAGCACTGACTCGCGAGCGTAGTGGTAATATGAGCACTTTTCTGAAGCAATGGCTGTACTTGCTGTGGATTCTAAGGTCGCTGCGTGAATACATAATTTGATTAAATACTGAGTGGCACTGAACGATTTGTCACGTAGGTAGACAATTTAATTTCGTGTGTAGCAGACGAAGACCTTTCCGTGGTAACGACAAACAGTAGTTGCAGATGATCAACGCCCGGCATGTAGGTGGGACGTAAATTATGTTCCTGGACGTAATCTAAAGTTGTGTTACGTAAATATCGTTCTCTGTTTTAGGTAAACCCTCTGACGTAGAGACGTAGCTGAGATGTTTGACGGTAAATAGCGAAATTGTTTCATTTTGACTCATATAGTGTTTGGCATGCCTTAACCCAGTCAAAACACTTGGAGGCTATTGTAAAGTCGAATAATCTCCTCATCAGCTGTTGCTAAACTGAAAAATGTGGGTGATTTAAATAAAACATAAGGGAAAGGTAAATAGATATTGCGACTAGCATCTCCACAGTTAGAATTGGCATGCATGAACTTGATAAAGTCAATAAAAAGACGAAAAACGCTTTGGTTAGCTTCGAGAGTTAATGATTATCCCACATATTACATTACATTAATACTCGCATGTATAGTTCCTTCAGGTTCCGTAATACATGAAGCATGGAATACTAAACTAAATTGAAAAGCAAAGAGTAACACAATACATAGAATTGCACATGTCATGGAATATTTACGCACACTGCCACTGTGCTTGTCGTCGTGGTGTGATGCTCAACATGACTCCCCCCCCCCCCCCATTTCTCCACAAGTGTCAACGGCAACGGTATCTGAGTTTGAATCGGACATGACAGAAAGCAGGTATTTTATTACTGCACTCGGTGATACCAGCTTTTCATGGGGGAACTGCACTCGGCGCCACTTTCTTCGTCACAGCGTCCGTTGGCTGTCTATCTAGTCGGCATCCTGTTGGACATGTGTAATTTCAGGTACTACATCTTTATCTTTGGTGGTCGCGGAGCCGGCCGTCTTCGTTTCATCTTGTATATCGTAGAAGGCAGTTTGAGTCTTTCGGTCGATACGATGATGGGCACATCTCTGATGTCTATCTTAAAAGTGTTATTGCTTCTCCCGAGAACTTGATATGGCCCATCCTAAGACGGCTGCAGTGGCCTGCGCACCGTGCCCTTCCGTATGAATTCATGGTTGCAGCTGGAGAGGTCTTTGAATATGAACAGGTGTCGTCCACTTTGCTCTCTAAGTGTCACTGGCCGGAGTTGTCGGATGCGCAATCGTAATTTGGTTACAAACTCTGCCGCATCATTCGTCACATTGTGCATGAACTCCCCTGGTAGGCGCAGTGTTTGTCCTTAACTAATTCAGCTGCTGTAGCTTTCAGGTCGCTCTTAAATCATGTACGGAGACCAAGGAGCACAATAGGTTATGTCTCTATCCAATTTATGTGGTGTGACACCACACCGAAGGGCTGACTTGAGTTGGCGATGCAGGAGTTCTACTATTCCATTCGCTGCTGGATATAAGCAGCAATTCGAATGCGCTTAGAGCCCAACAAGTTGGTCAACGCTTTGAATAGGTAAGCCTCAAATTGGCGTCCTTGATGTATTTTAATTTTCATAAGACAAATTGTACAGGGTGATTATAATTAAAGTTAAACTTTCAAACCGCTTTAGAAATAACACTACTGGTCAGAATGACGTCAAATTACAACGGAATATTGTCGAAGAAGGCGGAAACCGTATGGCAGAAGAAAAATAAATAGTTACAAAATGTAGCAACAGATGGCGCTGTAAGCATCACAATTTAATATTGGTTGACTACAAATGACAAATGAATCATACAAAAACGCCTCAGGTGTATGTTTGACGTTAAACAAACTGTACTACTTAGTGTGCATGGGTGTACATGTGTGATACTGTTAATTACGTAAGCCCATCCACCACGGCAAGGTCATATCACATCGGATGGGAAAAGTCGGGTTTTAATTGATCGGTTTTTTACTGTCCTGAGGCCAAAAACTGCATAAAAAGTGTCAATCAAAATCAAATCGGATTATTAATTTCCGTGTGACTGGCGCAGAACATGTTCAGTAACCTGTCCATCGTTTTCTGCAACATGTTAAAATTGAGAAACAGCATGTTCCACAACTCATCGAAGTGTCTCCAGGATCATGTTCAGAATGTGTAGCGCAATGCGTGCCTTCAATACAGATAAGTTTGCACAGGTGATCGGGACGGCCATGCTGTATGGAAGTGGCGACTGGTAATTCTAGCATTTCCGCAATGGCGCTTCAACAGCTAGTTAACTGGATTTTCAATGTGCGGAGGTGCGCCATCTTGCATAAAAATCTACACATCCACGCTGTTGGAGTGCTGGAATGACGTGGTTGGGCAAAAGACACTCATAGCACTTACAAGTGACGGTACAGGTAACAGGACTGGAATCACCTATCTCTTCGAAAAAATATGGCCCTATATAAATGATGCCGTAAACCCGCACCAGACAGTGACACTTTCGGGATGAAGTGGTAGTGGTTGATTTCCGTGCGGATTTTCCGTTGCCCATATTCGACAGTTCTCTGTATTGACATATCCTGTCAGATGGAAGTGGGCTTCGTCTGTCCACAAAATCTTCCACGGCCAATCATTGTCCCTTCCATGTGCACATGAAATTCTAAAGGAAAGGTCTCTCTTGCTGGCAGTTCAACAGGAAGCAACTCGTGCACATGGGTAATTTTGAATGGACAGCAAAGAAGGATGTTTCGTAGGATTTTACGCACCATGCTCACGGGTATCTCCAATGTTCGGGCAATTCTCCGTGCACTACACATTTGCACCCGACCACGCGTCTCCTCTGCTCCATTGCTGTGACCACTGATTCCACTGACGTCGAATTAATTCGTTTCTTTCCTCTATCAGATTGCACATCAAAAGAACCTGTCTTTTTGAATTTCCGAATCATTTTCTCAAGACTCAAGGCAGTCATCGGAGCAACGCCTTGTTTCAAACCCTTCAGTGTCCGGAACTTCTGTAGAGCGACGTGTGCACAGTCATCATTCTTGTAATACAGCTTTACAAGCAGAGCCATTGCATTGAGATAGTCATGGCGAACGTTGCAGGCGCGAAAGGAGGAAAAGCCGTGTACCCGGCGTGTTGATACCAACTTCAATGGGTCATGCCCATGACAAATATTTTCATTTACGTATTCTGACACATACAGCACCATCTGTTGATCAATTTCCACACTATTTTTTTCTGCCATGCGCCCCCCTCCCCCACCTTTCTCCGATAATATTCCGTTGCAATTCGACGTCATTTAGACCAGCGGTGTATTTCTACAGCGTCTTGAAAGTTTAACTGTAATTATAATCACCCTGTATATCCGCAAACTAAACCTCTGTTGCCTCGAAGGTAGACTTTGCAGGGTTAATAACCAGGCCTTGCAAACGTAAATGATCAAGTATTGTGTTTAAATGTTCTAGATCTTCCACTTCTGACGCAGACATCACTAAAATGGCATCTATGGTGACATTACAGAAATCCAGCTCTCTTGTGACTTCGTACATAAAGCGTTGAAATGTCTGCGCCGCATTACACAGTCCGAAAGGCATTCTCAAAAACTCAAAAAGACTGAAGGGCGCTATTACAAACTGTCATCTTGTGTGTCTTGTGGTGCAAGAGGAAACTGATAGTACGCTAGCACTGACTCAATGGTAGACAACATTGTATTACCGTGTATGTTGAAAGCGAAATGTTCTATGTGTGTCACCGGATACCGCCACAAAAGGTCATCCATTATTCTTCTTTGGCACTACGTGTAACAGAGCTGCCCAACTGCTACTCCAAACTCGACGGAAGTCTTGTGTCTGCGTGCTAAAGAATTCTTTCTTCACGACTTTTAAATTTTTCCGGCCTTAGACGCTGAGGAAGTGCGTAGACTGGTGGTCCTGGTGTGGTACGAATGTGATGTTCTGTGGCGTGTTTCAATGGCGCCAGAGTGTGCAATTGTTTTGCGATCTCGAGGAACTTTCGTACTGGGTAATGCATGGAGTATCCCCCGAAACCGTGCGTACTGTCGTCTGACTGACACAGTATGCCTTTCCTTGGCTATCCAGGTTAGTAGTAGAATCTGTCAGTCGCTCATGATGTCGTAGGTAGGGGATCAGGCCGTAAAAAGGTAACAAATCAGTTCACTGAATAGCCTGCGACACATCTGCAACAGTGAACTACCATTCGAATCTGCAGCGTAATGCGGGACTAAGTACTAGTGTGACGCACACATATGGCCTGATCCTGCAGTCGTTGGCGAAGAATAGGCAATAATAATCCGCCCATGTGTCTATCAAATAATGTATATTTGTGTTACGGTCCGTGACGGAAAGGCGATGTCTGCTGTTGCCAGGGATAGCTGCTGCAGATATGCGCTCTGTGTCATGTTTCCATTTGCAAGCTGGCGTACATTTCCGGTTTTCGCTGCCGAACCAGCAGATATTCGGCGTTACAAGTGATCGATTTCGGCTTCGCGACGATCGACGACGTATCCGACCACAAGAGTGCGTCGTTTACAGTGTAGCGATTTGTGCAGCTAACTGCGAGTGCAGGGGTGAGTCACTGCGGGCGCATTGTCTTGTTGCGAAACAAATGTTAACACACCCGCAGACGGATAAATTTTCGCTAATCTGTTTGCTGTCTGTACTAGCACGTCCAAATAAACTCTCTCTGTTTCGGAAGGTAGGCGTAGGCGTGACAACCAGGCGTTTCATAGAACGTCGTCACTGATTGTATTACTCGCCAGCATCCGCAGACGTCGTAGAAGCTGCGATGGGATCCGATCGCCGAGTTCTTCCGTTCGCAAAAGTTATTCCAATCGCTTCATTTGTGATTGAGAGTGGTTAGCACACTGGACTCGCATTCGGGAGGACGGCGGTTCAAACCCCCGTCCGGCCTTCCTGACTTAGTGAAACATCCACTTAGAAAAATTATGAAGGACAGTGCCGGTAAACCTCTTACGTTATTTGATTTTCAAACAACTGAGCAAAACTGAACGGACTCAGACATTTCTCTCTTTACTTATTCTGATCAACATTAAACTGACACACTATTTTTAGCGCAACGCAGTCTGACTTTCAATAATCCCTACAAAAGAATGGCCCTGGCTGACAATAAGCTACACCTTTCATGAATCACTTACTTCACAAAAATCTTCGTTACTCAAACTACTGCAATAAAACGTGCACCAATACTGCCAGCTAAATAAAAGATTCTAACTACTGAAGGCACTAACTACTGATAGGCATAGTTAGCAAATGAAAGATTTTGTTGGAGTACAAACAATGTATTTACCTTAATAGTGTTCAAAAGTCATTATATATATATATATATATATATATATATATATATATATATATATATATATATATATATATATATATATATACACACACTCCTGGAAATTGAAATAAGAACACCGTGAATTCATTGTCCCAGGAAGGGGAAACTTTATTGACACATTCCTGGGGTCAGATACATCACATGATCACACTGACAGAACCACAGGCACATAGACACAGGCAACAGAGCATGCACAATGTCGGCACTAGTACAGTGTATATCCACCTTTCGCAGCAATGCAGGTTGCTATTCTCCCATGGAGACGATCGTAGAGATGCTGGATGTAGTCCTGTGGAACGGCTTGCCATGCCATTTCCACCTGGCGCCTCAGTTGGACCAGCGTTCGTGCTGGACGTGCAGACCGCGTGAGACGACGCTTCATCCAGTCCCAAACATGCTCGATGGGGGACAGATCCGGAGATCTTGCTGGCCAGGGTAGTTGACTTACACCTTCTAGAGCACGTTGGGTGGCACGGGATACATGCGGACGTGCATTGTCCTGTTGGAACAGCAAGTTCCCTTGCCGGTCTAGGAATGGTAGAACGATGGGTTCGATGACGGTTTGGATGTACCGTGCACTATTCAGTGTCCCCTCGACGATCACCAGTGGTGTACGGCCAGTGTAGGAGATCGCTCCCCACACCATGATGCCGGGTGTTGGCCCTGTGTGCCTCGGTCGTATACAGTCTGATTGTGGCGCTCACCTGCACGGCGCCAAACACGCATACGACCATCATTGGCACCAAGGCAGAAGCGACTCTCATCGCTGAAGACGACACGTCTCCATTCGTCCCTCCATTCACGCCTGTCGCGACACCACTGGAGGCGGGCTGCACAATGTTGGGGCGTGAGCGGAAGACGGCCTAACGGTGTGCGGGACCGTAGCCCAGCTTCATGGAGACGGTTGCTTATGGTCCTCGCCGATACCCCAGAAGCAACAGTGTCCCTAATTTGCTGGGAAGTGGCGGTGCGGTCCCCTACGGCACTGCGTAGGATTCTACAGTCTTGGCGTGCATCCGTGCGTCGCTGCGGTCCGGTCCCAGGTCGACGGGCACGTGCACCTTCCGCCGACCACTGGCAACAACATCGATGTACTGTGGAGACCTCACGCCCCACGTGTTGAGCAATTCGGCGGTACGTCCACCCGGCCTCCCGCATGCCCACTATACGCCCTCGCTCAAAGTCCGTCAACTGCACATACGGTTCACGTCCACGCTGTCGCGGCATGCTACCAGTGTTAAAGTCTGCGATGGAGCTCCGTATGCCACGGCAAACTGGCTGACACTGACGGCGGCGGTGCACAAATGCTGCGCAGCTAGCGCCATTCGACGGCCAACACCGCGGTTCCTGGTGTGTGCGCTGTGCCGTGCGTGTGATCATTGCTTGTACAGCCCTCTCGCAGTGTCCGGAGCAAGTATGGTGGGTCTGACACACCGGTGTCAATTTGTTCTTTTTTCCATTTCCAGGAGTGTATATCAGTTCATGACATCCGGTCTTAAAAATTTCGTTTTCATGACGGACAAACGTCCAGACCGTCCGCTCTCAAAACTCTGCCATCTCTCTCCCCACATCCACCAATGCTGGCGGCTCACCTACAACTGCACAACGCTACGCACTAGACTTGGCCACTGTTTCTATGTTTCGATAAAGTGTATGATACGTGGAACTGTTTCAATGTTTCGAAACTGCTATGTTTCACTATTTCGAAGTAGTGGTGTTTCATTCCGCTCTGTGTCGGATAACGGGACCAGATTCGATCTCGAGTCAGCCACAGAACCGTATCGTTGTTTCAAAATAACGCTGTTTCAGTCCACTTGTGCTTGGAACGGACTAATTGTATCGAAACAGTGATGTTTCATTTCACTTTGTCTCGGACGAGATTCGGGCACGGCACAGATACGGAAATACGTTTAATATACTACTTCATCAAACTCTTTCAAGACTGTCGAAATCTTTTTGACACATTACAGCATGAAGTTTAAGATTTCGTTTCTAATTGACTGCTCTATTCCGAAATGGCGTAATATATGCTTTATAAATACTAACAAACAATAAAATAAAGCACACCATTCGCATTCAAAATAATAAGAGTGGGAAAAACATTCAGTTAAGTCACACATCTCCTATAACACATGCTTCTCTGTTCATGTACAGTAATCACATTAAAAAACGCAAGTAAACCTACAACATTTTGAATTAAAAAAGGCGTAGAGTGGCAGTTTTTAGGCATTTACGCAAATTGGATGTACTTTCAAGCAATGTGATTGACGCATCATTGATGGTGTAATGGTGAACGGGAAGGGCTGGGAAGTACGGTGGATTTAGAGTAATGATTTGAAACACCTTGAGGGACAAGAATTTTTTTCTCTTATATTTTGTTATTTTTTTTTAATTATGTGGCTTTATTCATGAGTCTATAGTCAATGTGCCTATTCTCCACAATGATTTCTTTTGTGTGTATGGATATTAGCAGGCCGGGTATATATTGTCAATACTAACGAAATTTGGGAATCCCAGTAGGGTATCCGTTGTTTCTGCAGTTTGTTCCCGCCTACAGTACCGTCCGTGTTGGTTCTTCTGTCTTCAGCTATGGCATTACGAAGCCCGGTGTGGGATTATTTTATGAAGATAAATCCTGAGAAAATTAAATGTAACTTGTGCTCGGCAGTGTTGTGGTTTAAAAGTAGTTCAACTTCTTGCTTAAACAGTCACTTGCGACATAAGCATCCAACAGTTAATTTAAGTGAAACTCGTTCGAAATCAGTTTTTATGAATCTGGGCAGTGACGAAGCCAGTTCAGTTTCCACAGCAACTGTTCAGGAATCTGCCATTTCAGTGCCTGTGCGTCAAGATGAACAATCTGTACAAGAAATACTCAGCACTTCCACCAGTTCAGTTCTGGGTAGGTGTGGTAGACAAACAAAGATTACCGGATTTGCATCAAGACCAGTGACTCCATCCAAACGAGCCAAAATAGACGAACAGATTTTAAGACTTGTTCTTAAAGAATACCTTCCATTTAATGTAGTTGAGAGTGTAGAGTTTAGAAAAATACCTTATTTATTAAATGAAAACTATGTACCTCCCAGTAGGAAAACACTCTCCCACAGTTTACTCTCTCAAGTGTTCGACAGCACACTAGTGCGAGGAAGATCCGCAGTGCAAGCTGCATCCTACATCTGCATTACAACTGATGGATGGACATCTGTGAAAAATGAGAATTATATTGCAGTGACTGCTCACTTCATTGATGAAAACTGCAATCTGAAGTCATATTTGTTATCTAGTTTTAAATCCCCCCTCCCACGAACCATGGACCTTGCCGTTGGTGGGGAGGCTTCCGTGCCTCAGCGATACAGATAGCCGTACCGTAGGTGCAACCACAACGGAGGGGTATCTGTTTAGAGGCCAGACAAACGCGTGGTTCCTGAAGAGGGGCAGCAGCCTTTTCAGTAGTTGCAGGGGCTACAGTCTGGATGATTCACTGATGTGGCCTTGTAACACTAACCAAACCGGCCTTGCTGTGCAGGTACTGCGAACGGTTGAAAGCAAGGGGAAACTACAGCCGTAATTTTTCCCGAGGGCATGCAGCTTTACTGTATGGTTAATGATGATGGCGTCCTCTTGGGTAAAATATTCCGGAGGTAAAATAGTCCCCCATTCGGATCTCCGGGCGGGGACTACTCAAGAGGACGTCGTTATCAAAAGAAAGAAAACTGGCATTCTACGGATCGGAGCGTGGAATGTCAAATCCCTTAATCGGGCAAGTAGGTTAGAAAATTTAAAAAGGGAAATAGATAGGTTAAAGTTAGATATAGTGGGAATTAGTGAAGTTCGGTGGCAGGAGGAACAAGACTTTTGGTCAGGCGAATACAGGGTTATAAATACAAAGTCAAATAGGGGTATTGCAGGAGTGGGTTTAATAATGAATAAAAAAATAGGAATGCGGGTAAGCTACTACAAACAGCATAGTGAACGCATTATCGTGGCCAAGATAGACACGAAGCCCACGCCTACTACATTAGTACAAGTTTATATGCCAACTAGCTCTGCAGATGACGAAGTAATTGAAGAAATGTATGATGAATAAAAGAAATTATTCAGATAGTGAAGGGAGACGAAAATTTAATAGTCATTGGTGACTGGAATTCGGTAGTAAGGGAGAGAAGGAAACGTAGTAGGTGAATATGGATTGGGGCTAAGAAATGAAAGAGGAAGCCGCCTGATAGAATTTTGCTCAGAGCAGAACTTAATCATAGCTAACACTTGGTTCAAGAATCATGAAAGAAGGTTGTATACATGGAAGAACCCTGGAGATACTAAAAGGTATCAGATAGATTACATAATGGTACGACAGAGATTAAGGAACCAGGTTTTAAATTGTAAGACATTTCCAGGTGCAGATGTGGACTCTGACCACAATCTATTGGTTATGAACTGTAGATTAAAACTGAAGAAACTGCAAAAAGATGGGAATTTAAGGAGATGGGACCTGGATAAACTGAAAGAACCAGAGGTTGTACAAAGTTTCAGGGAGAGCATAAGGGAACAATTGACAGGAATGGGGGAAATAAATACAGTTGAAGAAGAATGGGTAGCTCTGAGGGATGAAATAGTGAAGGCAGCAGAGGATCAAATAGGTAAAAAGACGAGGACTAGTAGAAATCCTTGGGTAACAGAAGAAATATTGAATGTAATCGATTAAAGGAGAAAATATAAAAATGCAGTAAACGATGTAGGCAAAAAGGAATACAAACGTCTCAAAAATGTTATCGACAGGAAGTGCAAAATGGCTAAGCAGGCATGGCTAGAGCACAAATGTAAGGATGTAGAAGCTTATCTCACTAGGGGTAAGATAGATACTGCCTATAGGAAAATAAAAGAGACCTTTGGAGAAAAGAGAACCACTTGTATGAATATCAAGAGCTCACATGGAAACCCAGTTCTAAGCAAAGAAGGGAAAGCAGAAAGATGGAAGGAGTATATAGAGGGTCTATACAAGGTCTTGAGGACAATATTATGGAAATGGAAGAGGATGTAGATGAAGATGAAATGGGAGATATGATACTGCGTGAAGAATTTGACAGAGCACTGAAAGACCTGAGTCGAAACAAGGCCCCCAGAGTAGACAATATTCCATTAGAACTACTGACGGCCTTGGGAGAACCAGTCCTGACAAAACTCTACAATCTGGTGAGCAAGATGTATGAGAGAGGCGAAATACCGTCAGACTTCAAGAAGAATATAATAATTCCAATCCCAAAGAAAGCAGGTGTTGACAGATGTGAAAATTACCGAACTATCACTTTAATAATCCACGGCTGCAATATACTAACGCGAATTCATTACAGACGAATGGAAAAACTGGTAGAAGCCGACCTCGGGGAAGATCAGTTTGGCTTCCGTAGAAATATTGGAACACGTGAGGCAATACTGACCCTACGACTTATCTTAGAAGCTAGATTAAGGAAAGGAAAACCTACGATTCTAGCATTTGTAGACTTAGAGAAAGCTTTTGACAATGTTGACTGGAATACTCTCTTTGAAATTCTGAAGGTGGCAGGGGTAAAATACAGGGAGCGAAAGGCTATTTACAATTTGTACAGAAACCAGATGGCAGTTATAAGAGTCGAGGGGCATGAAAGGGAAGCAGTGGTTGGGAAGGGAGTGAGACAGGGTTGTAGCCTCTCCCCGATGTTATTCAATCTGTATATTGAGCATGCAGTGAAGGAAACAAAAGACAAATTCGGAGTAGGTATTAAAATCCATGGAGAAGAAATAAAAACTTTGAGGTTCGCCGATGACATTGTAATTTTGTCAGAGACAGCAAAGGACTTGGAAGAGCAGTTGAACGGAATGGATAGTGTCTTGAAGGGAGGATATAAGATGAATCTCAACAGAAGCAAAACGAGGATAATGGAATGTTGTCAAATTAAGTCGGGTGATGTTGAAGGTATTAGATTAGGAAAATGAGACACTTAAAGCAGTAAAGGAGTTTTGCTATTTGGGGAGCAAAATAACTGATGATGGTTGAAGTAGAGAGGATATAAAATGTAGACTGGCAATGGGAAGGAAAGCGTTTCTGAAGAAAAGAAATTTGTTAACATCGAGTATAGATTTAAGAGTCAAGATGTCGTTTCTGAAAGTATTTGTATGGAGTGTAGCCATGTATGAAAGTGAAACATGGACGATAAATAGTTTAGATAAGAAGAGAATAGAAGCTTTCGAAATGTGGTGCTACAGAAGAATGCTGAAGATTAGGTGGGTAGATCACATAACTAATGAGGTGCTAAATAGGATTGGGGAGAAGAGAAGTTTGTGGCACAACTTGACTAGAAGAAGGGATCGGTTGGTAGGACATGTTCTGAGGCATCAAGGGATCACCAATTTAGTATTGGAGGGCAGCGTGGAGGGTAAAAATCGTAGAGGGAGACCAAGAGATGAATACACCAAGCAGATTCAGAAGGATGTAGGTTGCAGTAGGTACAGGGAGATAAAGAAGCTTGCACAGGATACAGTAGCATGGAAAGCTGCATCAAACCAGTCTCAGGACTGAAGACCACAACAACAACAGTTTTAAATTCCATGACAAGCATACAGCAGAAAACATTTCCAGTGAATTACAAAATGTCAACTTGTGGTATTACCAATAAAATTGTAGCTTGCACTACAGATAATGCACCTAATATGGTGAAGGCAGTGTTGATGTGCAAATTGTGGCATGTACCTTGTTTTGCACATACACTGAATTTAATTGTGCAAGCAAGTCTTTAACCAATTACAGACACAAGGGCAAAAGTGAAGTCAATAGTGGAATTTTTCAAAAGAAGTCCTCAAGCACTTGAGAAATTACGTAATATTCAGAAGCAAATGGGCTTCCCTATTTTAACACCGAAACAAGATTGCCCTACGAGATGGAATTCCACGTATGAAATGTAAATCAAAGAGCCTTTGCAAAGCACTCTCGCCATCCTCAGTGTGGATTCACAAACAAAACTGTCCAATGAAGACTGGTCAGTTATTGAAAAATCTTGTGAAATACTATCTTCTTTTAAACAAGTCACAACAGAAATTAGCAGTGAAAGAAATGTAACCTTGTCAAAAGTTGTCTTATTAAGCAAAGGTTTACAGAGTCATTGTCTGAGACTGAAAAACTCAGATCACAGCAATGAAGCCACTAATACAGTAATTGCTAAACTTGAGGACGGAATCTATACCCGCGTCGTTCAAACGTTTGCAGATAAAGCAATTGCTTGTGAAGCAACATTATTGGATCCTCGCTTCAGGGAGCATGGTTGGGCATCGAACAAAAGAAACAAAAGATACCATAATTAACAAATGCTGTGCAATACGACTGAAACCCACTCGGTGTTCTACATAAAATCCACCACCAGCCAAACCAGTTATGGTGAGCACATTCACCTCTAGCAATGGCAACATTTGGCAAGATTTTGACCAAGCTGTAGGTGGCTTGATCCAAAGTGTAGAGAATCCACATGCTGCAAGTATAGTCGAGCTTGATTAATACATGAAGATGCCACTGATACACAGATCCATTTATGTGGTGGAAAGAATATCATGGGTTGTTTCCTACACTGTTTGAAATAATGAAACGACGTCTTTGTATTATGGCCACCTCTGTTCCATGTGAGCGCATATTTTCAAAGCAGGGGCAAACAATAACAGACAGACGATCCCGTCTTTCAAGCGAAAAAGTATCGAAAATGATATTTCTAAACTACAACTTAGAACAGGTACAGCAGATCTATTCAGAAATGAAACAGTAAAATTTCAATTGATTTTGTTCTTCTCTGGACCGAGTGCACTGAATTTATGTATGATTGTATTTTGTTTAGTCAACTAAATTGTGCATGTAGCTACCTCACAAAAACATTTTTCTCAAATTTGTTGCACATAGAAGACACGTTTTTGCTCACCATTCAGTGAGTTTAATTTTTTTTTTTAGTATGTTATTTATTCATTTACGTGTTTGAGAATAATTATCTGATTTTTGTATGTATATGTTTGTGTGTTTATTTTTGTAAATTTGCTGTGTTTGGTTATGACACTATAGGCATCTTGATACTTGTGTACGATAAATACTTCTGAGGCAAATCAACAATGGTACTTCGATACTTTTGGTTTTGGCGTTCAGATATTGTGATAATAATTGCATTTCAACAGCAACGTAACTTCATCTCTGATTTCCTGGGGAAGTTTATAATAAAATGGTAATACATCTGCTTGCTGTGAGTACTTGAGGAAACTCCATGTACCTGTACCTCAAACAAACTTCTTTAGCAAGAACTATAAGTGGTGTAGAGGCAGATGTGCCATGATATAGGTATCACAAAGGCATTACTCTGTATGAATTGTTTTAAATTTTAGTCTGAATTTTATACTTTAAAGAAACATACCTATCTCTGCATTTCAGTTACCTTGGAATGTTTTCCAATTCTATCAAGTGTACGTACTATGAGATATAGCCAGGTAACTTGTGAATGTTTGATGAGAAACTGCCATACTTCACCATTGTCCTATATCCTCCAGTCTGTTACGGTAATTTTTTGATCTGTGCGCATCAGTCACTTTGCATCCTGCTCTGTGTGACAAACAATGGAAAATTTAACTGTGAGTAGTAAAAATGTGAGTGGAACACTCATAAATGTTAATTCAGTGTCTCGCTTCCCAGAATGTTATGCACTAGAATACAGGGAAACGAGTTTGGCAAAATCTGTTATGTCAAACATATTTAGTCAGACCTCGGCCAATTGGAAAGTATGAAAGTCACATGACACGAAAGCAGCGCATTTACTACAGGAAATATGGAACTGCAAAGACGCCCAAGTGAAAGTTTCATACTTTCAGCGATATGACTGGCAGTTTCGCACCTCATTTGTGTTTTTATGACAATATTTATACAGTAGACACTCAAGATGATATAATGTGAAGGCCTATACTATTACAAAACACAAACTGTTTCAATGTTTCGAAACAGCGTTTCGAACATTACATTGTACTATTTCATTTGTTTCGAAACAGTTATGTGTTTCAGTTTGCCCATCTCTACTAAGCACTTTTCACATCCAACTGCCCAACACTACAATAGCAAATATTCCAACAATGCCAACCAGCCACAGATTGCGCACAGCACAGTCAGTGATTTTCATACAGAGCGCTACGTGGCGTTACCAACATAAAAACCTAAACAGCCTACTTATTTTAGGTTTTCCGTGATTTCATCAGGCAAATTCCGGGATGGTTGAATTGGAAAAAAGGGCACTGCCGACTTCCTTCCCATCCCTAATTCGATAGGACTGACGATTTCGCTGTTTGGTTCCCTCTCCCCAAATCAACCGTGTGATTGGGATAGGCGTGTCACTAAATCGTTTTGAATAGACGCATACAGTTCGATGTTCTGCTGTGCAGCGAGGATGTCTTGGACTTCCGCAGCAAGCTCTTCATTTAGTGCTGCGACGACATAGCTGTATTTGGTTTCATCTGACGATATCTGAGCTGACACGAACTGGATTTCCAATTGTGTGAATAATAATATAGGGTTATGTGGTCGCCTTCGCCAATGGGCTAAGGGATAGCGTCTTTGATTAGTAATCATAACGTTCTTGCTCCCAGGTTCGAAATCCGCCACCGTTTAAATTTTGATTAATAATCAGCGTTGGCGCCCGAAGGCTTCCGGCATAAGAAGCCACTGTCATTCTACCAACGGCCTTGTCAAAGAGGGCGGAGGAGCGGACAGAGGTTCGGGGCACTCTCTTGTCCTTGCGGTCGGAAATTGCCCCTAAATGCGTAAGAATCAGCAATGATCAAAGGCATGAGGTTGCAGAAGGCAATGGAAACCACTGCATTTAAAGACACATAACGTGTATCCTCAGGACATGTGGCCTGTAATTGAAAAAGTGTCATGATGATCTCTCCATTGGCAAAATATTCCGCAATAGTTCCCCATTCGGTTCTCCGTGAGGGGACTGCCAAAGGGGAGGTGATCATGAGAAAAAGACTGAATAACCAACGAGAGGATAACGTTCTACGAGTTGAGGCTGGGACGTCAGAAGCTTAAACGATGTAGCGAAACTAGAGCATCGGAAAAGGGAAATGCAAAGGCTCAGTCCAAGTATAGCAACGAGCAGGGAAGTGAAATGGAGAAAAGACAAGGATTTCTGGTTAGATGAGTATAGGGTAATATCAAAAGGAGCAGCAATTGATATAACGGATGAATAGGAAGATAGGACAGAGAGTGTGTTACTGCGAACAGTTCAGTGATAGGGCTGTTCCCATCAGAATCAAGAGCAACCCAACACCGACCACGATAGTTCAGATATACATGCCGACGTCACAAGATGAAGAGATAGTCAAAGTGTATGAGGATATTGAAAGAGTAATACAGTACGCAAAGGTAGACGAAAATCTAATATTCATGGGGGACTGGAATGCAGTTGTAGGAGAAGGTGTAGAAGAAACGGTTACTGGAGAAAATGGGCTTGGGTCAAGGAATGAGAGAGGAGAAAGACTAATTGAGTTCTATCATAAATTTCAACTAATAATTGCGAACACTCTATTGAATAATCACAAGAAGAGGAGGTATACTTGGAAAAGGCTGGGTGATACGGAAAGATGTCAGTTAGATCACATCATGGTGAGACAGAGATCCTGAAATCAGATACTGGATTGTAACGAATGCCTAGGAGCAGATATAGGCTCAGATCACAATGTGGTAGTTAGTAATGAAGAGTAGGCTGAAGTTTAAGAGATTAGTTAGTAAGAATCAATACGCAAAGAAGAGGGACAGGGAAGTACTAAGGAAAGACGAGATACGCTTCAAGTCTCTAAGGCTGTAGATAAAGCAATACGGAATAGCTCAGCAGGTGGCAGTACAGTTGAAGAGGAATGAACATCCCTAAAAAGAGCAATCACAGAAGTCTGAAAGAAAATCATAGGTGCAAAGAAGGTAACCGCGAAGGAACCATGGGTAACAGAATAAATACTACAGTTGATCGATGAAATAAGGAAGTAAAAAAATGTTCAGGGAAATTCAGGAATACAGAAATACAAGTCGCCGAGGAATGAAATAAAAAAGGAAGTGCAGGAAGCCAAGAAGAAATGGCTGTAGGAAAAATGTGAATTGAAAAAGAAATGACTGTCGGAAGGACTGACTCAGCATATAGGAAAGTCAATACAATCTTCGCTGAAATTAAAAGCAAGGGTGGTAACATAAAGAGTGCAACGGGAATGCAGAGGAGAAAGCGGACAGGTGGAAAAAGTACCTTGAAGGCCTCTATGACGGGGAATATTTGGAGGACTTATGATCAAATAAGGCAGAAGGGATAGGTAACATTCCATCAGAATTTCTAAAATCAGTGGGAGAAGTGGCAACAAAGCGACTATTCACATCGGTGTGCACAATGTATGAGTCTGGTGACATACCATCTGACTTGTGGAGAAATATCATCCACATAATTCCGAAGACTGTAAGAGATGACAAGTGCGAGAATCATCACAGCAACTTGGATGCATGAGCTATTAAACTGTTAATAGCTCATGCATCCAAGTTGCTGACAAGAATAATACACAGAAGAATGGAAAAGAAAATTGAAGATGTGTTAAATGTCGACCAGTTCGGCTTTAGAAAAGGTAAAGGCACCAGAGAGGCTATTCTGAAGTTGCGGTTCATAATGGAAAAAAGACTAAAGAAATATAAAGATATATTCATAGGATTTTTCGACCTGGAAAAGAGCGTTCGACAATGTAAAATGTTGTAATATGTTCGAAATTCCGAGAAAATCATGGTTAGGCTATAGGGAGAGACGGGTAATATACAATTTGTACAAGAGCCCAGAGGGAATAATAAGAGTGCACGACGAAGAACGAAGTGCTCGGATTAAAAAGGATGTAAGACAGGGATGTAGTCTTTCACCCCTACCGTTCAGTATATACATCGATCAAGCAATGATGGAAATAAAAGATAGGTTCAGGAGTGGAATTAAAATTCAAGATGATAAGATATCAATGATACGATTCACTGATGACATTGTTATCTTAAGTGAAGTGAAGAAGAATTATATTATCTGCTGAATGGAACGAACAGTGTATTGAGTACAGAATACGGATTGAGAGTAAATCGAAAAGAGATGAAAATAATGAGAAGCAGCAGAAATGAGAACAGCAAGAAACTTAACAACAGGATTGATAGTCACGAAGCAGACGAATTTAAGGAACTCTACTACCTAAGCAGCGATATTACGAATGACGGTCGTAGCAAGGAGGACATAAAAGCAGATTAGCTATGGCATAAAAGTGCACTCCTAGCCAAGAGAAGTCTATTAGTATCAAACATAGGCCTTAATTTAAGGAAGAAATTTCTGAGAATGTGCGTTTGGAGCACAGCATGGGTGTGACACATGGATCGTGAGAAAACCGGAACATAAGAGAATCGAAGCTTTTGAGATGTGGTGCTACAAGCGAATGTTGAAAATTAGGTGGACTGGTATGATAAGGTATGAGGAGGTTCTGCACAGAATCGAAGAGGAAAAGAGTATGTGGAAAACACTGATACGGAGAAGGGACAGGATCCTAGGACATCTATTAAGACATCAGGGATTAACTTGCACGGTGCTAATGGAAGTGGTAGAGGACAAAAACTGTAGAGGAAGACAGAGACTGGAGTACATCCAGCAAATAATTGAGGACGTAGGTTGCAAGTGCTACTCTGAGATGGAGAGGTTGACACAAGAGGAATTCGTGGTGGGCCTCACCAAACCAACTCGAAAAAAAAAAATTGCTGGAACGGTGGGGGTTTGATCGCGATTCTGCTGATCCCGCTGCTTGCAACTGGTTCCACATTTATCGTTGGGTCTGTCGTTACGAGTGTGAAAAGAAACGCGACGCGGCTGGCGCGGAAGAAACGAGCCTGTGTGCTGCGATGCGTTACGGCGCGGTTGTACTGACATAATATCACATTGGTGTCACCAAAATTTCTAGGAGTTAATGATTTACTTCCACATATTACATTACATTAATACTCGCATGTATAGGTGCGTCAAATTCCCTAACACATGCAGCATGGAATACTAAACTAAGTTGAAAATCAAAGAATAACACAACACGTAGAGCTGAAGTTGGAAATACTGCTTCAGTTGCAAGGTTCTTTTTATTTAGGACACGACCGGTTTCGAGCTCTTAATAGAGCCATCATCAGGTGTGTGCTGTGACCCCGAGCACCATGGTGAACGAGTTAAGGGACGCGATGTATCGCCAGCGAGCGCTGATGATGGGCTTATACGAGCCCGAAACCGGTGGTGAACTAAATAAAAAGAACCTTGCAACTGAAGCAGTATTTTCAACCTCTGCGATAATGCTCAGTTGCAGATGTTCCTCCGACAGGATTGTTTGTTGCAACACACAGAATTGTACATGTCACGGGATACTCATGCACACTGCCACTGTGTTTGTCGTCGTGGTGTGATGCTCTACAATGCTAAAACAACTGTTTTAAATCATTCGAGAGCGGAATAGCTTAAACATTTAGGCACCTAAGCACGTTCATTGCAGGTGTTAGTTTTTCTGTTTATTTGCCCCTAAATGTCGAAAGAACACCTAAGACACGCCGTAGAGAGTATCTCACTTTCGTAGCTCTTGGTCGTGGTGACGATCATCATCGCAGCCTCAGGGAGATACGATATGCAGACTCACTGCACTAGGAAATTATACAACTACGGGGAAAATTTATCAGCAGACTCAGATCAGTTGCCAACATTTGAGTATTACCGAAACAGTTTAGTGAAGTGGCACCAGCCTCGCCTTAGCCCGCGACAGGAGAATAAAAGCGGTACCACACACTTCCTGCTATCAGCTCCGTAGCAACGTCAATACATTACGTTAACTTCCAAATTTCTCGCACTGAACCGGAAACATACATCGCTATCAGTCTCAATTTAACTGACTCCGCTTATCTGCTAACTAAAACACCACAATGTCATAAAGAATCTGAGCTATGGAAATTTCCCAGTACCATGTTCCACGCATGAAAGTTCCGACAGTCACAGGAAATGAAACACATCTAATCTCACAGGGACTTTTGCTACTTGAAGAAAAATATTTGAATTATAGGGAATTCGACATGCAGTAAGATCCACTACATCATTACTCCATAATTTGAGTAAGCGTTGTCTTATATGTCGCTGTCGTTTTCATTATAGAAAATTCGTATAAATAATCAAAAAATGCCCGTGTGGGATTGTTAGATCCCCCATCCAGCGCCTCCCCAGGTGGCGGACAGGGAAAGCATCCCAGATATGGGTGGTGCTGGGGAAATGAAATAACCAGGGCGGACCAAATACTAACACAGGCCTAAACCCATTAGTGTCTGTTCCGGCATCCAGCGTCTGTTCACCTAATTGGTGCGGCTGCTACAAATACGTCTTGATCCCAACAATCACGTCTTTAACAATTGTGACCTCCAACAGGGCTCACCACAACCACCTTCAGCTTGAAAAACGCATGATAGAACAACGGGAAACATACCCACTACCCCAAGCCCCACGAATTTACTGGTTTTTCCTGGTCATCAGATTCTGGAGGACCAGGAACATCATGAAACAGAGAAGAGTAGGAGCTTCTCGAAACCTCTTCGCAAACATTTATTTGGCACATCCAACATCAAGACAACGATTAAGATTAGCTAACTTAAACAGCTTACTGATGTACCAGAAAAATTTCACATCAAAATCCTCGCAATGCAAGAGACGCGTTTTGCTGCTGAGAACCATATCAACACCCAAAACTACAGGATATACAAAGGAAAACCTGCTGTCAGGCGGGGATCACCAACACTGTTTGGCACTGATTTGCAGGACACAAATCTGTCATAGACAGCATCATAGATTTCAGTTCAGGATCAGAAAGAATCTCCACAATAACCTTCAAATCAGGAAACAAAAGATACACAATCATCAACGCACACGCACATACAAATGATCACAACAGGAAGAGACCACAAGAAGCCGAAGACTTTTGGGAAGACGTGAAAGAAATGACAAACAAAATACCAGAAAGACACGTCAAAATTTTACTAGGAGATTTCAATGCACAGCTAGGCAAATAAATACAAGCAATTCACAGCCCCACATACATTACACAAATTCACAAACAAGAATGGGGGGTATTTCATAAAGTACTGTCTAAATTTTAATTTAAAAGTTATGTCGACACAATTTCAGCCAACCAAGACGATAACTCATAGCGTGGAAAACACCCCAAAACATATGGGGAGAATTCCAAATACACCATGTAGCCATAACAAGTAAAAATACAAGTGAAATTCTAAATGTGAGAACTCGCAAAGGATTCTTCGAGTCCGACCATCACTTGCTACAAGTAAAGATTAGGTCAATTACAAGAAATAGAAAGACAACACAGAACAAAATTATAAGACCATATCCAGAATACATAAAGATAAACAAAGACATAATTATCGAAGAAATTAATCAGAATACAATAGAGAATTGGACAGACCTGGCGAAGACAACTCAGAAGGCAATGCGCTCGGGACAGCCTCCCAGGAAAAGCAGACATAGATGTTGGAATGCGACTTGTGATCAGGCAGTTGAACGAAGAGTTACGGCATGGAAGAAATTTAGCATCAACAGAACAGCAGAAACATGGAAGGATTTCCACAAAGTCCAAAAACAATCCTCAAAAGGTATTAGAACAGTGAAAAGGGCATAAGACAAAAATAGACTAAATGAAATCGAGGAAGACTTCAAAAAAAATAATACGAGAAATTTCTACAGAATATTCATGGGAAATATAATGGATTATCAGCCTCCAAATATCTGCTTCAGAAGAACAAGTGGATCTCTAGAAATAAACACTAAAGAAAATTGCAATACTCTTAAAGGATACTTTGATAAACTCCTCAACTGTGAGAAGCCCAAAGAAAAATTTCACTTCACGAAAGCACTACCTAACCCAGACTCGAAGCCGCCTACAAAAAATGGCTCTGAGCACTATGGGACTTAACATCTGTGGTCATCAGTCCCCTAGGACTTAGAACTACTTAAACCTAACTAACCTAAGGACATCACACACATCCATGCCCGAGGCAGGATTCGAACCTGCGACCGTAGCAGTCGCGCGGTTCCGGACTGAGCGCCTGAACCGCATTTTTTTTCCACCAAAAACAGTAACAAAAATGGCTACAATGAAATGACATAAATAAGGTGACAGATAATTGCAGTCATAAATTACAGCATTCAAAAAATGAGTCTTTAACAGTAGCACAATTTAGCACCTTCACTGTCACCTTCAACTGGTGGCAGATCAGCATGCACATTTTCTTCTTCTGCAGCCGGTTCCTCATCATCATTTCCCAGACCCAAATTAATCATTCAGTAAATCCTTGATGTGTGTTCCTTCCAGGGTAAATTACGTGGACAGAAGAGAAGTCCCGAACAGCAACATCGCAAAATATTTCACTGCCTTGTTATTTTTGTCAGTTCCAGCCTTCTAAATGCATCTATAGGGAGTTCAAGATCTTCCTTTATATCAGACACCAGATGTTTCTCGCCATATTCTTGTATCTGCTGTACTGCTGATTTATTTTTCATGTGTGACTTGCAGGTGAGGTTACGGTCGGGAACGTGACCCAATCCATTCCCTCTCTACTAGGAATCCAGTTTCTAACCTATACCCATTCGGTTGAAGACAATTCGGAGCATGTTACCATATTTCTTATTGTGATTCTGATATTTGAGTATTTTCTCGAATTCATTTTCCATATACATCTTGTATTCAATATTTTCGTCGCTCCCAATATTGTTAAAAACATAACTTGTATATTTGTCCATTAACCAAATCACTGCGTTATTTTTTGCCTGAGGGTAGTAACTTTCCTCTGGTCTGAAGAAAATGTTAGTCGGTACATTGTTTGCTGAAGTTCTTGTTATTTGAGCAATTTTCTCCCTGGTCCACCTCCAGTTGATAATCCGATCTCCACAAGTGTAACGATGAGGCACACTATCAACGAGGTTGCATTTGCTGCAGAGGTTTGTGTCACTTAAACCGATGGCAAAGAGACGCTCATTAGTGCTGATGATGTTATTGACTACCTTGTACCACGCTGTTCTCACGTCAGACGAAAGAACATCACTACTGATGTTTTTACAGACCACATTCCATGCTATTCCAGCATATTTGGTTTCTATGTTATTTTTCCTTTCATGTTTCCGTCTTTCAGCTAAAATCGCCTTTGCTAGACCACCGGAAGCCGCCTACAATCACAGAGGTAGAGGAGGTTATAAACTAAAGAACAACGGAGCCCCCAGGGGAAGATGGTATTATTGCCGAGATCTGGAAACTCACAGACCAAAACATTAAAAAGAAAATTCATAAAATTCTCTTGTAAATATGAAGTATAGAGAAAATTGCACGGGAATGGAAATGCGCTCTGATTCAGCCACTCGCCAAAAAGGGAAACATGACAGACCCTTAAAATTACAGAGGGATCTCATTATATCGGTCACTAACAGAATTCGGTACAAGATGTTACTGAACAGACTGGAACCACAAGTGAATACAAAGATAGGTGAAAACCAGGCAGGGTTCAGAAAGAAAAGATACTGTATTGAATCTGCGAACACTCTTGAAGGTCAGACAGGCGAACAACACTGTAGTTACATTTGTGGACTTTAAGAAGGCCTATCCACTGACAGGCAGAATCTCTTTGACACACTAGAAGAATAGGGACTATACAGAAAAAACTAGTGGACTGATAGAACAGACACCACATCCAAAATAAAATCTATGGGAGAAACCTCAGAGCCATTTGAAATAGATACAGGAGTCAGACTAGTATTCGACATAGTCTTGGACAAAATTATCAAGCAGTGGGAAGAAAAAGTAAAAGAAATTGAGTTAGGAAGAACGCGTGCAAACAAGACAATCATAAAATGCCTAGCACTTGCAGATGAATTGGCAATACTCAGCAACAACAGAGAAGCTCACGAAGTCCTGGAATATTTACATGAAGTCTCTGCTAAAACGGTGTTACAGATATCATACGAGAAAACACAATAAATGGAAAGAAAGAACAACAATATACAAGTCATGCACACAAAATGCGGATTGGTTAAAAGAATGGAAAAACTCAGGCATCCAACACAGAACGAACAGACATCAGAGCGCTCTCCATGGGCACTTAAGTCCATATGCTCCTCGAACGTAATTTTGTGGCTTTTATCTTCATTCTAAAACGTGCGAAGTTATCATTTCAACTTGCAAAAAAAGGAATATGAGCAATTTTTGAAAAAAAAAACAGCTTTGTTGGTAAAATAGGTCTTTTATTCTTAGTAAGTCTCAACGGTAGATAGTGAACTATTGTAAGCATATTATTAAAACTTTTATAGCCTCCGTGCCCCATGTCTGCTGCTATCGCTGCTATTCATAACATTCAGTCAGTTCCATAATTTGTATCGTAAATTAAGCAAACTTTAGCACACGGAGCATAGGCAAGTACAGAGTGAACGTCGGACATTTTGCATTTCCTCAATTAACTACCCACTTCCTCTATCTGACGTCACACCCTGGTTCGATTTTTATGCTTCTATTGCTAATAGTCTGATTTTTCTGCTGTTTTGTCTACAGTGATCCAGTTTTTTTCTGATGAGTGTACGTACATATATATATAAAGATTATTACAAGCATGTAGATCATCTGATAATGTCTTTCTAAGAAGCCTAAACTGTTAATACTATTTGTACAACCTCAGAGTGGGAGTATATAATGAAATCAATTTTTTAAGAAGACAGCCTCTGTGATCGCAGTAGGCAGTACACATAGACTGTGGAAAAAACAAAAATAGAATGTATGCGGCCTTCAAGAATGCATAATAGAACGTTAATTAACCTATATCCAGACACCAAATGGTCTATCAGATCCAGTTAGCAGTGTTCTCAGATTGTTTCAGGACTACACTCTGTTGTTTGAAGTATGATTGCAGGATGATTTTAGGGAAGTGCAGAACAACATGAATAGCCTTTCCAGTTCGTGTAATGAATGACAATTCTTTCCGTAAGGAAATCAATAAGACATTGATGCTAAACATGAGAAATAACCCGATTCTATACTAAGACTATGGGAAATGTGTAATATATCTCACATATTTTATACATCAAAGAAAAATACAATGAGGGTATGTAGTGATTCAGAGAGGGCAAACAGAAGACAAAGAGATGTTGGAATTATAAACAGAAAGTATTGTACACATCTGTTAATAATGAAACCCTGAATACCATTTTAATGCAAACCGAAGACAAATATATGTTCTAAATATTAAGAGGAAGTATTCTGCATATCTGCTAAGGAAATCATAAATATCATTTTAATCGTTCTGTCCTAGAAAATTGCCTTTCCAATGAAATGAGCATATGTCATTGCTGGCCGGGAGGCCCCGTCCGGGAAGTTCGGCCGCCGAGTGCGAGTCTTCTTGCCATCGACGCCACATTGAGCGACTCGCTTGCCGGTGATGAGGATGAAATGATGATGAAGGCAACACAACACCCAGTTCAGCAGCGGAGAAAATCTCCAATGCAGCCGGGAATCGAACCCGGGCCGCTGCATGGAAGACAAGCACGTTACCATTCAGCTAAGAAGGCGGACTGCCTTTCTAACGTTCGTAGCCCTTATCAACCAAGCCTGACAGCAGGCTTGGATGGAATTCAGAAACACGGAGGTATGATCCTAGCAGACCAGTTAGTGTATGCGAATGTGTAGTACTCAGGGAAATGAAATGGATGTTGCACATGCGGAGGGAACTCAAATGGGGACTTTTGTAAAAAAGAAATCGTGTGGGCTACATTTAGAGAACCAGTATTCGAGGTATACCGTGCAACAATGCTGCTGCCTCCATTTTAAATGTCATGTAGGCGTCATGAGAAATTAAATAAAGAGAGGCTGCAATATGTAAGGAGGAATACAGCACTCATTTTTCCTCATCATATACTCGAATGCAATATGACAGAAACTGACTAATATCAGCGCGAACTTCTCTCTGGCAGGCGCTGAACTCAGGCTGGCGTAGAATGAGGGGCAGTCAAATGCAAAACGAACACCCGCCACAAGTGGATCCTAGAATGGTTCCAAATTTTTAGTGAAGGTGCACAACTACAGACATCTCTTGCCTTTTACCAATATTTTTTTCTTGTTTCTCGTTCTCAGACTAAAACAATGGAATTGCTACAGATTCTAATTAATAAAATAATTGTGAATTTTAAAATTTTCCCTGCGAATTGACTGTTCAAACAAATTTCGGGCTTGCAGCCGGTCGTCGTTCAATCGCACTAAGTATTGAACGACGACCAGCTGCAAGCCCGAAATTTGTTTGAACAATAAAATAATTTCCTTCCCTAAAAATATTTATATGTAATCCACCACTTATTATTCTCAGATCACACACCTTATTATAATGCAAATGCTCGTGTGTTGCACTGCTGACTTTCCACGTCTTGTAAAAAGACAGATTTTGTTTTACCGACTTCTCAAAATTTCTCGTATCACACACAGCTACACTTCTGACATTCTCACGTATCGTACACGAGTGTATAACTCTTTTGGCAACTCCATACAGAGGCCAACATCCATTTTACAAACGTTTGAATTTACATCGTACTTCTCTTCCCACAGCTATATAATAAAAAGCATAGTACAAAACATGAAATGAATAACGGTACACACTTTAGCATATATCCTTCAAATATTGAGGATGTAGGGTGTAAGTACTACTCTGAGATGAAGCAGTTGGGACAAGTTAGGAATTTGTGGCGGACCGCAGCAAGTCAATCAGAAGAATAACGATTCCACCTCTCTCTCCAAAATAATGATAAAAACTCAACAACAGATGTGCACACCCAATCATGTGCTTGTCTATGTCCATTCCAAAGTACTATGTCCTTCTGAGCAGCGTGTGCCCGTGGGACTAGCTGGCTCTCTTTTTCTTTTTGCTGTCATTTCCTTCATAGATCTAATTTCGTCATTCATTGTATTTGTGCGAATTTGCAAGTTCGACATCCAGTTTCAAGGAGATGAAAGTACATTACAGATTTTTTTGAGACGCTAATGTCCGAAGTCAAAGTTATACCACATCATGTCGCACACGCACGGGTACACGAGTTCTCCTCCACGCAATCAGCAGAAGTGTCGGGAGTTGTATAGGAAGCGGACGTCGGGCCGAGGTCACCTGCCCAGCTGCTGGCAATTAGCTGCGCTCGCAGAGGCGTTGGCCGTGCAGCAGTGGAGAGGGGTCTGTTGAGGAGGGGGGAGAGGAAGGGAGGGGTAGGGGAAGGTGCGGGGCAGGGAGGGGAGGCAGTGCAAAAACTGCGGTACGTGGTGCGCCGCACGTACCGGTAGCGGTCGCTGCCCGCCAGCACGCCCCACCAACTCAATAGGAGCGGCACTCAGCTAGCAGAACATACCAGTGTTCATCGGAACGGCTTGTTACGATATAAGAGGCCACGTTTTGCCCAGGCCGAGGAACTATACGATGACTACAGAGAAATAAAGACAGAAATTCACGTTGCTGTAGACATCAAGGTCAAGGTCCAACCTGTGTTGGAAAAATGAGGAAAATATCATGTGGCCTTTTTGAAGGAAACCGTCAAGTCCACGTCTGGGTGTGGTCGGAGCTCAGTTCGTCTGCGATTCTGCATATCCTAATGCCCTTGCTTCATCTGTTGTAAACCTGTTCTTCGGTGTCACTATCTTGCAGCACCCAAAATACAAATGCTGCTCTAAGATACTCAAATCGTTTATTATTTTATTATCTTGTTCAGGATCGAACCCTTACCAGACAATCGTAAGCTGACAACTTGCCGAAACACCGTTACGTATCGACTAGTTTACTCGGCTGATATCCCGAGAAGAATCCTTTAGGTTAAATTAATGGCGTAAAAAAACAACTTCTAAGAGTCTCTATGAGATATTGCTCATTTTTGTTGTACACTGCGACACCAGTGCTGCAAGCAGACAGAAAGCTGCACTTCCTCCGCGAGGTTTGAGGCGTCATGCCACGGACTGCGCGGCCTCTCCCGTCGGAGGTTCTAGTCCTCCCTCGGACATGGGTGATTGTGTTGTTCTTAGCATAAGTTAGTTTAAGTAGTGTGTAAGTCTATGGACCGATGACCTAAGCAGTTTGGTCCCTTAGCAATTCACACACATTTGAACATTTGCTACACTTGCGAGCACGATATCGGATGAGTGCGAGTAGTACCGTTTCTTTTCATTTGTATTATAGTTTTTACAACTGGGAGTTTAAAATTCGGCACCGACTTAAAAAATGACCACATTTGTCTTTATTTAGTTTCCTAAGGACCCTGGAAGGAATGAAACGGTACATAACAGGAAAATTTATTTATGATTCTCTTCTAAGTTATAGATATTTAATGTAGAGTGTCTTTTTTTTTTAATGTCCCGCCCCCTACCTTACCCTCCAGAAATCCCTACGATCCCTCCAGCTCCATCTCAATCAGTTCACTTCTTGGTGCAACCAGTGGCTTCTCAAAATCAACCCTACCAAAACCCAGACATTAATTATAGGCCAAACCACGCGCCTAAATGATTTTTAGCTTACTATTTACGACCGTCCAATCCAGTTAACTAACACACTAAAGTTCGTCGGACCCATCTACTCTCCACTCAACAGAAAGCCCACAAAAGACTGAAACATTACAGCTACCAACCAGCAGAATATGGGGATTGTCCCTTTCCACAATACTCCACACCTATAAAGTCCTGATCCGACCTGTCCTCTGCTATGCCAATGTGGCACGGACTTACGCTCCTCTCTCCTTTTATCATGCCCTAGAGATCCTCGAACCCCATGCACTCCACCTAGGCTTTCAGATCCGCTTACCTTCCCCCACCTGCATCCTCTACTTACTTAATATTCCCCTGCCTGCTCCTCCATCTTGAACACCTCTGAGTATCCAACGTTACCCACAAACTCGAGACTAAACCACGTCCTCTCCCATTGAAACTCCAAACGCCTTCCCTTACCCAACCATGAAATCACTCCTAATATACAGGCTATATCTGAAAAGAATGTAGAAAATGAGAGGCCCGGTAGGTGTATCATAACAAGCGTATTTCATAAAGCAACCTATTCCTCACCCCTTAGCGTATGGCACTAGTCGTCGTTGAACAGCATCGTGCGCCGCCAAAAGAGATGTCGGGTTGAAGCTTTATAACTTTTACTTACAAACGCTGTTGTCGACATATATAGGCCTACTCCAACCGGAACACCAATTCAGGTATTCCGCCTCTTACTGAGGCGTGAGCGTGTTGTTTTTGGCTGACCAAATGGCTAATCGACAGGTGTTGCATAGAGTTCAAAGGCATGGTAGTGCACGCTTTTGAGCCTGGTTCTCCTGCGTCAGTTTGTTATCAATGGGGACACTCTTGCGTTTGTTACCGTGTTTAGAGGATAGAAAATTAAGCACTATACTTGAGAGGAATGGGCATACAGGCACTGTGTGTATGTCTGGTTTGTGGGGCGCTCAACTGCGCGGTCATCAGTGCCCGTACAAAGTCCAAATTTTTACACAGGCAAATTTTTTTCACAGTCCAATCTAGCCACTGTCACGAATGATGATGATGAAGAAACGATGAGGACATCACAAGCAGAAAAGACATGCACTGCGCTTACGGTGCGGCGGATGGAAACGCTCACACAGCCCAACGTTTCTGCTTTCCACGATTTCCGAATCGTCGAGTGCCAGATCCACATACCGGGTAATCGAAAAGTCAGTATAAATTTGAAAACTTAATAAACCACGGAATAATGTAGATAGAGAGGTAAAAATTGACACACATGCTTGGAATGACATGGAGTTTTACTAGAAAAAAAACCATATTGGTAGACGCGTGAAAGATCTCTTGCGCTCGTCGTTTGGTGATGATCGTGTGCTCAGCCGCCACTTTCGTCATGCTTGGCCTCCCACGTCCCCAGACCTCAGTCCATGCGATTATTGGCTTTGGGGTTACCTGATGTCGCAAGTGTTTCGTGATCGACCGACATCTCTAGGGATGCTGAAAGACAACATCCGACGCCAATGCCTCATCATATCTCCGGACATGCTTTACAGTGCTGTTCACAACATTGTTCCTCGACTACAGCTATTGTTGAGGAATGATGGTGGACATATTGAGCGTTTCCTGTAAAGAACATCATCTTTCAAAATGGCTCTGAGCACTAAGGGACTTAACATCTGAGGTCATCAGTCCCCTAGAACTTAGAACTACTTAAACCTAACTAACCTAAGGACATCACACACATCCATGCCCGAGGCAGGATTCGAACTTGCGACCATAGCAGTCGCGCGGTTCCGGACTAAAGCGCCGAGAACCCCTCGCCCACTGCGGCCGGCGAACATCATCTTTGCTTTGCCTTATGTTGTTATGCTAATTATTGCTATTCTGATCAGGGCTAGAGGTTCCGTTACTTCGCAGAATCTTAGCGAAAACACTTTCTGGCGGGCTACCAGCGAGGCGTGGGAATGACTTGTGTACCCAGGCAGTTGTGGCGGGAAAATTCCCGCGCTTTCTGCAAAATAGTAACTGTGATTGGCTGGCTCAGGGCATAGCTCCGTGACGTAGCAAAATCAGCGCAGAAATTGGCGCCAAGAATCTCCATTGGTGGAATAGTAGTGCTCCGGCAATGGAGTGGAATTTTCCGCTGGTTTTCGAGTTGCTGATTGGAACGTTTAACCACGGCCACTGTCGTGGGGGCGGGAATGTTGTGTGTTCGGCCTGTACGGGTGCTCTAGGTAGTCGGCTCTCGCCTTTCGGTCGAGGACGTCAAAGCAACCAGCCCTCGCCTCCGGTACGCCAGATCGTGTTCTGGCAGATAAGAAGACAGTTTGGTAATGTATGTCCGCAGCACCGGCAGATAGGGATTTTCCTACGTGATAATCAGAGCCCAGCAGAGTGCGCCTGTTCATCTTTTTCTAATTTTGTTCTGTCTTGAGTAGCAGCAATTAATGTTGTGTTAGCTGTGTGTCTCTCTTAAGATTTGAGTGGCAAGGAATTGGCTCCACATACCACTTCGTCATAAGCCTCACAATCTAGTTTAGGGACAACTTCACCTTCACAGCGTTTGTTCGTGTATCCAATTTGAGCCAATTTGGTGTATTATAAATGTGTCATGTGTTTTTGTTTATTATTTTGTGTTTAGTCTTAATAAATCATATTGTTATTTTGGACTGCACTTTCATTCTGTTAATCGGTAGAGCAACCCATCATTTCTCACTACGTTAATGAAACCTTCCTTTAATTAACTTATTTATCAAATTAAATTATTGCAGGTTCCAAACTCTTTTCTACTCCACTTGCAGGGTTGATTACAGTCAGTTCGCGTATATTTTTTAATCCTTGTGCAACAGCAAAAGTCGGAGTTAGAATAGGGGGGGCTTAGAGCATCATTTACATGTGTAGATTCTAGAATTTAGTGTTAAATACACTGGTAGCCCCGGCACCTCGCATAAAATGGCGACCCTTAGCCTCGGATCTTTCCTGTGAATCGCTGATAAGCAAGTATTATTAGTAGTAGGGACACTCAGAATTTTTTTTGCTTAATTTTTATTGATTAATACCCAAGTTTTTTTCTGGTAGTTCCGCATTTAGTTTTAAGTAGCGGCGCATGATTACAGTTTTTGTTTTCAGTGTATATATTCTTTTGTTCATTGTTTTTGTGTTCCTTTGATGGTGTGTCCGTATCACATCACACTTTATCGGGTTTGTGTGCGGTTTCTGTACCAAAACAAATCGTGCATATAATTACAGCGTTGGAGAGGCGTTGTTGAAATTTTATGTCTGTGTGTAAAAATATATGGAGTAGATTAATTTTATTGTGCATTTTAGATAAATTTGTTTTTCATGAATGATAACGAGAAGTAAGGCACGACTATTATCGAGTGAAGCTAAAACAAAAGTGGATACCACAATGGATAAGGGGCACGTTACTGACGGGGACAGGTTCGGAGATGAGATGGCCACATTTTTAGCAGCACAGGGCGGCAGGTTCATTGATGAGGAAGGAGATTTGGACGCGATCTTAGAGCAACATCGCGGCCGTGATTATGATAGTGAGGTAGAGGATGAAACAGAGACAGGCACACAGGTCGAGACAGTAGCAGAAGTTTATAGTCAAACGATCGAGAGCAGACACAGGCCAGCTCGGTCACGTCAGGGCTCTAGCGCCCAAGTGTCCAGAGTTACATCGCCCATGTGCGACGAGGATCAAAAAGATGACATTAACCCAATACTGAGCTTCCTACGATCAATGAAAGAAGAAGCTGATGAACAACGTAAGAAGGAGAAGGAAGAAGATGAGAAACAGCGTAAGAAGGAAAAGGAAGAAGCGGACGAACAGCGTAAGAATGACATTCAGACTATAATTTCGCATATAGGAGAAATTCGTGGGGAATTACTAACAATAAAGAAAGAATGTGGAGAAGCAAAACAAATGTCAATGGTAGCACAAAAAGTAGCAGGCCTAGCCAAAACGGCAGCAACAGGGGCAATGAAAATCGCAAAAGTAACTTCTCAACTTGCAGGTCGCTTGCGACGTGCGACACAAGCCCACTCAAAATCCCTAGCGTTCTTAAAAACCCAAGGTAATATTGCGGTTACGAACATCACGAAACGAATGAAAGAAATAGAGAGTCGGATAGCAAAACTAGAGCGAAACGGGCACATGAGAACTGCGCGTTCGGATACCAATGACGGAGTACACAGAATGGTGTCTCCGAGGAAAAGCCCGCCGTGCTCTAGCCCAGTGACAGAGTGCGGAACTAACAATGCACACGCAGAAACAGCGAGTAATAGCTCCAATAATTATAGCCCACTTAGGAGAGTGAATTCTGAATGCCACTTCCACTGTGATACAGAGGTAGCATATCACAGTTATCAGCAAGATAGATCAGGACACTCAGCAGACGTGCAAGTATCGGAAACGAGTGACAACACCAGTGCGAGGATCGGACAGGATTTTGATCACAATCACTTCCTGTCGATACTAAAATTCCAAAAGTTCAGAGATAGAGGGTCGATGCATCCCAAGAGCTGGGTGATGCAGTTTACAAATTCATTACCGTCATCATGGCCAACCCTGGCAAAATTAGAATTCATGTGTGGACACATCGAAGGCCAAGCCGCGGAAAAGATGCGGGGTGTGGCAGCGACGTGTCAGACTTATCAGGAATTTGTTGATGCGTTCCTGGGGATCTACTGGTCAAAGGAAAAGCAAGACAGGATTAAAGAGGAAATAATATTTTGTCCTGAACTGGAAGTGTCCGGGCAAAGGAGCGCAACCAAATTTTTTGATGATTTACTCAAGAAAAATTAATTTTTAGATAGTCCATATAGCAAGGGAGAAATCATCAAATTTTGTTTTTCCAAATTGCCTGTTAGGTATCAACAAACACTTGTCGGCAAGTGTGGATCTGACATAGAAGCATTCAAGAGTCTATTGCGCGAACTCGAAGTAGTTTTCGATAAACAAGACGCAAAGGACAGGAAGAAGGCGCAAAATAACAAATACCACGGGCCAGCAAGGGCAGACGACAACAGATCGCATTATCGCGCTCGTCAGTAAGGAAACCAGGGTTACGGAAATCAAGGCTACGCAATTCAAGATTATGGAAACCAGAGACACAGAAACCAGAACGTCAGGGAACAGGGTCAATCTAGACAAGGAATCTGGGACAGGAGGAATAACAAACGGCAAAGCGACCGTAACTGGAGAGAGCGAAATCAAGGACCACAGGAGAACCAGGAGATTGAAATTAGACCTGCAAATCCTAATGCACGTCAGAGGAGAGGGAGTCTGACAAGGGATTGGCGCTAGTCCATAGGACGCCACCACATCTCTCACACAAAGAAGTTCATGGAATAATAGTAGTTTAAGTGGTGTACATAGTAGAATAGGCAAATATATGACCCTTTCTTCGGGGAACAATAATCGTTGGATTAATAGATTAAGATTGTTAAAGTATTAACACGCTGCGTTTTCTCGCATAAGAATTTACTGCTGTTAACTTTTTTTGTCTATGTTCGGGATATCCTCTGTCGTTGCGATAAGAGGCACTACCTTTCCATGAGCAATGTTTTTGTCCGTTCCTATCTGGTGTCCATGTTAAGGGATAAAGATGAGTGACGAGATGTCGCACAAACGGCCGCATACAAGAACGTGCTCTTAGAAGCGTTCTGAGAAGTCGTGATACGCTCCTTAGCGGCCACAACCAGTTCGTGAGACGTTCATACCAATGCTTGCAGGCACGCGTCAGTGCACTGCAAGATTGTGGTATATTGCGTGATTTCGAGGATGAATATGGGCAGTATAGTTTTTTTTGCAGAGCTGCGCCAGCATCGTTGTCTTGCAAGTCGGGGTGAACCTGTGAGCGTTTGACTCCAATGGTGCCCTAGACGAGAGAAACGCGGGCATAAAGCCTACCATGCCAATGTGCTGGTTGGGAATTTAGCGTGCTGCTCGTGATTGTCACAGATGAATAACCAGGGACTTATACTTGGATAATCGTGACATACTTTGTAGCTGGCGTGTGTTGGGCGACTGAATCCTCAATACGAACCAGTCCTGGCTTGGTCATATCACACTGCCTCTGGAAAGGTGTGCTTGGATCGCGAGTACCGCATAACATAAAAAAAGAAGTTGCAACTATAAATTTATTGTCTTGTATAGCCATGGCTAACCCAGTCTCTGGAGTTTCAGTGAGGCGTAGTGAGAACTCGGAGGCCATGTCGTACGGCGCGCACATCACTGTCGTCAATAGCGGCGAGCAGCGAGACATCTCAGCGTAACAGGAATTATGTAAGAGTGTTGTATAAAAAAAATTTATAATAATAATAGAGAGAGTACCATATACTGTACTAGGATAAATTAAACTTTAGGATTTTACAATAACTAGATCCTTAATATTGTGGCGGTTTTCTACCACAAGTGTTTGGCGCGCGCCTGTTGAGATGCTATTTTTCAGGTCACCAAACCACAGACCGGAGATGGAGGGACGACGGGCGAGCGAAAGTAGCATAGTTGCATGTTCTTTATAGCACAGTAAAACTTAGACCTGCATAACAACATAATTGAATTAAAAGACATAGAATGTAGATCGTTGGCAAATGGTAGTTAATTCTTGAGCGTCTACTGTCGATCTATATAATTAATAGTAATATTAGTGCGGGCCTGCACATTTATTTCTTCATCCAATATAGCGTCACACGCCATGCACAATAGTGAGATCGGTCTCTACACAAATATCAAGATAAATTATTTCCATGATTTTGTTATGATAGCTACAGATAAATAACTATAAAATTAAAATTAGAGTGTCTGAAATGACAGACCATCAATGTATCGTTATGTAAATTTATTATAACATAGAAGGTCATAGGGAAAAGTTAGGTATAAGATTTTTGTAAGAATTGTGCAGATGACGGGTATCGTGGCGATGCAGAGGCCAGCTGGAGCAAAAGCAAGAGGTCATCGGCTACCTGCAAGAAGAGAGCGTCAGCGCGCCACCTGACATGAAGGGCGCGAGAGCATCCGGTCCTACAAGCTGACAGTCACCGGGCCGTATACCTGAGGGATTAGGCGGCAGACAATCCTCGCCGGGCCACAAGCGAAAGTGAGGCTGGTCATTGACACTGACACGCGACCCACACGCGACAGCCTGCTAGCTCTCTGGACACGGCAGCCGTTTGGAGGGATTCCCTGCGGCAGACCACGTTGTCATGAGTACAGGAAGAAGATCACATATCGTGTCAGAACCTGCGCCTCATGTGCCTCAGGACAGAAAGGGACGCTATATACTCACCTGTTTGGGTTTTTACAACTCACTAGCATTGGCTGATCTGCATACACAAAGCAGTATCGTGCCACACACTCTAACAAATGAATGGTCTCATTTCTAACTTCTCCTCTCTCTTAGAGAGCAGGTGTAGCAATCGTCGCTCCTAGTTCGATCCTGTATGGATGATCTCACACACTTGTGGAGTCACTCCACATGCCATCATCCCTCGTCGGACTGCAATATTGGGAAACATAAAAGTACTGTCCAGCGAGAGAAGAGACCTAGACTAGTGATGTATCCCAAGAAGTAGACCTCAGAGACAATTAATCGACGTGAGGAGAGCCTATCACTGTGTCTTCCTACCGTACTGCCGTCATCATATGCGTGGGTCTTGGTCCAATTTCAACAGAGTACTGCAGATGCTCCAGCATACCCTATTGCCGTTGCAACAACGTAGCAACAACACCCGACGTTTAGCCCTATGTGATGTCAGTACTGTGGAATTCGTGAAGTGCTTCGAATATTTCTAACAATGTGATTTAGTGCCTCATTCTCAGCACAGTCGTGAACACTGTGCAATGTGCACGCACAATTTGATGCCCCATGAACCTTGTTTTTTTCTTTCTTTTCTTTCTTAAATTTTTCTCTAGTGTTTTTTTTGTAATGTATGTTATACCTTGTATGTGTTTGCGTTTTACACTGTAATTCTTATTACAAATTACTGTATTGTTCTCCACACCATGTTTTTTTTGTATTTTGTATTTATTGTTGTGTGTATTCAAACAGTGTGCCTGAAGTCCCCATAAACTGAAGCAGATACCACCACTGTCATTGTGAATGGACCATCAGTTCAGGGAACATTTTGTAAAGGTTATTCTTGGTGCAGGGAGACAGAATGAATCGGAGGTTGTAATTAGATTCTGAAAGCTCACAAAAAGAGATTGTTAACTTAAACAGTATCATGTGTGAGTGAGTTCAGGTTAGTTTAATGATTCAAATTAATGTAACATCTTGGGCATTTAATTGCGGAGCACTCCAACTCTGATTGTAAAGAATAAACTGCTCCATATTTTGCTCACATGCCCGGGCCATATTTAGAGCATGAATGTCTGTGTGAATCGGTGTTTGGAAGGGGCTCCCTGGGTATGGATGTGTGATGTGAGTGTTAGTGTTCCATATTAAGAAGGTGAAGTTGGCAACACCATAAATAATCCTCCCTCTATGAGCTGCATTTTTCAGATGCAGTGATTTTTTTTATAGAGTGTGGCATGTGGAGTCAGTTTGTAAGATTGTTCTTGGGCGATTGACTCACTACCTTGCTCCTAAGTGAGCCAACTGCTCACCAATTACAATCTAAAATGGCGTAGGGGCTATGAGAGGTGGCATGAGCCCCCTCTCATATTTCTATCTTACGATTTTCGTCTCTAATTGCATGCGGTGAAAAGTTGCTATTCCTTCACACGCGGACTTCCCACACAGTGTCTCTCGTCACCTGGGTGGTCCGGTGACCCGGTGACAGGCGGGCACTCCTGATCTGGAAAGGGTTAAGCCGACGGGTGTGAGGAAGTCGAGTGAATGCTTTGCAGACGCCGACATTGTCAAAAGACACACCCGGAGGGGTCTGAAGTAGCGGCTGGGCTAGAGGTTCCGTTACTTCGCAGAATCTTAGCGAAAACACTTTCTGGCGGGCTACCAGCGAGGCGTGGGAATGACTTGTGTACCCAGGCAGTTGTGGCGGGAAAATTCCCGCGCTTTCTGCAAAATAGTAACTGTGATTGGCTGGCTCAGGGCATAGCTCCGTGATGTAGCAAAATCAGCGCAGAAATTGGCGCCAAGAATGTCCATTGGTGGAATGGAGTGCTCCGGCAATGGAGTGGGGGCGGGAATGTTGTGTGTTCGGCCTATATGGGTGCTCTAGGTAGTTGGCTCTCGCCTTTTGGTCGAGGACGTCGAAGCAACCAGCCCTCGCCTCCGGTACGCCAGATCGTGTTCTGGCAGATAAGAAGACAGTTTGGTAATGTATGTCCGCAGCATCGGCAGATAGGGATTTTCCTACGTGATAATCAGAGCCCAGCAGAGTGCGCCTGTTCGTCTTTTTCTAACTTTGTTCTGTCTTGAGTAGCAGCAATTAATGTTGTGTTAGCTGTGTGTCTCTCTTAAGATTTGAGTGGCAAGGAATTGGCTCCACATACGACTTTGTCATAAACCTCACAATCTAGTTTAGGGACAACTTCACCTTCACAGCGTTTGTTCGTGTATCCAATTTGAACCAATTTGATGTATTATAAATGTTTCATGTGTTTTTGTTTATTATTTTGTGTTTAGTCTTAATAAATCATATTGTTATTTTGGACAGAACTTTCATTCTGTTAATCGTAGAGCAACCCATCATTTCTCACTACGTTAATGAAACCTTCCTTTATTTAACTTATTTATCAAATTAAATTATTGCAGGTGCCAAACTCTTTTCTACTCCACTTGCAGGGTTGATTACAGTCAGTTCGCGTATATTTTTTAATCCTTGTGCAACAGCAAAAGTCGGAGTTGGAATAGGGGGGGCTTAGAGCATCATTTACATGTGTAGATTCTAGAATTTAGTGTTAAATACACTGCTAGCCCCGGCACCTCGCAAGTTATACTGACTTTTTGATCACGCGGTACATTTACTGCTGTCCACAGCTCCCTACAAGAGATAGGTTCACTTGAGGTACATTATCCACTGGTACGTTCTCATCATGGCACATGTACATTTAAGGCCTACTTCGAAACCCGGGGTATTCATTTTGCCTTACAGGTACGAAGGTCTGACGGACGCGGTCGCCAACGCACAGTGGGTACACCAAGGCTTGATGAGGAGGCGTTAGCAGTGCTGCGTTTTGCATGGCAAATGAGTGTAAGTCATTCCACAATTTGGCGTTTGTGGCATGAAGGTGATTTGCACCTCTACTGCATCCAGAAGGTTGACGCCCCTAACTCAGACGATTTTCCACGTCGAATTGAATTCTGTCAGTGCTTTTTGTAATAGTGTGCCATTCAACCGGACTTTCCAAATTCCTTTATGCGAGAGGGAACGTTCAACAGCTACAATCAACACGTGTGACGTCTAAACAGGCTCATCATATCGATATGGCCAACTGCAAGAGACCGAGGTGTTGCCCCAATTGCTATGGAACGTCTCTATATCTGGATTTTTATCTCAAGGAAGCACCACAGGATTAAACCATTCTGACAACAGCATGGCTTAATGACTAATGAATATGGCGGTTTTTATGTGTCTGAATGATTATTTCCCTATATGATTGTTGTCTGCAATCTGTTTATAGCTCAAATTGCTAAATGATTGTAGAGGTACGTCTTTTATTTGATGCATCAAGATAATGTGATAAATGAGATGAAATGTATATACACAGAGCAACATTTTGTAAGAAAAGTTTATATTGAACCAGTGATTGTCAAACGTAATATCCATTGTTTAGCAGCGTCGCTGCTCAACAGCGATCGCTGTTAGAGTAACTTTAGATACAGAGAAGTATGTAGGACTCTCAAGTCTAAACACGTGTTCTATCTCATGGTTGCAGGATATATTCTTTCTCGCTAGAGGCAGTAATGATTTTTATTTGTAAGATACCATACTGGAAATAATTAAGGTAAAGAAAGTTGTTTTGTTACCAATGCAATGCGCGTATTCATAAGTAATGATTGAGACCATGTCAGGCACTCACAGCACAGCCAATGATTTTGTAAAGTTAATTGTTAATGTATAATCAGTTTATTGTATGTTAATTGTCAGCATTATTAATTTTCATTCTGTCAAAATACAAGTTTTAAAGTTAGTGCCATATTGTTAGTTACCACAAGTCAATACCAGTTCCCAGATCCATGTCGGTTTTGATTAACTATTTGGCTCAAGACGTTATTGTCTCAGTCATATTCGATTTAATTAAAATGCATGCTAAGTAATATCTATGCACAATAGCTGTATGCTAACGATACAATTTAAAGCACTAACACAGAGCAGTGCGAAGAGCGTTATCATAGTGCAGATAAAGGTAAGAAATTGTATTATTTCAGGGATAGCATTCATTAAGCACAGTTTTGTTCCATTGCCAAGGCCACTTTCAAATCAATATTGTTGTTGCATCAGAGTCAGTTTTTGTATTACATAAATTCATGCAGTTTTGGTCCGGTTTAAAGTTATTGACAGTTTATGTTCTCGCAAAGTTCAGTACAGGGGAAAGCGATATCAGTGAATCTCATCGCCGCCAGACCCTGTGTTTCCAAGGACGTGCAGGTACTGGCTATTGATGCTTACTGTATTCAAATCTTTCTCTACCTCTACAATCCTCCCCCCCCCCAAAAAAAAGATTTTCTTTATTAACAAATTCACGATTCCTTCGTGCCTCAGGGAGTCATACCTTCTTTTAGTCAGGTTCCACTATAAATATCTTTCTTCATGAGTTCAGTTCACTATTTCCTCATTTTTTCGACCTACCCATGTATCTTCAGTATTCTTCTGTAGCATCACATTGCGAAACCGTCTCGTCTCTTCTTGCTGCTGTTCTTCTTCGTTTTACTATTAGTTTCGTCTTTTAAAGCCATTATCCAGTCTTTATCTGTGTACAAAGGCACCCTACATTTTATTGTCTCCATTTATATATATATATATATATATATATATATATATATATATATATATATATATATATAAGCATCTAAGCACCGTACCACAGATAGTCTTACTGGCTCTCATATTCAAGTTTTCTACTGAAATCGTTCCTGAACACGCTGCAGAAGAATGTCAACATTTTCAGTGTCCTTTAAATGCCCCCAAAAACAATAATCCAATGGACTGACATCAGGAGCTCGGGCAGGCCAAGATGTTGCTGCCCCACGACCTGTCCATTTACAGTATTTGGAAATGGTGATTTAAAATTGTTTCTTGCTTGGAGAGGAAAATGAGGTGGTGCATCATCCGGCATGAACCAAATGATCTGACACTTTATTTTACAGGTCCGTCTTGATCATACAAACTTTTACTCTTCAGTATTACCGCTTTCGGCTACTGCCATCTTCATATCATAAAATATTCTGATTTAGTGTCAACGCCATACTAAATATGCAGGTACAAAGTAAGTGAACACCTACTCGTTTAAGCTGTGCGTCATCTTTCAGTTCCACAAATACTTAGCAATTACAATCACTTTTTGGATTCGCAAAGTGTTAACCAAAATTTGTCAACGACTTTGTGGAAATTGCACAACCATTCACAAGATTATTAAAAAAAAGTGGTTATGTTCCAGTACACACCTGAATGTCAAGCGCCGTTTGAACATTTGAGAGTGGTTGTGGCTTCAGTTCCTGTATTAATATTTCTTGATTTTGCTAATGATATTATTATAATGTGATGCAAGCAATACAGCTTTGGATGTTAATTTAAGCCCAACCATAGGTGGACAAGAACACCAGGTAGCTTATGTGTCTTGCCAGTTGAATACGACTAGCACAATTATTCCACTACAGAAAAGGAGACGCTAGCTTTGATATGCGGTATTTCGTATTTCAGTTTCTACCTACGTTATTGTAATTCTTGAAGTTTTTGAAGTGTGTGTTGGGAATAACACACACTGCAAGTCAATTAACAAGCTGGGCATTGAATTTGAATGGGTTTCAATATGTAGTAGTTCTCAACCTGGTGTGTTTCGATCCCGAATCCTCGGTCTGGCCTTTTATTTTGTATTTCATCACATATGATAATCACATCAAAAACAACACAACACACACACACACACACACAACGATGCTAACGAAATAATCACATTTCAAACACAGTACTAACCAAACATTTCAGGGACCCTTCACACAACATGGATTCAGCGTCATTTGTGCTGTTATTATAGTCATACACTGAAGAGCCAAAGAAACTGGTAGACCTGCCTAATATCGCGAGGACGCAGAAGTGCCACAGCACGACGTGGCATGGACTCGACTAATGTCTGAAGTAGAGTTGGAGGGAATGGAAACCGTCAATCCTGCAGGCTTGTCCATAAGTCTGTAACAGTACGAGGGGCTGAAGAGCTCATCTGAACAGCACTTTGCAAGGTATCCCAGATATGCTCAATAATGTTCATGTATGGGAGGTTTAGTGGCCAGTGCAAGTGTTTAAACTCAGAAGAGTATCCCTGGAGCCACTCTGCAGCAATTCTGGACCTGTGGGATGTCGCATTATCCTGCTGGAATTGTCCAGGTCTGTCGAAATGCACGATAGACATTAGTGGATGCAGGTGATCAGACAGAATGCTCAAGTACGTGTCACCTGTGAGACGTATCAGGGGTCTCATATCACTCCAACTGCACACGCCCTACACTATTAGAGAGCCTCCACCAGCTTGATCAGCCCCCTGCTAACATCCAAGGTCCATGGATTCATGAAGTTGTCTCCATACCCATACACGTCCATCAGCTCGATAGAACCTGAAACGAAACTCGTCCGACCACGGAACATGTTTCCAGTCATCAACAGTCCTATGTCGGTGTCGACGGATCCAGGCGAGGCGTGAAGCTTGTGTCGTGCAGTCATCAAGGATACACTAGTTGGCCTTTGGCTCCAAAAGCCCATATCGACGATGTTTCGTTGAGTGGTTCGCACGCTGACACTTGTTGATGGTCAAGCATTGAAATCTGCAGCAATTTGCAGAAGGATTGCACTTCTGTCACGTTGAACGATCTCTTCAGTCGTCGTTGGCCGCGTTCTTGCAGAATCTTTTTCTGGTCTCAGCGATGTCGGAGATCTGATGTTTTACCGGCTTCCTGATATTCAAGGTACACTCGTGAAATGGTCGTATGGGAATATCCCCACTTCATCACTACCTCGGAGATGATGTGTCCAATCGGTCGTGCACCGACCATAACACCACGTTAAATCTTAACGATCTGTCATTGTAGCAGCAGTAACCGATCTAACAACTGCGCCAGACACTTGCTGTCTTTTATAGGCGTTGCCGACTCCAGCGCCGTCTTCCGCCTGTTTACATATCTCTGTATTTGAAAACGCATGCCTAAACCAGTTACTCTGGCGCTTCAGTGTAGATTGGTTTACATTAGATAAGCAAAAATTTTGAAGGCTGTCAATTAATCCTTGCGACTGGGACACCAGACTCACAAATACAAGAACATTTAGCGTATCACAGTGGTTAGAATATAAACCTGTGGTGCACAAGGTCGTAGGTTTAGACCTTGTCAAATGCAGCGAAACGTTTTATTTTTGTGAATCTAACCAAAAGTATTTGATTATCATTTTTATTAAATTAATTATTTTAAATGTATTTTTCTTATTTCTAATACTTTGCTGCGTTATTTTCGTCATCATATTAACTTTCTTATTTCGTCTTATTTTTCTTCCTATCAGACACTTTTCTTTTCGAATTTCTTTGTGTCACCTATAATGTGCAACCATGACTGCTCATCGGCTGGTAACGCGGCATTCCATGTAGCCTGTGTGAGGACAGTTTCAAGTAACCAATGACAGCGAGAAATTTCAGCATGCTTTTACTACTAAGACTGAAATTTTGGTGCAGAAGATGACTGTGCAAGTAAACATACTACGAAATTTTTGTGTCTTGAGTTTGCTCATAGAGGTTAGCCTTAAGTGCTGTGAACAAAGCAGTCGTGATGTTAATTTTGTCGCAGATTTTTGATCGCCGTTTTTTCGGATACATTGCTCATTATGATGTTGTGATTAGGTTAGGACATGAGTTTTAGTTCATACCTAAAAATGCGTCATCTGTCGCAGTTCAGTCACTGGTCTTAAATCAGCTGTCAACAAAGCATCTCCCATATCCGTCATACTTCGAGGCGGCCACTTCCAACATTCCTCCGCATTAAACATTAAGAGCATTTGCGAAGTAATCTGCCGTGTTGGTGTGTTGCCTACAACCGAGCTGCAGCTGGCAGTGGATGTGGCAACACTGTACCGAAAAGTAACAGATATTAACCATAAAGTAATTTTAATTGGACTATAGTCTGTCCCACCTACAAGCTAATAGTCGTAATGAAGATGTTAAGTCACATTTAGACTGGAATACCTTTTAGGCTATGTGGTGAGTGCATACTTCTCAAAAATCTACACAGGGATAGGACTTTCACTGTATGATGACGTGTATAGGCGACAAATATAGTCACCTTTTGATTTAGTACAGCAAAGAGAGGAAGTCAAGGTGAACATGTGATGCAATTCGTGAAAACATTAAAAGAATTTTGGCAACAGGTGAAATGAGCAAATACAAAGACACTGGCACGCCAAGAGTGAATGGGGAAGGGAACGAGTAAATTACCCCAGTAAAGAATAGGACAACGGCTCTACTAGCAAATCCATGTAACTCAAAGGGTAAAACCAATAAATTCTTGACGAAGTTTCAAGGACTGTAACAGATGACTTCACTGCTCAATTACCGACTAAAACATCGGTTTTACCTATTAGTCCAATTAAATATTTTAAGGGTACATTACTGCAAATATCTGCATGGTTACCACAGAAAAAGAAATTACCACGTGGATCGAGAGTAACACAGAACTTAGATCTAGGAATAAGTGATTAAATAAAAGTGTATTGTGTTTAATTTGTGTTGGGTCACCTAGATTAATATTTTTTTGTTTTACTATAGGATTTTTCTGTCATACAAGCTTCATTCCTGAGGAGGGAGGGGATTCATGTAATACCTTTCTTCTAGATAGTGTCGAAGATAACGTGGAAATATATTATTATGGGTATGTTTTTTTTCATATACCTGAAGCAGGAGCATGGAAGTATTAGGCAAGGCAGGCGTCACCCCACTCTGCATGTTGCCAAATGTATTCAAGTTGGCGGATCCAAGTTGGTGGCGATAGATATGGCAATGTCACAATGACATCATTGCAGCAAGTTCAAATTTTGCCTGGAAAATAGGTCAATTGGGCTACCTCCACTAACCTAACCCCCTCTCCTCCCCTCCCCCCTCCCCAAGAAAATGGCGGGAAGTTTAAATTTTGGTGGAAAAAGATCACTTGGGCTACCTCCACTAACCTAAGAAAATGGCGGAAAAATAGGTCCTTGGGTTGCCTCCACTAACCTAAGTCATCCAACTGCCACCTCTTCCTTGGAATTGGCAGGAAAAGGACAGCCTGTGCTGAGCTGCTGGATAGGATGGATGTAGGTCTTTATTTTGCAGGCAGTCATTATTTAAGCAATTTGAGGCAGAAGCTCTATCTATTGTGTTCACCATGAGGTCCACAGTCCAACTGACCTAGTACACAGTACTGCCACCAAAGGCCAATCTGGGGAAAAATGGCGGGAAAAGAACTCAGCCTGGGCTGGGCTGCTGGAGAGAGGAAGGAGTGTATTTATTTTGGAAAAACTTAATTAGGGACGGATTTGACATGGTATATTTAGTACACTGGTACAAAACAGTCGCCCTGGTGTGCTTGGAGTCACAGTAAACAGTCTACAGGCCAGAAAACTACTCATAAATCACCGAAATAATGCAATACACTGATGTACTCATAAATTGTCAAAATAACGCATTTATAATGCTCTGGCGTGCTTGGAGTCACAGTAAACAGTCTACAGGCCAGCAAACTACTCATAAATCACCGAAATAATGCAATACACTGATGTACTCATAACTTGTCAAAATAACGCATTTATAATGCTCTGCAAACACGCTCATTAATTCTAAAGTGTCGAAATAATACATACACATTATTAAGGGACGGATTACACATAGCCTTTCTATTACACTGATACAAAACACTCACCCTGGCGTGCTTGGGGTCACAGTAAATAATCTACAGACCTGCAAACCACTCGTAAATCACAGAAATAATGCAGTACACTGATGTGCAGAGACACAACCAACTCGGAAATTGTCAAAATAATGCATGTCAAAGGCTTTGCAAACACGCTTGCTAATCGTCAACTGTCGAAATTATTCATTGCACAGCCTGCACACCAGTTCACAAAAACAACTCATAAATTGTCAAAAGATAATGCGTTTGTAACGCTATGCAAACCCACTCACAGTGCTTAAACAGCCGAAAATAATGGAGTGCACAAACACTCACTGCACATAAAAAGCACTTTCGAACTGTTGTCATCTGCAACATATCAGCGAAGTCTTCCCTACAAAGGTCTCAAGGCACGCATGCTGGGTAGTGCCCTCACGCCAGTCCCATATGCGAGACGCCTCTGGGCCATGCACACGTGTTTATCGTTGCTGGCGCTATGCCTCTCAACCTGCGTTCCAGCGAAGACCTAATTGCCAAGCGACGTACCATCGCAGGTGCAGATAAAGGGATGTCAGTGTTATACTGACGTCACAGGTCTATGTATTTAACGGCCAAGTCTCTCTCTCTCTCTCTCAGAACGCGCTATAGAAATCTATTACAATGATTCCCAGAATATCACAGGGTGCGTCGTTCCCAGCGATCCAAGACAGGACGAGTGAGATGCGTCTAGCTGTGCACGTGTTTACTGGCCCAGTGTAGCTGCCATAGTGCCGCGAAAAGTTCGCATAGCGACTCACCATCACAGGAGCAGCTAAAAGTTTCTCAATGTTATATTGACATCACATGGATATGTAAAGAAGACCCAAGTTTGCCTCTCGTAAATCGTAAAGTGCCATAGAAATAGTTAACAGTCGCTTTTATGGGAGCTTTCATGATGTCTCAGCTTGTCTGTAAGGAAATTCTTGTCCTATCATCAGCTGTTCACGGAAATAACCCAGAATAATGCCGAATGCATTCTTCCTGATGGTCCTAATATGACACCCCTCCATCATGTGCTACTCTTCCTGGAAATCATTAAGTCCTGCCTTCAAAAAACATCTCCAAAACTGCAAAAGTTCTCGCTGCTATGTAGAGGCTCCTACGTCCCAGCACAAAGGATGTTGTAAGAGGTCCGAGCTGATGTAATTTCGATGTATTGCTGATGCGCTGCCTGCGATATCCAAGGTCTCTGACCAGAGAGCAGTGTTGACTGCAGCAGTAACGGCTGTAATCTGTTCACTAAGTTATTTGTTCTGTTCGTTAAGGTTGTCGTGTTTTTCATTCTACAGTTTGAAACTTTCATTAAGTTGTTTGCACGATTCAGTAAGTTGTTTGAAATGGTTGTCGAAATTTTCATTAAGTTGTTTGAAATGGTTGTCTAGTTTTTCATTAAACTTAATGAGATTTTCGTTATTTTCATTAATTTGTAGCAATAATGCCATAACTTGATCCCAGCCAAAATTAGCGGCTCCACTCTCTGTACTGTGTGATGGTGCATCTGCATGTGTCACGCCTTGTGCAACCATTTGGTCATTGTCAGACTCGCGAAAAGGCTTGCCAATTGGATGTGCACTGTTGGTCACTACACCGGAATCAAACAAATCCGACATATTTCGAGTACACCGTTCACTTCCATTAGAAACAATTATCCGTTCGCTACGTAAATTTTGCAAATCGGGTGTGTCAAACTGGGCAGCGTTCATTGTATCGGAAGGTGCCGCGTCATCAATTGTTACATTTACTGTGGACGTAATTGAATTTGTTTGTTCATCATTAGGATCAAAATCATTACTAGTGATCGGTAGGCACTGATTATCTGTAATTAGACGATTATCACTATTACACTGTGTGTTGCAATTATTATCGGTCAAATTATTCGAGTCGGCTATTTCACTCATTGCACATCGCGATGTACTGTTAACAGTTTTTCGCGGCATTTTTCACAAATCAAAATTAAGCGCAAAATGAAACACAGACAAAGCGAAATGGAACAAACACAATTACAACAAAGAGCAATAAATTGCCGATGATCTGTGAAAGAAAAAGTGACAAATTAGTAAATGCGTTGCGCCAGATGCAAACTGCATTTCAGTAAATAAGAGCAGATATTTGACTACTTCTCAGAGATTCACAAAGAAATACGATCCTGGCCGGTTGTCGCCAAGTGTAACCTCCTCACAAAAAATAAATAAATATTATGGATAATGATTCTGATTTTAGTGTAACCTCAAAACAAAATTCTTTCACCGTGTAACCTCCCCACAAAATTCATTTACATTTAATCTAAGCTCAAAATTCATTCACATTTAGCGTAACCTCACAACAGAAAAATTCCTAAACCTCTCAACAGTAAAAATTATGATTATGTCGTTCACATTCATTCACATTCAATGTAACGTCCCAATAAAAATAAATTCAGTAACCTGGTAATAAAACAATGTAACTAACCTCTCAATTAAATTGTCACTCACTTATGACTTTTCAATAATTCACTGTGAATTTAACCTGGTAAATTTTGGACGACAGCAGTGCTGCGTCATGGCCCTGAAAGATCATTCTGGATAAAAAAAGGAAAAATTCTTACCTCAATGAAGTCGCCGGATATATCTGCTCTTACAATAAATTTTTCCGGCACAGCTCTGTGCAATGCTGCCCGACCTATCTGTCATTTATGAAAGGGAGCAACTGATTTTTCTATTGCAATAATCGGGATGATCATGGATGGGAGAAATTAGTAAATTCTTTAAACTGAAATGAATGGTTGTTAAAAGTTACTTTTTATGAGGAAGATTATTATTACGAGAGTTTTAAAACATTTACATGCAACTTGAGATAACATTACTACATATGCACGAGGCTGCTTTTTCTCTTATACAATAATACTCAGGCTCCGACATCGCTGCACCGCGACCCGGCCAGCCAACACGAAACACCATACCAGACCAGAGCAGACTCCAGACTAGCCACAACTTACTGCTACAGCTACACAGTTCCTACTGCAGTCAACACTGCTCTCTGGTCAGAGACCTTGCATATCGCAGGCAGTGCATGAGCAATACATCGAAATTACATCTACTCGGACCTCTTACAATGTCTTGTGAATGAATGGAGCATACTGACTGGCTCTTACTGAATTTTCTAGCCAAACTGCTGATGCTGCCAGTGTGAGAGCACTGTCACCCATTTTTTTCTGGAGGTGGGACTTTCAGCGACAAAACTGTTTTGTACAGATATCCATATTGCAATGACAGTTAAACCCTGCAAAAGTAGCACACAGATCGTCAAATACAGAAAGACTCTTGCTCAATTACACTGCTCTGCCACTGAGGATGGAAGCTTGAATATTACAGCATGAAACCGATCTCCAACCAGGAACTATATCACCACGTACTGTGTTGCTGTAGTAAACATACAATTTGCATCCTGCACCATACAAAAATCACCCCTTTTGCATCATTCAAATAGCTATCGACCGCCAGACACTCGTACATATACCGGAAAGACAGATACCCAAGCATATGCACCATATATACTCCGTGCAGCACTAGATATTTCCTGCAAGGTTCGGGGGTCATCCACTACATCCGACAGTCACAAGTCATCCGCTCCTGATGCGTGACCTCAGTGTCCTCAGTGGACCAAAGTTACTCTCGGAACTGTTGTCAAAGTCGGTGTTGGTTCCCCTCAGCACAAAGGCGTTAATGTTTCCGGTCGTGACCTGCTTACTTGATTGCTTTCTACACCCATCTCCTGACTCTGCGATTACAAGAACATATATAATTTCACATGGTTTGCCAAAATATCATACCATTTTCATGACACTTCTCGATTTCAAGCACGTAGCAATATTGCATGCTTAGTAGTATCACTTGAGTAGTAGAATTTCGGAGATATAGACTGGAAATTATTTCTCTAGAAACTCGAAACTTTTGCGAGGTGGGACATGCTGTAAACCACTGAGTAACTAGAAACTGATCTCGTCTGCGAAGACCTTTACAGGAAGTATCGAAATATAGGGGAAACTTATATTTCCACTAGCGAATACCAATGTTGGTGATGTAACAAATTCCAAATCATCCTTATAATTTAAAAATTCATCTAAGGTGTTTCTTGAAAGACTTCAAGTTTACGCCAGTAACCTTAAACTTTTTATTTCCACTATTGCAATTTCGGCCTTAGGCCATTATCAAGTGCAGATGTTTTGGCTTTAAGCCATATCAGCTTTATACACGCTGACAGATGTCGTTGTCATTTGCTGTTATATATACACTCCTGGAAATGGAAAAAAGAACACATTGACACCGGTGTGTCAGACCCACCATACTTGCTCCGGACACTGCGAGAGGGCTGTACAAGCAATGATCACACGCACGGCACAGCGGACACACCAGGAACCGCGGTGTTGGCCGTCGAATGGCGCTAGCTGCGCTGCATTTGTGCACCGCCGCCGTCAGTGTCAGCCAGTTTGCCGTGGCATACGGAGCTCCATCGCAGTCTTTAACACTGGTAGCATGCCGCGACAGCGTGGACGTGAACCGTATGTGCAGTTGACGGACTTTGAGCGAGGGCGTATAGTGGGCATGCGGGAGGCCGGGTGGACGTACCGCCGAATTGCTCAACACGTGGGGCGTGAGGTCTCCACAGTACATCGATGTTGTCGCCAGTGGTCGGCGGAAGGTGCACGTGCCCGTCGACCTGGGACCGGACCGCAGCGACGCACGGATGCACGCCAAGACCGTAGGATCCTACGCAGTGCCGTAGGGGACCGCACCGCCACTTCCCAGCAAATTAGGGACACTGTTGCTCCTGGGGTATCGGCGAGGACCATTCGCAACCGTCTCCATGAAGCTGGGCTACGGTCCCGCACACCGTTAGGCCGTCTTCCGCTCACGGCCCAACATCGTGCAGCCCGCCTCCAGTGGTGTCGCGACAGGCGTGAATGGAGGGACGAATGGAGACGTGTCGTCTTCAGCGATGAGAGTCGCTTCTGCCTTGGTGCCAATGATGGTCGTATGCGTGTTTGGCGCCGTGCAGGTGAGCGCCACAATCAGGACTGCATACGACCGAGGCACACAGGGCCAACACCCGGCATCATGGTGTGGGGAGCGATCTCCTACACTGGCCGTACACCACTGGTGATCGTCGAGGGGACACTGAATAGTGCACGGTACATCCAAACCGTCATCGAACCCATCGTTCTACCATTCCTAGACCGGCAAGGGAACTTGCTGTTCCAACAGGACAATGCACGTCCGCATGTATCCTGTGCCACCCAACGTGCTCTAGAAGGTGTAAGTCAACTAGCCTGGCCGGCAAGATCTCCGGATCTGTCCCCCATTGAGCATGTTTGGGACTGGATGAAGCGTCGTCTCACGCGGTCTGCACGTCCAGCACGAACGCTGGTCCAACTGAGGCGCCAGGTGGAAATGGCATGGCAAGCCGTTCCACAGGACTACATCCAGCATCTCTACGATCGTCTCCATGGGAGAATAGCAGCCTGCATTGCTGCGAAAGGTGGATATACACTGTACTAGTGCCGGCATTGTGCATGCTCTGTTGCCTGTGTCTATGTGCCTGTGGTTCTGTCAGTGTGATCATGTGATGTATCTGACCCCAGGAATGTGTCAATAAAGTTTCCCCTTCCTGGGACAATGAATTCACGGTGTTCTTATTTCAATTTCCAGGAGTGTATTTGTAACACATGTCCATGTATCGTAAAACAGCACAGTCTGTAGATATACATGTTTGTTCCACCATCACTAGTAACTTTTGCACTAAACCATAGCAGTGAACGAATGTTTACAGCTGTAACTCGCTTTGCCTACTACAGTGACAAGATCAGATGAGATCATAACACCCCGATGATTGTTGCAAGGTGTTTCCTTTCAGACACTTCATGCCACGTACCTGATGACCACCTGTTCAGTGGAGCATAAAACATGAGTCATCTGGAAAGGCTATCTGTCGCCGCTCAGTTGTGGTAGTGGCGTGTAAATTCCGGCCTTTGTCGCCAATGAGGAGCAGTGAGCATGGATGAAAGAACCAGGCACCTACTGCGGAGACTCATGTGCAGCAACATTCGCTGAATGGTTATAATCCCTTACTTTATCTGGGTGATCAGCCACTCAACAGTTGCACGTCTATTCGTCCATACACATCTGATCAACGTATCCGGGCGCCTATTAACTGACATTAATATGGAGTGGGTCCACCCTCCACCTTAACTTGAAATATGATAGGGTTACTTTTAATGAGGTGTCTGAATGTCTGCCCCTGTCATCTGTGGCCCGTGAAACTTCTTTATTTAAATCAGTGTGGCTGTACTTATATTACTGAATGACTGAGACCACAATATCCTGGTACAATCTAATCTGACTGCTCACAAAAAAAAGATAACTGACTTCAAATAATTAATTCAGAAGAATGGCCCTAACTAAAAACAAATCCTAACAGTAACCTACACGTTTCATTAAGCACTTACCTCACAATAAACCTGCATCAAGCGAACTACTGCAATACATCGAGCGTCAATACTGCCATCTAAATAAAAGATTCTAACTGCTAATAGGCATGTAGTTAGCAAAGGAAAGATTTTGTTGCAAACCAAATAATGTATTTTTTTTATCTTAATAATGTGACATCCAGTTCAGACACGAATATAAATCGTCATTGACATCTAGTACAAAGGTATATAATCATGAATAATATTCAATGTCCAAGTCGAACATGTACAGATCGTTAGCCTACACTAACACTTCAGACCTCTAACCTCCATAAATGCTAACTTCTCACATCTAACATCCATCACTGTTGGCTGCTCACCTCCAACTGCCCACCAGTACTTTTATCACTGCTCACGACTAACTTCCAACTGACCAACAGTACTGGTGAGTCCAACCAGCCACAGAGTCTCTTACAAAGAAAGCACAGAGTGCAAAACACTGCACAGCGCTGCCAACACAGAAGCAGCACATTTACATTAGCCCTCCCTGTTCCCCACAAAAAAAAAATTACTAGCTATTTTGGGTAGTGGCCAGGACCAATGTCTTAAAATTTTTTTATTAACAATATCAAGTAGATCAGAGGCACACAATTATTAATGCACTGTTGGTCAAAAGCAAAAATATTGTCCTCACAGTCAGTAAAGACAGTCCTAATCATATATCAGAGTAGTAGTCTATGACAGTTTTATGCCAAAGTCTGAGCAGTAAAAGCAAATGCACGCGCGAGTAATGGATCTACATGCAGTCTTGAAGAAGTGTTGTCCTCCCAATGGAAACACAGTGCTGACTCTTTACATGATTATTGGTAATGGGCCACAACAGAGCAAACACACAGCAGAGTTAGTCGGAGTCTTGAAGAATATTGGTAGAATTAGTAGGTCACCACAGAGCAGACCCATAGTATTTCTTGTAGAGATTATGGTAGTAGTGGGCCACCAAGGGTGCAGACCCACTGAAGTCCTTGTAGAGATTATGGTAGTGGTGAGCCACCAAGGGTGCAGACCCACTGTAGTCCTTGTAGGGATGGCCAGCAGCCATCCATTGCGACTGTGTGGGTGCACAATCACAACTGAAGAGTTTTATGTATGATAAAGCAAGTTCATATACCACCACTTGTGCACTCACTAATTTTTTTTGCAGTGTCCTTAGAACCAGCAATGCTGTTACCCAGTCCCTTGCTGAATTATATACACACATCCAAACACTAACACAGTCATTTAGCCACTGAGATTTTCACATACAGTATGACCAACATAAATGTGTGCAGTAAAATGAATCCCTACTATTTACTTAATTTGAAGAACTGGTTTCTATACAATTTACAATTTTACAGCATATGAATACAATTACAAAAGTACAGAAAATATCATTAAAGAACATGATAATACAGATAACATTTACGTAATACAGGCTTTACAAAGGGGTAGAAATAAGTATATACATGAGTATTCCAGGAACTGTGACATAAGTAAATAAATGAAAAATGAGAGTATTCATTGAAATATTAACTTGACACATGAGCATTAAAAGAAAACAGAATAAATAATGTCTAAACATCTTTCCAAAGTAAAGAATATTTTTTGAGGATAACAGTATTCCTCATCATAGTAAATGCAGCTCAGTACTAGCAGAAAAAAATTCAATTAATCTTGTCAGGTAAATACGCAGAGACAGGAAGAACACACACAAGGGTACACATAAACACATGGCGGAATAACACAAAAGGGTTTGTTTTCAGTGTAACTTTTGGTACTACTGTACTTGTGATACTTCATTTGCAATCAAAAATTCGTTTTCCTAGAGATCTTTTCTTCTTACTTCATCATTTGTTCCCACAAAGAATTTCTTACCTCATAATTTATTTTCCATTATCTTATCTCATCATTTGTTTCCAAGAAATTCCTAACTAAACCTGTTGTCCCTAAACACTACATATCATTTCATTTCCTCTTTTTAAAAATAACTATTCCTCAATATACAATACTCTTTGGCCAAACTTTTGTTATAGCTTCTCAATACATTTCTTCCTAATTCATCACAACTCATTCTCTTATATAGCCTACCCCATCCTAAACTAACTTAAATCTAGTGAGCTAGGATACGTAAACTAAAGAACAAGGCAATGCAGCTGCAAAAAACAGTTAACACAAACAGCAGTGACAAAAAAAATGCAGACTGGCAAGGCAAGCAGCAGTACATCTAAATTAGCAAAGAAAATGCAACATTACAACTAATATAAGGCAATATGCAGCAAACAAGGAAAATAAAGCAGTGGTAAAACTGGCTTATAAGAGTAGTACAAAGTAAACTTCAGTAGGACAATGTCTGGCAAATAGCAGCAGGAAATGCAATAATTTATGCCTAAACATGACAAAGCACAAGTAGAAAAAAATTTTACAGTACAGATAGCAATGCAGATAAGGGAATGTCTATCTACATCTTAATGCCTATGTCACATCTTAACACCAAAGTGATGCACCCCAACAACCTATTATTCCAAAAAATTACCAAGTCCTTGAAAAGGAAATTGTGTATGCAGTTCCTGTTATCAATCACTTCTCCTTCTTACGCTTCTTTCCTTTACTAGTGCTCCTTTCTTTTTAAGAATGTAGATCATTAAATTATTATTTAATAGATCTGTAGACAGAAAGTGTTTACATTAGTATATGTATTAAATTTTATTTTGTAAGACCAATGCTACAGCACAGCTAGAAACTAGATATCAAATAAAATAAACAAATATGTACAAGGCAAAGCAAAAAAGAAAAAAAAATTATCCACTAGCCATATAGCGTTTCATAAGTCAGTAATAATTCTCTCAACTCTCGTAATAAGATGCGTATCATCATCAGGTGCGTCGACGTAAAAATATTTCTCATCACTTCATAAAAATTTCTGTGAGTAGCAGAAAGTACGAACTCTACAGTGTAATCATATGTTTCCAATTAATATCGTGTCGTGTTTGTGATTGCCTTCTGCAAAGAAATGTCAATGACGATGTCAACAGCCTCTCTTTTCTACAGTTGTGCGAGCGCTTACGAAAGTGTGGGTAGCTTCAAAGCAGCTTAAGCAGCACGAGGAAAGTTAAAAGTCCACACAACAATAAGTATATTTCAAAGCAAGTAGCACGCAGCCCAGTGCAGCGTTGCGTCAAGGTTACAAACACACTTTACCGAAATATTTACGAACGCAGTTTGAGCCACAATGACAGTTTGACGCAAATAAAAAGTTTCACAGGTTCATAATTTACGGTGGAAGTGTATAGAAACGAAATCTCAACGTACTTCAAAAAATCACGATCCCATAAAAGACACATCACTCAAAATTCTCGTATTATCACAGTGGTTCTAAAGTTAACAGTTCCTAAAGTGAACAGTTTCAAAACGCGGACAAAGTACAATTTTATAAGTGTGAAGTAATCTAACTGTGTAATTACGTAAATATTTGTCACTGACGTAGTAAAAAAATGTTTGTCTCTCTCAGTTAAATGATCAGATAGCTGTGTAATTCTGTGTTATAGAAATATGGTACCGATGTGTAAAGTTGTATAAGCAGATACCATTTTAGCTAGGGCTCCTTGCGCTTACCACACGCATGCTACACAAAGTAAGCGTGTACCCCCCTGTGGGTTGATACCGATGTGTAAAGTTGTATAAGCAGATACCATTTTAGCTAGGGCTCCTTGCGCTTACCACACGCATGCTACACAAAGTAAGCGTGTACCCCCCTGTGGGTTGATGTAATTATACCCTCAGATGTTACAGATAACAACAACGGAACGAAATGTATTGCCAAAAACATTCTCCGTATCATAGTAGTTCTAAAATATTTCTAAATATATTCCAAGTACGAAAAATAATCACTCAAACGCGTGTCATGTAGAGATAAACTGTGTGTCTTGCTGTAACATAATTTCTGTCATTGGCTAACGGTAAAAATGTGCCAAGTGTCTTAGTTATCGACGATCATAAGCAAAGTTCTCCAGAAGTCAATGTACTTACCTTGTCATATACAAAAGTAAAAATGCTATGCGTACAGATGTCGTAGTTATTACGTACATCACCATGATCAAGAAAGCACTGTACTATAACATATTGTTGTGTTACGAAAAATACCTAACTCATTGTAGCTATGTCACAAGAGTCAGTACCAAAATTGTTTTACTTTTCAGAAGAACGCAGAAAACTGTGCAGACATGAAACAAATGCAGCGCAAAAACAATAATGAAAACTGTGTCACTCAAACTGTGTCACTCATTAGTAGTATCGTAGTATAATTTTGTAGCCTCAGACAAACGAAATACTGTGTCAATTGTAACCTCTTTGAAAGTACTTTAAATATAAAATGTCTTTTCAAGTAAGCCAAAATGTTGCAGTAAAACCTCATTATCAGTGTATGTTCCAAGAATGTGAACTTTATAGTCGTGACATAATCGTACAACGAACAAGCAAAATGTACACACACTGAGACTGTGTCGTCTGTTCCCTATAAGAATGGACTCGTAGAGTTACTGTCTTAATAAGTTCCATAGGTTCTTGACTGGATAGTTGACTTCAAAACATCGTTGCATGTTAACAGTTTCTAAGTGTGACAAAGTATAGTAGTAACGTTAAGTAAAAAATTTTATAGCAAAGACTAAGTTAGAAAGCAAATTATCTCTCAATAAACGGTTTTACATGGGAAATGTGGTGTAGTCCTTTACTTTTCATAGTACACAGAGTTTCAACTTCAAAGCAATTATCATGCGGTATACGTCGGTAAAGAATACTGAAATTTTTCTCAAGGTTAGCTTCTATGTTATTTTTGTCAGGGCTAGCCGGTGCAGGTGACAGTGCGTCCGCAACCATGTTTTCCTTGCCAGGAATGTAGACTATCGTGAAGTGGAATTCTTGCCGAAACAACGTTTTAACCTCTCATGATTTTATTTTGATGGCATAAGAAATTGTAATGCACAATGATCACTATAAACTTTTAGATGTTTCCCAGAAAGAAAGAAACGAAATTTGTGAAATGCCCAAACGATAGCTAAAGTTTCTAATTCAGTGACGGAATAATTTTTTTTCAGGTTTTGTTAGCATGCGGCTAGCAAAAGCGATGGTTTTCTGAACAATAGTTTCATTTTCTATGGCTTCTTGAATTAATGAGGGCACCAACACCAACATTAGAGGAATCCATGAAATGAAATGATCGTATGGCATTGTTGGCCAGGAGGCTCCATTCGGGGAAGTTCGGCCGCCGTATTGCAAGTCCCTTTCAGGTGACGCCACGTCGGCGACTTGCGAGTCAATGATGATGGACACACAACACCCAGTCCCCTGCCGGGAATCGAACCCAGGCCCCCTGCATGGTAGGCAGTAACGCTACCGCTACGCTACGGAGGCGGACAGAGGAATCCATGCTAAGGCAGAAATCTTGTGACAGATCTGGGTGAGCTAAGATTGGTGCGTTAAGTAGAGCTTCTTTCAAAGAATCCCAACTGTGCCTGTTCATCCCAGTTCCAAATAGTATTTTTCCCAGTGAGAGAACAAGGTTTTGGTGTTACTAAAATTTGCATATTCAGAAAACGACGGTAAAAATTCACAAGACATAGAAAACTGCAGATTTTTTTTTTTTTTTTTTTTTTTTTTTTTTTTTTTTTTTTTTTTTTGTAGAAGATCAATAGAAGTCAACACTTTTAAACCATTGAAATTTTAAAGAAGTTCTTCCAACGTTTGCGGCCTGTCTATTTCAGAAATGATGATGGTATTTATTTGTCTCGATTCTAAGACAAGCCTGATCGATCCGTTTTTCTTCTCAACAACATTTAAAGGATTGTTGTATGAGCTTGCCTCTGGTTCAATAATGCCCTCGTCAAGCATAGATTGTATTTCCGTTCTAACACGGTCCCTATAATGTGCCAGAATTACATGTGGTCTGTCGCAAAATTTAGTGTGCTCAAAATCAGGAAATTGGTATTGAAAACCATTAATTGTTCCTGTTTTGTGAGTAAAAATTGTGGAATGGGCTTGCAAAATCAAAATGTCAAAAAGGTCCTGTCTATCAGTGTCATTACAGTTCTCAAATGTTTGAATTTTATTCTGAATTAAATCGTTAGTATCTAATATGTCATCAATATCATCCCTGACAATACTTACAAAATAATTATTAGTGTCAAGTTCCGTCGAAAGTTCCAAACTATGGTCCAACAAGAGGTAATGCCGATTAAATTCCTCGTCATGGTTTGAAAGCCAATCTTCAAATTTGAAAGCTATTGACTTACCTTCTTTCTCTAAACTTATTTTAGTGTCATGAAAATTTAAAATTGCTTTATATTCATTCAAAAAGTCTACACCCAATATAATTTCCGTCGACAGTAATGGAACAATAAGAAAATTCATAGAAAATCTGTGGCTTTGAAAAAAAAATCTCAGTTGGTCTGTTGGCATACATCTACACTTTTTCCAAAAATTGCACCTTGTAATTTAATCTTACAGAAAGAAAGTGTGGGGCAATTGTTCAGTTTGTTGCATTTACTAAAAGCTGCTTCACTAACTACTGAAACAGGACTGCCAGAGTCAAGTACAGTCGTAAAATTTATGTCAATTGCTGTGATGTGAATTACAGGATATGCAGTATTGTTCTGATTTACGTCTTGTTCCTGGAGTCAGATGTTCCTAATGTTTTCCATTTTCACGTAATTAAAAATCACGGCAGCTACGTTGTCAGCTTCATAAGTACATTTTGTGGCTGTCAGTGGTGAAAGTCATTGTCTATTATCTCTTTGCTGTCGTGTGTCGTTACTGGGATTTGGAGATTTAACTTCTACAATTTCAACTTGTCGAGAGGGCTCTGCCCTTTTTGAATTCCGCCAGTTCTGGTTAAATTCAGGTCTGTCGTCATGATTACCGTCTGTCGTCATGTCAGTAGTTTCTGTAGTTTCTTTCTTGTCGGTGAAGTGGTGGAGAATTTCTCCCGGAATCAGGTGGGCTGTTGCATCTGAAGTCATTTTGTTTGCCATAATAATTATTCTGGTTCCTATATTGTCTATTTCTACGGTTAGCTCTGTCATAATTATTACCACGGAGAGGTGATCTTTCCCTGTAATTATTGTTATTTTGCCAACGGTTATCGTACGGGTGGTGTCTATTTTGGTCATGATTTGTGTTATGAAAGTAGTCTTGTCGTATCCGGTTATTATTTCTGTCGTCACGGAATTGTGACAGATGTGATCTGTAATTGTTGTTTTCCTGCTTTCGCATCCCGCGTCCATCTGTGTCGATTTCCAGTTCTTGCGTAAGTCCTTGAAAAGCTTCGATGTCGTCTTTACAACGTCTTGCCAAAATAACATGTCTTAAATGTCAGGCAATTTAATTAAGCAAATACGGATGATTTCCGATGGGCTGTATGGGTTTGACAAATACTGATTTTTGTGCAACATATCTTCGAAATATTTTAATGAGCTAGAAAATTCAGATTATTCGAAATGTTTCATCATTATGATGCTATGTTTTACTCGATCTTGAGTAGCCTGAGACCAATATGAAGAAAGGAAGGCATGATAGAAATATCTTTCACTGTGACAGACGCGAATGACTGATCACATTCTTACTTCTGGTTCATTTTCTAGATAGCCACACATGAATTCCAATCTGTGCTCTAATGACCAATTGGAAGGAAAACAATGAGCAAACTGATGAAGCCAAGCTTGTCGATGCATATCATTAGCGGAATTTTTGAATGTTTTAAATTTACATGTTGTGATGAAGAGCTTGTAGTTAAAATCATTGTGTCGGCGAGTTGCAAATCGGTCACTGTTACGTCGTGTCGGTGGTTTCATCTCAAGATTCGGTGCACTTTGCCAATTCCGGTCAAAATTTCCGAAATGTCCTGTGTTATTACTTTGTGGCTTTTCCGTATTTCTAAATCCCTCTTCCCGTGTCGGAGTGCGAATGCCCTCTGAAATATGTAATTCTTGTATTACCCGTGCCAACTGGACTTGTACTTCCCGCATTTCTCTTTTGTACTGTGTACTGATTTGATTCTGATTTTGTTTGAATTTCCTAATTTGTTTGTACTCTTCTGTGTCAGTAAAGGTTACCGGTCTTGTATTGTTCAGATCATCATCTACCTTCGTAGATAAATTGGTTAGTTCGTCCAAAAGTTCGACTACTTTTTCCGATAATACACTGATTTCCTCCGTGTGTTTTTCTGAACCAAGTTTCAGAATGTCCATTTGTGTCGAAATCGTATCTACTGTGTACTTTAGGTTTTCCTAATTTTGTACAAGTTGCGTGACCGTATCGGTAGACGCAACTGAATCAGTTTTAGCCTGCAAGGTGTCGTAATTTTTGTGAACAATAGTCTGCAGTTCTTTTATGGCTGCTGCATGATTCTGTAATGTGTTTTCATGTCGCGAAAAAATAGGCTGAAAATGCTATCAAATTTGCGTTTTTACTTCTTTACCAACTTTTTGACGTTTAGATTCTATTTTAAGTAACTCAGCAGTTAAACCTACACGTGTTTCTTCAAGCGTTGTGTCTAACTTTTGTAGCTGTTGCTGTGTTCGTTCCTGATTTGGTTCCACTGTGTCTAGATTTTGAAGCTTTTCTCTCATTTGTTGCATTAGTTGTAATAACAATGTATTAGTGTCAGGAACATCTTCCTTTGTGCTTTTCTGTAGTGCATTTGCACCGGCAACATTCGCATTTAGGAAAGCGGAGTGTGAGTCTTGACTTAACTGAGAATAAGGTAAGGACGGAAAACCCGAATCTACGTTATTTGCAAGATTTTGTTCTGTCGTTTCGCATTCATGAGGCGACCTATTGCCGACCGATCGATCGACAATACTTCCCCGTTCACTAACTGTTTCACTATCTACACAGTTATTTACTGCCTGGTCCATTTCCCTATGCACAATTACCAAGTTATTTTGGACATTTGTCACTTCATTGCTAGGTGGTGCTAACACGCTACTTTCGTCTTCACTGTCACCTCTCAATTTACTTTGGAGCCTGGTGTTGCGCTTTTCACACGCCATGATTATCACAGAATTTCACCGATAACACAGAAAAACATAATCTGAAAAGCAAAAATAAGAAAACATATTAAAAATAGCATTGAAAATAATATCTAATTAATTGCAAACGCGACTGCAAATACACTACTGGCCATTAAAATTGCTTCACCAAGAAGAAATGCAGATGATAAACGGGTATTCATTAGACAAATATATTATACTAGAACTGACATGTAATTACATTTTCACGCAATTTGGGTGCATAGATCCTGAAAAATCAGTACCCAGACAACCACCTCTGGCCGTAATAACGGCCTTGATACGCCTGGCCATTGAGTCAAACAGAGCTTGGAAGGCGTGTACAAGTACAGCTGCCCATGAAGCTTCAACACCATACCACAGTTCATCAAGAGTAGTGACTGGCGTATTGTGACGAGCCAGTTGCTCGGCCACCATTGACCAGACGTTTTCAATCGGTGAGAGATCTTGAGAATGTGCTGGCCGGGGCAGCAGTCGAATATTTTCTGTATCCAGAAAGGCCCGTACAGGACCTGCAACATGCGATCGTCCATTATCCTGCTGAAATGTAGGGTTTCGCAGGGATAGAATGAAGGGTAGAGCCACGGCTCGTAACACATATGAAATGTAACGTCCACTGTACAAAGTGCCGTCAATGCGAACAAGAGGTGACCGAGATGTGTAACCAATGCCACCCCAAACCATCACACCATCACGCCAGATGACAAGCCAGTATGGCGATGACGAATACACGCTTCCAATGTGCGTTCACCGCGAAGTCGCCAAACACGGATGCGAACATCATGATGCTGTAAACGTAACCTGGATTCATCCGAAAAAAATGACGTTTTGCCATTCGTGCACCCAGGTTCGTCGTTCAGTACACCATCGCAGGCGCTCCTGTCTGTGATGCAGCGTCAAGGGTAACCGCAGCCATGGTCTCCGCGCTGGTAGTCCATGCTGCTGGAAACGTCGTCGAACTGTTCGTGCAGATGGCTGTTGTCTTGCAAACGTCCCCATCTGTTGACTCAGGGATCGAGACGTGGCTGCACGAGCCGTTACAGCCATCCGGATAAGATGTCTGTCATCTCGACTGCTAGTGATACGAGGCCGTTGGCATCCAACACGGCCTTCTGTATTACTCTCCTGAACCCACCGATTCCATATTCTGCTGACAGTCACTGGACCTCGTCCAATTCGAGCAGCAGTGTCGCAATACGATAAACCGCAATCGCGATAGGCTACCATCCGACCTTTATCAAAGTCGGAAACGTGATGGTACGCATTACTCCTCCTTACACGAGGCATCACAACGTTTCACCAGGCAACGCCGGTCAACTGCTGTTTGTGTACGAGAACTCGGTTGGAAACTTTCCTCTTGTCAGCACGTTGTAGATGTCGCCACCGGCGCCAACCTTGTGTGAATGCTCTGGAAAGCTAATAATTTGCATTTCACAGTGTCTTCTTCCTGTTGGTTAAATTTCGCGTCTGTAGCACGTCATCTTCGTGGTGTAACAATTTTAATGGCCAGTAGTGTATTTGGTGCAACTCCACATGCATGCCACAATTGCTTTGCTCATTACAGTACTGTACAACAATGGAAATGGAAATGTCGTGTGGCTAGGGCCTCCCGTCGGGTAGACCGTTCGCCTGGTGCAGGTCTTTCGATTTGACGCCACTTCGGCGACCTGCGCGTCGATGGGGATGAAATGATGATGATTAGGACAACACAACACCCAATCCCTGAGCGGAGAAAATTTCCGACCCAGCCGGGAATCGAACCCGGGCCCTTAGGATTGACAGTCTGTCACGCTGACCTCTCAGCTACCGGGGCGGACTACTACTACAAAGGATATTCTCTATACAATTACGCGCTATCAGTAACAATAATTTCTAATCATGCACTAATTATTCAAACTACCAGAAAAATCAGAAGGTTCCACTACATATCCTGGGCTAAGGGTCGACAGATGAAACTTTTTTATTTAGATGAGTGTGGCTATACTTAAATTGCTGAATGACTGAGACCCACAATATGCTAGCGCAACGCAAAAAAAGATAACCTGACTTCAAATAATTAATCCAAAAGAATGACCTGATTAAAAACATATCCTGACAATAACCTACACATTTCTTTAATCACTTACCTCACAATAAACCTTCATCACGCAATACAGCGAGCGTCTATTACTGCAAGCTAAATAAAAGATTCTAACTACTAAAGCCACTAACTACTAATAGGCATGTGGTTAAAACATGAGTCATCTGGAAAGGCTATCTGTCGCCGCTCAATTGTGGTAGTGGGGTGTAAATTCCGGCCTTTGTCGCCAATGAGTAGCAGTGAGCATGGATGAAAGAACCAGGCTCCAGCGTCAATATTGTCAGCTAAATAAAAGAGTCTAACTACTAATAGGCATGTAGTTAGCAACGAAAGATTTTGTTGCAAACCAAATAATGTATTGTTTTTTTACCTTAGTAATGTGACATCCAGTTCAGACACGAATATAAATCGTCATTGACATCTAGTACAAAGGTATATAATCATGAATAATATTCAATCTCCAAGTCGAACATGTACAGATCGTTAGCCTATGCTAACCCTCCATCAATGCTAACTTCTCACATCTAACATTCATCACTGCTGGCGACTAATTTGCAACTGCCCAACAGTACTGGCCATTAACTTCCAACAACGAGTCCAACCAGCCACAGAGTCTCTTGCAAAGAAAGCGCTGTCAGAGATCCAATGCAAAGCACCACACAGCGCTGCCAACACAGAGGCAGCCCACTTACACCTGTAGTGTACCACAAATGACTTGGGGTCGGTTTTGGATTGTGCCATTTTACCATGCACGGCATACTTTAAACATAGCGGCACGCGAACAATTTACAAAAGTAGCCATTTCGGAAATGCTTAAGGCCCTGACCCAAAAGCCAATGGTCATTCTCTTTTGAACGTCAGATAACACGCTCCCTTTCCGCGTTATGACAACAGTTTATTCCACGTCCCCCTGACACGCTTTATGTACCCTCCACCGCTAGTTGTGCCAACGGCCGTCTGTGAGTGGTTTTTGCACGTTAACGTCGAATATAGGCGCTGATCTCACTAACGTGACTGGACCGTGTAATATAGTATGTAGTAAATAATTATAAAACAAGACTTTTCTCTTTATGAATATGAAGCACATTAATCATATTTCAAAATTTCTCACACATGTATCTCATAAAATGAACATACTTTTAAGTCAGAGAGGGTATGAACAGTAGCGGCAGACGATGTTGCGATTTAATTGTATTGGATTCTCCGTTCTTTTCGTGTATCATGTATGGACTGCGACAGCTCGATATTTTCCTTATCTACCGCTGCAGAAGGAAGGCCCTTTGCTCATTATAACCTCCTGCATAGTAAAAGTATGTTCTGATATACTACTACACAAAATTGCTTGAAATTACCCATCTATTACCATATCGATCTTTTAACTTGTAGTTACTTCACCAGCATTCTTTGAGTGATTCGAGTTTTAGTATTTGGTTTTTCTTGTAGAAGTTGTTTCCAGCAGTCTTACTAGAAGTTAGAAAACCTACTGTTTTACTCTTGTAGACAGTGAGTTATAGGTTTTGTACGGGGATGCATTCCTTGAACTAATGCTCCAAAGCCTTATATGAGAGTACTGCTCGGCTTACTTTTCGACAGATTCTATGGACAGCTTTCTAGAGAAACTGAAGTATCACAATCATGACTGAAAAACGTCACAGGTAATTTGTTTCACCCAAACGACAAGTTCTGTAATGTTAATTAATTAAAACAATGATACAAACGCATCGACAACTTGGGAGATACTGTGCCCTGAAAACAGCGAATTCAATTTTTTGATACAACGGACGTTCAATAAGCAACGCAACACTTTTTTCTCGGACAATTTCGCTTGAAAAATGCGGAATATCTTGTGGAACTATTCCTGCAAAGCTCGTATAGCTTCATGAAGTTCCGATGCGGCGGCGCTATACGAAGCCTTCAAAAGTGTGTATGTAGCGGAGGTACATTCCAAGCAGACAACTGTCACTGGGTTGCTTTTGGAAACCAGAGCATCGCAGATATTCGTTGGTGTTTGCAGAATGTCTACGAAGACTGGCAGTGAACAAAAGCGCGGCGAGTCATTGGGCGAGGTGGCTGTCATCATCGCAACAAGGTCGCGCGGACCTGTCCAATCCCCCGAGTGCCGGTCGGCCGCACACTGCTGTGGTTCCTACAATGTTGGAACGTGCAGACACTCTCATTCGAAGTAACCGACGAATCACAATGAAACACGTCGCTACACATCTGGGCGTCTCTGTTGGTAGTACTGACACGCTCGTCCACCAGTTGCAGTACTAAAAGGAGTGTTCCCGCCGGGTAACTCACCGACTAAAGAAGCAACAACGGACTATCGTGGCGAATTACTTACATGTTACGAGGCTGATAGTGACAATCACATAAATCTGCACACCAGAGAAGAGCTCACAAAACTTCACTGGACTATTCTTGCTACAGCCCGTATCTCCCCCCTTCCGAATTCCATCTGTGTGGCCCAATAAAGGATGCTCTCGGCATGAAGGAGTACGTGGACGACGAAAAGGTTATTGATGGAGCGATACGCTGGCTCCGACATGGGCTAGTAGAGTGGTACCATGCGGGCATACAGCCCCTCCCATTAAGGTAGCATAAGATCGTCTCATTGAATGGAGAGTATGTTGAAAAACTGGATTTTGTAGCCAAAAGAGCGGGGAATAACATGGCGTATTGGAATCCTGAATAAAGCCAACCTACTTTCATAAAAAAAATTGTTGCACTACTTATTGTAGGCCCTTCGACACTTTGCAGTGATTTTCGCTTTTGGATGCTTTCGCCTTGCTATTCTTTTGTCAACACTGTATAATAAATTTGACATGAATTTGACGCGTATCAAAAGAATCAAAGACTGTCACTGAATTATACGACGAATTGGACTTCAGTGTCTTTGAAAAATGTTCATTTGATTTGTAAGAAAGTAATCGTGACGTAGGGCAGATGACGCTTTAGGAATAACGTCACAAGTCACCGCTGCAAAAGCAACGACCTAAGCAAAAGTCGGGAATTGCGGACAGTTCTGGAGTGTGTTCAGCTAGTGAGTGAGACCAATTATTAGAAAAGGGATTTTGATGATATGATTCTGTGAGATAGTACTGACCACCCCAGGAGAAAGTAGAACAACGTGTCTTTCTTTCGTTCTAAACAATGACAAACAAACATTACGCAAAGTTTTTGTTCGTTATTCCTAAATTTAGAATAACCTCACACGAAAAATGAAGCTGTGGATCCATACCTAGGACAAACCAACGACCGCAATACAGCGACACTATCCTATCAAAAGTATGTGGACACCCCGCATAACACGGAACTGGCCACTAGATGTCCCGAGAGGCTGACCCGCCAGTGCTAAAGAAGGCGGGGAGTAGTGGGTTGTCAGTAGAAGAGCAGTAACAGCGTAATGGGTCGTGCAGGAGAGCTCATTGAGCTCGAACGTCATTGGATGTCACTTGAATAAGAAATGCATCAGGGCCGTTTCGGGCCTCCTAAAGCTTGCCCGTACTGACTGTTGGATGGTTGGTTGGTTTGGGATATAAAGGGACAATACTTGAGGATCATCAGTCCCTTTTTACTGACGCAAACAAGGCGCTACGACTCCCAAATATAGTTTGGGAAAGTAAAAGAGGGTAAAAGGAATGGGGAACCACATCGAAAGAGAAAACGAAAGAAACGAACAAAAAAGGGAGAAAACGTACACAACAAGGAAAAGTAGAGGAAGGTATTAGAACCATAGAGCAGGTGGTCTGGGCTGGCTGACCACAAGAATAAAAGAGAATGGGCCAGCCACTCTGCGACACTCTAAAATGTCCAGCCCAAAAAGATAAGGCGAGATAAACACACATAGGCAAAAGACGGACAACAAAGCAAACAAAAAGCAAATAAATGAGGACAGAGAGTTAAATCGAAGGAAGAGTAGAGGCTTTGGAGAGAATGCCAGACGCCCACTAAATCTGCTATTGAGGCATTGTCACCCAACACCATAGATAGGATGCTGGGAAGGTTAAAAGTCCGCCGCAGAGGGGCTAAAATTGGGCATTCCAGCAAGATGTGGACGACAGACGTAGGGGAGTCACAGCGACACCGAGGTGGGTCCTCGCTTCGGAGGAGGTAACTGTTGGTGAAGTGGAAGTGGAAACGAGAAGGGACAACCACACATAAAACAAGACCAGGCAGGTGTCGTGGACTAATAGACAGGAAGGTCGACCGTTACGAAGGGTGGTTAAAAAAAATCGCATGAAACCAACTACCAGCACTCCATCCAACACAGTGACTGTATGTATGTTGGTTAAAAAGAAAGGCGTACGATGGTCGAGCAGCTCCTCATAAACCACACATTCTGGACTCAATGTTAAGCGACGCTGGATGTGGTGCAGAGAGCAACGCCACTGGATATTGGGTGACTGGAAACGGGTGATTTGGAGTGATGAATCACGCTATACTTGGTGGCAACCCGATGGAATGCTTTGGGTCTGGACAACGCCTCGAGAGCGCTGACTGCGGTCATGTTTAGTGCCAGCAATGAAGTATCGATGAGGTGGTGTTGCGGTGTTTTTCGTGTTTAAGTTGTGCTCATCTGTTTGTTCTTAAGAAAACGCTACACGGGGAAGGATATAAACGTATTGTACAGCGTTGTGTGCTGCGTACAGTAAGGGAACAGTTCGGAGATGTTGATTGTTTATGTCAGAATGACATATTCGAGACAATGGTTTGTGGACAATACTATTCCTGAAATGAATTGGCTACCGAGAATCAGAACCTGAAGCCACTAGAACATCTTTCGAACGAAACTTCCTGGCAGATCAAAACTGTGTGCCGGACCGAGACTCGAACTCGGGACCTTTGCCTTTCGCGGGCAAGTGCTCTATCATCGGAGCTACCCAAGCACGATTCACGCCCCGTCCTCATAGCCTTACTTCTGCCAGTATCTCGTCTCCTACCTTCCAAACTTTACAGAAGCTCTCCTGCGAACCTTGCAGAACTAGCACTTCTGAAAGAAAGGATATTGCGGAGACATGGCTTAGCCACAGCCGGGGGGGGGATGTTTCCAGAATCAGATTTCCACTCTGCAGTGGTGTGTGCGCTGCTATGGAAGGTAGGAGACGAGATACTGGCAGGAAATGGTTCAAATGGCTCTGAGCACTATGGGCCTCAACTTCTGAGGACATTAGACCCATAGAACTTAGAACTAGTTAAACCTAACTAACCTAAAGACATCACACACATCCATGCCCGAGGCAGGATTCGAACCTGCGACCGTAGCGGCCTCGCGGTTCCAGACTGCAGCGCCTAGAACCGCACGGCCACTTCGGCCGGCATACTGGCTGAAGTAAGGTGTGAGGACGGGGCGTGATTTGTGCTTGGGTAGCTCAAGTGGTAGAGCACTTGCCCACGAAAGGCAAAGTCCCCGAATTCGAGTCTCGGTCCGGCACACAGTTTTAATCTGCCGGGAAGTTTCATATCAGCCAGCACTCCACTGCAGAGAGAAAATTCATTCTGGATCTTTGGAATGAGTTGGAACGTCGACTTCGCTCGAGACCCCAGCGTCCACCATTACTTCCTTCCCCGGTTTCGGCTCTTGAGAAATACAGGACTGTCATTCCTCCATAGGCATTCAGACGTCTCCAGCAGAGTTCAAGCTGTCTTAAAAGCGAATTGTGAATACAACCCACATTAATATCCACTAATAGGTGTCCAGATACGTTTGATCAGATTGGGCACTTGCTGATATTATACAGTTGACTTATCTAGTTAATCACCTACTGTAAAAGAATAATTATGCCTGGATAAGGAATTTCTTGCAGAGCCATTCTTCGGAAATTACACTTCTAAAAGTATTCACATGTACAGTCTTCGAACTCAGTCCCATTTTGACGTGAGAGCGAAGAAAGCAGGCCTGTACAGTCGTAATGCGGTTTCTGAAGAATTCTACATATTTGGTAAATATCTCCACTACATTATTTGTTCTCATGAATGAGAATTAAAAAGTATTCAGAGCGAAACGGACTGCAAGATCAAATCTCGAAATTTTGTTTGTCATTCACGCTATTTTCACGGCTGCTAGCACCTTCCTTTGAAATCACATCGTGTTTCATTTCCCACCAGCGTGTCTAATATATTTAATTGCGGAGAGTGGGTCACAAATGAAAAATATTTCGGTCTCCTGTATGAAAAGGAAGAAAATATTTAGGGAATGTAATCTAAAATCTGAACTCATCGCCCATGAGGGAAAATAATATAGGGGCGAATGGGGGCTGTGAGGAATTCCGAACGAAACTCTGCGAACAGCCGTACTTTGTAGTCTTCCAGTGTGCCAGTTTGCATAACGTCTGAATCCTTTTTTGTAATAAACAAAAATCGAAACAGAGCATGAATAGCGCAAATTTTGCAGAATCAGAATGTTTCATCATTTCCTCATAGAAGACTCAGAGAATGCAATTACAGTGTATGTATTATTTTCCACTTGAAATTTTTTCATTAATTAAACGTTAGCACACAAAAATTTATGTACTCTTGACACTTTCTTGTCTAGGCACAAGCATTCTTTAAACGTTAGCATACAAAGATCTAAGTGTAATGGACACTTTCTTGTAGCTATGTTTGGATTTGTTAAATCCGCCGTTTAGCGAAAAAAAGAAGTGCAATAAACTTCTCTTATCACTATCTGCATGCGCAGGGCGGGTCCTTATTGACATTGCCGATCACTCTAGCGATCGCGCATACCCTTCTCGGCTGTCTTGCGTCCCTCTTCTCGTTGACACGTAGCCACTGAATTTTGCATCGTTCTAGGGAGGTCAAAAGAGCCCAACTCTGCGCTGAAATTTGTTCTCCGAAATGAAGCGTAATCGTTTCGATTCTTTTAAATACAACGTTCTGGGTTTTCTGTAGTTCTTGATCTTGCTATTTTCGTTATAAGATGAAAGTAATTTCAGAATTTTAGACCCAGAATACGTCAACAGCCGTAGCAAGTTGTCTCACCGTTTATAAACAGGGAAATCCTTATTTTAAAAATACATTAACAGTATTCATATTTATTTTCCTGCTGGTTCATAACAGGAAATAAAATTCCTCTATTGGTCTGAAACACCATGCACTTAATGAGTATCCCGCATGAAATACAGGATATTCCAAAAGATCCAATTTCATCAAACTATATCTTATACGTGAATGTAGATAGTCACTTAGTGTGAATTTTAGCTTATGCATCGAAGCTAAAAGTGTACCTTGACACCAGTTGTAGATGACTGCAGTATGAGAAATCAGTCGAAAGAAATGTAGAGCCATCAGCTATTTTGGCACTGTGACAGATGAGTTTAAATGTAGATGTCCTCAATCACCTTCAGACAACCGTTTGGAAACTCTTTACAACGCCGCCAAACTCTTCCAGTTTCACTATGTTGTAACTGTCTTTTATTGAAAATCATCCAGTGTGTGTGGTGTGTTACAGTAGCAGCAGTAAAAACATGATTTACACTGTGTGACATCTGCGACAAACAATGTCAGTTTAGAACCTGACACAGACCTCGAAGTCATTGCGGAAAAACAAAATGTATGGCAGTGTACAAAGCGCGTCACAACAGGAAAAAACAATGTTTCAAACAATGACACAGGGTCACAGGGAGCGTCTCTTGCGACTCACAATATGGTCCATGGAATACGATCACCCTCATACAGTACAGCTGCTGAAAATTTAAACTGGACTGTGCAGGTGATCAATACCTGTATATTTAATAGGAACGTCACATCTGCTCGATGCCGATATATGGGAGGAAAGAGAGGCGGTAAAAATCTTATCGAGTTCTCTATCGGATGAAGTTAGTGGAGTTTTTATAGTTCATAATTTTTCTCTGTTGGATGGTACAGAATAACTAATATAGCATCTTGGGGTGTTAGACGTGAATGGGCCCTGATGGACGCAGATCTGTAGTATTTGTATGTAGTCTGGGGATGCACCACAGTGCAGTAGCAAAATCTTCGTTCTTCTCCCAGTTCCCGTTTCCACCGAATGGTCAAAACACAGTCCTGTCACAGGGACTACCTAAAACCACATTGGAATTTTACCGTAGCAGATAGGTTCGAGAAAGGTGACTCGTTTCGAGATATGAGAGCGCCAGAAAAATGATTCACTAGTGGCTGTAATCATTATAAGACTTCTCCATAGGATCCAACACAGGTATATGGTTGAATGGAAAGACTTTAATCCAAATCCCAGACAGCATTTCTACCGAAAGCGTAGCACTAGAGATCTGAAAAGCTAGTGTACATTTCTTATGACCTCAATCAGCACACCATCTACTACTGTTTGTGATACTTCTCAATCAGCCATCACCTATAACCAAATCAGTATATCACTGAACCTCTGACATGGCATCGAGACTAATACTGGAGAAATATATAGTGGTGGCGGCATGAGGGAGTTGCAAATACCGGTTTCATACCACGCTCCTTAGCTGAATCACTTTCAAAATTCAGTAATTTTATTACAAGGTTGCACCATCGGCGACGTGTAACTGCACTATTCATCTGATACTATACATTCCAGTGATCATCGTCTATATTCAGTTTCATGGTATTTGTCTGGAAAACAACCACTTTATTCAGAGGTAATGCCGTACCTCGATTTATAACTTTTAACATGTATACTTGTACGCAGTTGTAGAACCAAGACCGCTTGTGATGGTAATATGGTTGTGTTTTTTAACATCTGGCAGTTTGTAAGACGATTATGCCTCTCTTTCTAAGACACAGTGGTCGCATCCGCAGGAAAAACTTATGGGATATGTCCACCCATCGCTGATTTTCTCTCAGTATTATTTCGTATCACCAGCAATCAGTTATTGGCACAGTATTATACTTAGTAGTAGGGCATGTGTGATAGGTTTGCCTTGAGCATCAGGCTTGTAAAGTATGTGTTTGAGTTCCAACCTGTGCAAAGGAAAATGACTATGTCCAGTCGTAAGGAAGGTATGGATTTGACGTAGAATACTGTGACAGTAAAGGGAAGAATATGTCAGGTCGTAAGAACTGTACTTATATTTCTATTTCCAGGGATGCAGCCATCAGCAGGGTGTATTTCCGATACTTTGCACATTGCCGAATGTCATCCAGTTGAGGCCATGATGGTAATATTTAATTGTAAGTACAGGGTTAAATTACGTATGTGACCGGTTTTCCTAGGACGATTCTGTCTATGCGTGCTTAGCGTGCAGCGCCAGTGACCTGTGGCGGGCATGATTCGCGTTTCCAGCTAACGGTAGGAGCTGTCTGAATGGAGAGGCCTGTTGGGGTGTAGGAATGTAGCTGACTTAACTGTGTCGTCCCCTAGACGGCCGAATAGCGAACTAATACTTAATATGTGTTGGACAGCTTTCGTGATCGCATGGAAATTTGAGAAGATTCAATATGGATGTATGTTTGCACTGGACCATTATTTCCTCACAAGTAAATTGTCTGACTGACTGCCTCTTTATATTTCCCGTCTTTATTTGGTTGAGAGGAGATTGATAGTGGTGTGTGTTGAGTCCATCTAGCAGGTGAAAGATGGGTGGAGGACACGTTTGCTGGTTCTCTAGACACGAGAAACACCTTAGTTGAGTTTTAAAATTATAAGGATGATTTGGAACATTTTATATCACCGACATCGATATTCGCGAGTGGAAATATCAATTTCCTCTATTTCTTGCTAGTTTTCATGTAAAGGTCTTCGCAGACGGGATGTGCTTCTAGTTACCCAGTGGCTCACTATGATTTCTTAATTAGGGGAAAATTGTGTGATCTGAGTGGTGGAAGCTACGCATAGAACACACTGACACAAACCCAGACTTGGCATTCTGAAAATACATACGTATATAAAAGGCACCACTGTGTGTTGGCTGGATTTACAAGTATCGAAAATACCAAAAGGTTTCGTGGAAGTGGTGAAATCGATAAACCGAAAAAATTCTAGAGCTTTTTTTAAATTGTAATTACATCCTTTATTCGTCGACAAATAAGTAATGGTGGCAGGCTTTTATGCAGTGCGAAAACGACGCCCAGCTGGTGCAAGTGTAGACATATCATAGTTTTTTTTATACACCTATACTTGATAGTCAGAAATGTTTTGCTGCTGCTTGAACAAAAAGGTACCATGGCTTATGTTCCAACATATGTTTTTGGGAAGTAATCAAACTACTGATTATGTAAAAACAAAAAAATTACATATGTCTAGTCTTGATGGAGGGATAGATTGGACGTGGGGAATTGTGATTTCAACGCACTGAGGAGCATATCCGAACACAGGTGGAAATAGATTCATTTCGTAAACAGCTGCACAATATAGTAATGCAACTGTTCAACTGGACCTGCTATAGTGTACAAACAGGATGGGCAATACGGCTGTAACAATAGGTCCCCTCATTGGCACGCCTAAGTGTGCACTCGCATTTTCCTAGTTGTTTTATCGATATTGATGTTGATTACAGTACACCAACCTGCGTCGGTGATGTCTTTCCAAGGATTACATCTGCAGGTGCAGTATTCATTATCACATAGTGCTGGACGCCTGTCCTTCATAACACTTGTTTGAGAGAATCTTGGCGGGAGGCAGCACCTTCCAGAAGTGCTGATTCGAAGACTTTATTGGATAATTTCCTAGGACTAAGGAGAATCGAGACATGTAGCCAGGGCATACCATAATTTTTCGGGCGCTGTACAGATGTAAAAGATAACTGCACTATTTGTGTAAAATGCGTATATATTGCAGTGTAATGTTACTGTGGCTTATGTTGTGGCATGACCAAAGCAAATGAGAATATGTCCTATCATGAGGGATGTATAGTTTCAGCATTTCGATAGCCACAATTGTATCAGAGAGATTTTTGCATGGAAAATTATGTTCGCTATAGATACCGAGATTCGTTCCAGAACTACAGCCGTTATGAGGAGACGTTACCTGTACATCGATATGTGTCAGACTGCAGCAGCAATCGTAATATATAATTGTACTTACACTGGTAAATATGTTCCTGGCTCCCAATATTCTTGTGAGTCTTCTGTGTATTTGATGATATGAAGACAACTTTTGCAGGGTTTAACTGTCAGCGCAATGTAGCGATTTGTACAAAATAGTTTTGCCGCTGAATGTCTTGTCTGCAGAAAAAATGGGTGGACGGTGCTCCCACAATGGCAGCAGCAGCAGTTTGATGGGTAAATTCAGTGATCAACGAACTGTCCTGTTAGGATCGCTAGGAACAATGCACCCTGTGCTATTGTGGGAAGCATTGGAACAACTCTCTCAGCACTGAACCAGCACTGCAGCTATGCATCATCGCGCCAGCAACAGTGCCTAGATGAACACATATTTCGACAGGAATTTCTCAGGTGTCAAGTATGAAAGAGATGCCACCACCTCATCCTTGTGGGACATGAAATGACACCTATGCATTGCTTGGCAGCTGAGGACTGTGTCATCACTTCACTGGGACCACCGGTGCATCCAGACTCCTGGGGACATGTGCAGAGTCGGCGGCATCAGTGCAGTGCATCAAGTAGTGCGATGTTTTTTTACTAACGATCCTTTGTTTAAACTATATTCCATCGATTTCACCGACCAGTAGGATGCTGCAAATTAAAAAAAGACTACATACATACGAAGAATATAGATTTAATTAATTTGCATACATTTTATATGTCAATTTCGTGTTAGCGGTACAATAGTTGAGGGGAGGGTGTGTGTGAGTGGCTGACATGGAGGAGAACAGTAGGTTCAGTGCAGAACAATAGATTAATTTGCATAATTTTTATGTAAAACGCTGTACAATAGTTTAAGGGGGTGGGTGACAAAGAAGAATGCGCCTTAAATGGCGTTCAAAAGCATGTGAAATTCGAAAAGTATACCAGTAAATGATGGGAGGACATAACTAATTATTTAATTTCGTATCAAAGGCGGTACAATAATTTAAGGAAATGAGGGTGACATGGAAAACCACTTAACAGAACAATAGGTTAAGTGCCAACAAAGGGCTGAACATTAGGTTAAGATACTCAGAGTACAGTGCTGAACATTAGAACTTAGAACTACTTAAACCAAACTAACCTAAAGACATCACACACATCCATGCCCGAGGCAGGATTCGAACCTGCGACTGTATCGGTCGTGTGGTTCCAAACTGAAGCGCCTAGAACTGCTCGAACATTAGCTTATGCAACATGTTTGCCCCATGTAATTACTTCTTACAAGACCTACATGTTTCCAAACAGCAGAGAATGATGAGCAAGTGAAATCCAACCCCTACAAACTGAATTTTTTATAGATAAACAATATACCATTGAATTTGCTGTATGAGATCCTTCCTCTCCGTCAAAGAGCCACCAATTTCCATATATTCCATACACTGCATTGAATCCCCTAAATTGTTGAATTTAACACTATTCCACACATTGCCAAAATTGTTTAAACAATATTCCATACACAGCAATCGATTTCCCTCCAAGTGACCGATCAACTGAGTCTTTTTCCAGCCAATTTCCGGGAGGGAGGGTGGGATGGGAAGGAGGTTTACCAGAGGGGGAGGTTAATTAATTGATCAATTTAATTATTTACTCAAATTGATAAGAGTGAGAGGGGCTATCCAATAACTCAGACCTGAAATTCTACATGTAACAGCGAGAGGGAGAGGGTGGGTTGGAGGTTTCCTGAGGGGGAGGGGAGTGGGAGGTGGTGGGGAAACAAGAGGTTAAGTGCCTGTCAATCAAAAGAAAGGATTCTTTTAGCAGAACAATGGGTTAAGTACCTGTCAATCAAAGGAGAGCAATAGGTTAAGTACCTGTCCATCAAAGGAGAACAATAGGCTTGCCCCTGAGTGGATACCTTCCTCTGATGTAGGCAACCCACACTAACAAAATGTGCCACAACATAGTTTGCTCTACTACTGACATCACTACTGCAGGCAACAGTCGCCTCACCACGCAACGCAAGTAGTAGTATAGCGGGGTTGTCACTCCAAATATCAAACTGATATGCAAATTAATTAAATTGATCAATTAGTCACCCCCCCGACCACCCCCACCTCCGACCACGGCCACCCTCGCCCACCCCCGCCCCCAGACGACGTCACGTGTTTTCTCAGATGCACGTTTGCGGTTTACAGAGGTGGAATGGGTTGAAGTCTGTTGTGCAAAAGCGTATATCATGCGGCAGTTGATCGGCGAGAATCACCAGAGCCCTCCTCCTCCGGACATTTACTGTGGTGCTCTAACTCTATCCATTACAACAGTTTACAATGACCCTGCACTCCGTGTGAAATCAGGTAACACATCCATTTCTCTACAGCACTCCACTGTTCAAAACCTTTTCGATCTGCAGATGGTACTATCCATTGTGATGTACAATCTGAACAGATGGCTGCCTTGTGTTAAGGCTGTGTATAGAGACAGTGCAGAGTATCTAAGGATGAAAAGTGTACATGTAGACGACTTCGAACAGTGGGGCAGTATGGTGCTGGCGAAAAATAATGTACTGCCAATAAGTTTGAGAGAAATACGTGCTGAATTCTGTGCTTACAAGGAGGCTATATTTTCTATATTCTGAAATGGCGTTAAGATAAAGAATCAGTTGATGTAGTGCATCCTGTGCATGATTACTGTATAAAAAAATCTGTGTAACAATGTATGTCTTTTTTACTTCCTACCTCTTATTACATTGCAAGTATTAAAGCTATTGCCCCAGTATTTTCACTGGAAACATGCAACAGCAGAAAATTATGTCATTTAACTAAGTTCTCCGTAAAAGCCCATTGCACACCAGTACCTGAAATGGTCGGTTTCATGGAAGGGGCATAGTGTTCATTATTTTCTATAAAATCCCACTGCACGCCAGTACCTGTCGTAGTAGGTATCATAAAGGTACGAAAAGGGGGTCAGTATACTTTTAATTACCTAGTTTCAACTAGGTCAAGGTCATCCGACTACCCACTTTCCACAACCGAAATACTTGCCCATGGATTATTGTACATAGGAAATGTCTTAGGATTTTTGGTAGATTGCCGAATAAGACAAGCAAATATTCTAGTATCGAATCTTTATTAACTTTTGCATTTACATTTACGTACAGAAAACAACTCTTTCCTTATTTTTGTTAGGTGTAGTTTTAATAATGTCCATTTAATTAATCCACATCTGAATCAATGTTCAAATATTCAAATGTGTGTGAAATCTTATGGGACTCAACTGCTAAGGTCATCATTCCCTAAGCTTACACTCTACTTAACCTAAATTATCCTAAGGACAAACACACACACCCATGCCCGAGGGAGGACTCGAACCTCCGCCGGGACCAACCGCACAGTCTATGACTGCTGCGCCTTAGATCGCTCGGCTAATCCCGCGCGGCACATCTGAATCATCTATTTCTTTCTCGAGCCAGTAATGTGACAAATACAGAGAAGCTATGTTTTCGAACTCCAGTATATATCTAATTTTTCCTGCAAACTACCTCTTTTATAGCTTTAACATAGTTCTGTTCCTTCCGGCAGTTCTTCTAGACGAGAACATTCGGGGATTTTAATTTTTCCTCTTATTTCCTGCATGACATTTTTGTTACATTCCACATCCTCCTGGTTGTAGCTGCCAGTTCTTCTGCTGCTCATTCTTGCGGAATTTCAGTATAAAACTTAAAGTTAACTTTTGCAAACGGATTGTCATTAAAGGTTGTTATTCCGTTGGTTTTAATCTCTGCAAACGGTTCTTCTGTTGATAAGTGTATGACATAAAGCCCACCACATTTCGATATAATGTATCCCTCTTTTTTAAGCAGATCTAAGGAGGAATGGAGGTTGATAAACAAATTTTTCGAGTGTCTTTACAGTAAATTCTGTTGTCATGTATTCCCCAGTAGTAGCCATATTTCTCCATATACTGTGTTTAAAGCCGTATGTAAACCTGGCTTTGACATCCGCATTAGCCTCTTCCTTTTCCATTTCCAGCTCATATTCTTCTTTTATAGTAGTTGTCTTCTCTTTATACTCTAGTTTCCTTTTCTGTAGTTCGATGTCTTCCGTTTCTAGTTTCCTTTTTCGTGCATATAACACATTAACTGTACTTAAAGATGTAATTTCTTTAATGGGAAATGATTTGTCTGTGTGATACATTTACTCTTTTTCTTAGGACTTGTGGAATGACGTTGTTCGCGTCAACCAATTCCAATTCTGCAATATCTATATCGGCTGGTATTGTGGAGAACAGTGTTCTAGACTAAGAAAAATACTTCTGTATGGTACTTATATTGTCTTTATTGGAGTAAGAGTTAAGAATCTCCACGTAGTTTATAGGTAGATAATTAAAACTGTATGCAGACAAAACATAGTTGATAAGCTTCTCTCTGTCTGGAGTATCCGGAAGACTTACTTGTACACCTGTCAATTTTCGTGTATTCTTATTACCCCAGTACACAAACTTGCGAACGTTATTAAGCACAACACAACAGTTATTCTGTACGTTATCCATTAATTGACACCACATGGAAGAAAGTGGCACAGAATAAAGTGGAGCACAATGTAAATACTGATTGTTGGTGTCTAATACACGTAAACACCTGTGCACAGCGTCGGATTCACGATCCATTCTTTAGTTGTATAATGTGGTCTCCGACCTCGTAATGCCATGCTGCTTAGCCAAGGAAGACCTAAAAGTTTCTCGTAGTCGCATGTCTGGACATTTTATAAACTCTATAATTTGGTTACCAATATCTTTATTCACTCCTGGACTTGTGATCTAACAAAATGGCTCTGAGCACTATGAGACTTAACTTCTAAGGTCGTCAGTCCCCTAGAACTTAGAACTACTTAAACCTAATTAACCTAAAGACATCACACACATCCATGCCCGAGGCAGGATTCGAACCTGCGACGTAGCGGTCGCGCGGTTCCAGACTGTAGCGCCTAGAACCGCTCGGCCACCCCGGCCGGCTCTGATCTAACACATAAATTTCTTATATATCTTTACAGTTGGAGCTTAACCGCGTTGACAGTATATTCCAACTGTCTTATCGTTGTCCACAATCACTTTGCTGTTTCCCTGGTGATCTCCTTCCATGCAGAAGTCCTGGGTTGATGTTAATAGTCGCACATCTCCTTTTCGTTAAAATTTCGGCGAAGTCTTGCGTTATGTCCAAATCCAAAAGGTGATAGTTGTCTACATGTAGCTGCTGCAGTATTTCAGGCAGCTCCTCCACTACAACATCCATTTTAACGTAAGATAATTCCACTTTATATGGTATAAACACAGGATTTTTATATTTCTTCGAAATAGTTTTCAGTGCTTTCTTGCCGATTTTTTTCCCGTATCCCTCTTGCTGTCACACCATTGCTCCCGTTAGGAGACAAGGCAGCTTCGCCTTGACACCATGTCTTGCGGTGACGAAATTGGAGAATATACTACGTAGATATTAGTTAAATGAGCCACACATCTCCTTCTTCAACATTACAGACCTTCCTCTTTCTAATTGTTCTTGCAAGTCCACTTGATCACAGACTTTAATCACCATAATGTTATCGCAAAACGGTTCTGAAATAGGTGTAAGCACATTTACAATCTTCTCGCTAAGTAGTTTAGCATTTTCGGTGTAATTTATGTTGCCAATCTCAGTAGCCAGATTATCTAGGTTCTGCTGTAATAACCACAAACCGAAGCGTTCGTCCGTTGGTCTTGTCTTCCTCCCTAATAGCTGAGGGATGTTTAGCACTTTGGAGGAATACATGTTGACACTTTAAACTACCGCGGAAGACTGATTAGTTGCGGGTGTCAAGCCTTCTTTTATACTCTAGAAATCCGAGATGATTGCACTTCCAGTCACGTGATTTCCTGTCATATACTCTGCTTAGAGACTAACCCTGTTGCGGTACTTTGTGTGTAAGGTGCCCGTGGTAAGGAGGGAGACGCAGTATTGGTGCAACCATCTTCGCCCATTAGCGGAGAATGGGGGGGCGGGGGGACGACTTTATTCATTTCAATGTTCCTACCAACTACTGTGACAGGAGTCTCACGATTCATTCCAAACTGAATTATTGGAAACAATTACAGAAGAAGAAGTTATCGTCGCCGTGGAGTTTTGTAGAGCTTTTCAGTACTTATTTGTTCCTAAATTGAAGGGCATCTGTTGAGAGCTTATGTTCCCCGCAGTTACGCTCCCGGCAGGAATGATTATACCAGTCCAAAAATCGACAGGTGGCGCTCGACTACATGATTACCGCCCGCTGACACTCCTCAACTGCGACATGAAGATATTCACCACTGTTAGCGACCTATATGCGGGCGATCCTGCCTCACAACATCTCAGCATATAAGTCTTTCCTACGGGGCATCAACAACATCCACAAAACACTGTGTCGGTTTGTGACATAATAGCCCTAACGAGGGCACGCCGTATACCGGGGTCGCTGGCGTCACTAGATTTAAGCCAAGCTTTCGATCGAGCGGTTCACGGGTATCTGACGTCCGTTCTCCAACACATGCGGTACCCATAGTAATTGATAGACGTCTTGATGCTCCTCCTCTGAGGGTTGACCTAGAAGACTCGTCAACAGGCGTCTCACGCAGTCCCTCGCGATTTCCATATCAGTGCCTCAAGGCTGCCCCCTGTCGACCTTATCTATGCCCTAGCACTGGAACCGCTCCTCTGCGACCTCCATCAAAGCCTTACGGGACTAACGTTACGCGGCGTCACAATTCGCTGTACAGCGTATTCAGATGACCTGGTTCTCGAGCTCCGCAACGGTCACGATGTAACCAACGCACTAGAATAGATTTAGACATACGGGTTGGCTTCTGGCAGCTATCTCAGTGTTACTAAATCGGCCGCCATGAGCATAGGTGACGGAATAGCCCCAGCGTATGTTGACCCCATAGGCTTAGTGGTACTATGAAATGCCTTGGAGTAGAATTTCCCGGTGACACACTGTGGCCCTTAGCCACCTCCGCTTGTTACAACAAATTCGGCTCAAGATCAAGAACCTTCGTTTGTGGACTCCCGAGATTCTTCAAAGGACACACATTTTCAATGTTTACCTAGCATCACGCATTACACAAAATGTTTAAATGTGTGTGAAATCTTATGGGACTTAACTGCTAAGGTCATCAGTCCCTAAGCTTACACATTACTTAACCCAAATTATCCTAAGGACAAACACACACACCCGTGCCCAAGGGAGGACTCGAACCTCCGCCGGGACCAGCCGCACAGTCCATGACTGCAGCGCCCTAGACCGCTCGTCTAATCCCGCTTGGCACGCATTCCACACATAGCGCACGTACTTCCAATTCAGTTACTGATAACTTGACGTATATTAATGGCGTATGGAGCATACACCATCACAGGAACGCTCTTCAAAATCGCTTATGAAACGCTGACCCTTCCCCCAGGTCTGGGGGAGATTTTGGCCTAGTCCACGTCCACGACAGAGGGATGGTCCTGTTTGTCAGCTCGCACATCAAGCAGTAGCGCCATCGCCCGGAAAGTTTGAGGGGTTTGCTGCTGCAGTTCTTAGCTCCACCAACCCCCCCCCCCCCCCTCCCGCCACTGACGACGAAGACATACTCCGCCTTTCTACTTCTTTGGTCACTTTTACGTTGAACAGAGTTATGTCTGTATCGCACTACCAACGACGAGACGGCTACGGCGCGGGAGATATTGTTAAGTAGCCTGTCTGTATGTTGGCAGCGCTATGGACTGTGCTAATATCGCTGACAGCGCTCTGCGCCCTCGACAAGAGATTCTGTGGTTGGACGGACTAGCATTTAGCGAGTGGATAGATGGACATGGTATTCTTAGTGGAAACTCTTTGTTGGTTGGACATGCATTGTACAATGAAGATGGATGTTGTTGATAATGTTTGGGTGGTGCAGTTATTGACAACTGTATAATTTTTGGAACTGGGTGTCACATGAATAAGGCAAAATTTTCTAAATACATTGTTTGCTCTTCAACAAAATCTTTCTTTTGCTAACCATATGCCTCCTAGTAGTTAGTCTATAGTATTTATAATCTTTTTATTTAGCTAGTTGTAGTTCCTGCTTGCTGTAATTGCTGTAGTTCGTGTTATGAAGATTTTCTGTGAGGTAAGTGACATAAAAAAATAAGATTAGTGTTTGAAATGAGTTCAGACAATTAACAGAGTTGGAGGTAGTTTCATATTTCTTTAATTTCATATTTTTTGGGTTTTTTGTTATTGTTAGGATTCCTTGCTATTCAGGGCCATTCTTTTGTGTTAATTATTGGAAGTTACGTTGTCACTGTATAACAGTCAGATTGCATTGGGCTTGTATATTGAGGGTAATAAATTAATAGTTTAAATCTGAGTTATCTTTGTCAGGGAAAATTCTGTAGGTCAGTGCTTACATGACAAAAATAAGTAAAGACTTAGAATGAGATTTTCACTCTCAGCGGAGTGTGCGCTGAAATGAAACTTCCTGCCAGATTAAAACTGTGTGCCCGACCGAGACTCGAACTTCGGACCTTTGCCTTTCTCGGGCAAGTGTTCTACCATCTGAGCTACCCAAGGAAGACTAACGTCCCGTCCTCACAGCTTTGCTTCCGTCAGAAGAGCTTCTGTGAAGTTTGGAAGGTAGGAGACGAGGTACTGGCAGAAGTAAAGCTGTGAGGACGGGGCGTGAGTCGTGCTTGGGTAGCTCAGATAGTAGAGCACTTGCCCGAGAAAGGCAAAGGTCCCAAGTTCGAGCCTCGGTCCGGCAAACAGTTTTAATCTGCCAGGAAGTTTCAAGTAAAGACCTAGTTTCAATATATCGCGTTCTACAGTGGAGGCGTCCACCAAACGTCGTGAAGGCTAAAAAACCTCATGTTACTACCTCTACATCTACGTATATACTCCGCTAACCACCAAGCGGTTTGTGGCGGAGGGCACAATTCGCACCAAAGTCATATTCCCCCCCCCCCCCCCCCTCCCCCCTCTGTTCCATACGCGGATCGCACGAGGGAAAAACGACTGTTTGAACGCCTCAGTACGAGCTCTTATTTCCTTAATCTTTGAATGATGATCATTACGAGGTTTGAAAGTTGGTGGTAATAATATATGCTCTACATCCTCGGTGAAGATTAGATTTCGGAATTTAGTGAGCAGCCCCTTCTGTTTAGCGCGTCGTCTATCTGCAAGTGTGTCCCACTTCAAACTTTCTATGAGATTTGTAACGCTCTCGCGATGGCTAAATGTACCAGTCACGAATCTTGCCGCTCTTCTTTGGACCTTCTCAGTCTCTTGAATCAGATCCAACTGGGAAGGGTCCCATACAGACGAACAATACTCCAAGACTGGACGAACTAAAGTATTGTAAGCTATTTCCTTTGTTGAAGGACTGCATCGCTTCAGAATTCTACCAATAAACCGCAATCTAGAGTTCGCCTTACCCGTTACTTGTGTAATCTGATCATTCCATTTGAGATCATTTCGAATAGTCACACCCAGATACTTGACTGATGTTACTGCTTCCAAAGACCGATCATTATTTTGTACTCACACAATAATGGGGATTTTTGCCTTGTTATACGCAGTAGGTTACACTTACTAATATTGAGAGATAACTGTCAGTCATTACACAACGCATTTATTTTCTGCAAATCCACATTGATTTGATCACAACTTTCGTGTGATACTACTTTCCTGTAGACTACAGCATAATCGCAGTCTAAGGCCGCTGTCAATACCATCAAGAAGATCGTTTATGTAAATCGTAAAAAGAAGAGGACCTTTTACGCTGCCCTGGGGCACACCTGAAGTCACTCTTGTTTCTGTTGAAGTTAGCCCGTTCAGGACGACATACTGCTCCCTGTCTGTTAGAAAACTTTTTATCCAACCGCATATGTCATTGGAAAGACCGTAAGCGCGCACTTTTTGTAGCAAGCGACAGTGCGGAACTGATTCTAACGCCTGTCGGAAGTCGAGAAATATGGCATCAACCTGAAAGCCGGTATCTAGAGCCTGTTGTTTATCATGCACAAAGAGGGCCAGCTGTGTCTCGCATGACCGCTGTTTCCTAAAACCGTGCTGGTTTCTGCAGATGAGCTTCTCAGAGTCTAGAAAGGTCATTACGTCTGAACACAAAATATGTTCCATGATTCTACAACAAATAGATGTCAGTGAAATTGGCCGGTAATTATGTGCATCCGATTTTTTACCCTTTTTATAGATTGCTATGACCTGGGCCTTCTTCCAGTCCCGTGGAACTTTCCGCCGTTCCAATGATCTCTGATAGATGACGAATAAGAATGGTGCTATATTTGTAGCATAGTCAACATAAAATCTTACGGGGATACCGTCTGGGCCAGATGCCCTTCTGGCGTCTAAGGATCTTAACTGCTTTACAATCCCAGATACACTAAACACTATGTCAGACATCCTTTCGTTTGTTCGATAATTGAAAGGGGGAATGGTGCTGCAGTCCTCTACCGTAAACGAGTTTTTGAAAGCTAGGTTTAGAATTTCGACCTTCTGTTTATCATCATCAGTTACATTACCCGCACTGTCAGCAAGAGAAGGTATTGAATTAATTGTAACGTTCATAGATTTTACATACGACCAAAATTTTTTGGAGTTATTTTTAGAATCTGCATATAACATGTTGCTTTCACAGTCGTTAAAAAGAGTCTCTCATTATCCTTCTGACAGCTACTTTCATTTCACATAATTTCTGTTTGTCAACGGGGCAGAGACTACGTTTAAAACGACTGTGCAAAATTGTCTGCTTTCTCAGCAATTTTCTAATGTGTTTGTTGTACCAATACTTTTGCTAGGCACATACTTCTCTAGCACATGATGGACAATACCATTAAATTCCGGCCAAAGATGCTCAATATCTTTATGTCCCGTGGTGAATGCTTGGAACTGACTATGAAAATATTCATTAATGACACTTTTATTTGCTTTCCCAAACAAGAAAACTCTACTCTGTTTCTTTTTTTTCCGGTCTGTTTGTCGCCAAGATATCTAATATGTTCCCATCTCGAGTTGGTTTTCTAATCAATTGCTCAAGGTTGTATGGTGAGAGCGCTCCTAGAATAACTTCACACGAATCTTTGCTTCTGCCTCCTGAATATACAGGTGGTTACCCAGGATAAAGACGTCCGATCAACGTGGTACATCACACTCGACGGTAAACATGTCACCCGATCGTTCCTCCACAAGATGCATGTGTCGCACTGCCTCTTTGTGCAGAGTGCGGAGTACCAGACAGGAACTAGCACCGTCTCACACGTATGGCGCTTGATGCGACAAATTGTGGAGTGCTTTCTATGAGTGACCCCAGAAAGTGTCGCATCTCGGGCTCTGCTTTCTCCGTATGAACTGCATTTGCCGCGCACTGAAACCTACGCTGTCACGTGGGTCCATGAACACGTAGTGAACTAATTATTTCACGATGGACACAAAGAAGACTGGACTTTTGGAACTACCTACAAGGACGTCATTGTAGGATTGTACGGAACCCAAAGTACAGACAATATTTTTCTAATTACTAAGTGAGTGCCCTCCACGCAGCTGGATCATCAACAGGTAGGAGAAGACAGCCACTGACTGAACTGACGAGAACGGTGGAATCACCTACGACATGCGTGAAGACAGATCTGGATGATCAAGCGCAAGGAGAGCAACGGCGCACCCTTCTGCATCGTGCTACGAAGCACATTTTCTGTTTCTCCATATACAGGGTAGTCAGAAAATATCTGAAACGCTTGTAGGATGTTGCAGGGCAGGTTGTACTGAGACATAAATGTCAAAACAAAAAAAAGAAATAATCGATACGTTGCGCAGTTTCCGAATTATTTATCATTGAAATTAGCCAATCGGGGCGTCGCGCGTTGCATTCGAGCGGCCTGCCAGGGGCGGTGTTGCCCAACGGGTGCTTTGTTTGGTTAGCACGCGCGACCACCTGATTGGCTGACTTCAATGCTAAAAACTCGTAAACTGTGCAACGTATCGAATTTTTATCTTTGCATTTATGTCTCAGTAGAACCAGCCCCGCAACTATGAGCGTTTTTGACGTTTTCTAACCATCTTCTGTACTGCCTCGGCATAGGAAAATTCCGGGATTATTTATTTTGTTTACTAAGTGGACGATGCGGTGCTGGTTGCACTTATTCCAGGAGCGATAAAAATACGAGGGCTATCCATAAAGTACATTACGTTTTGGAATTAAAAATAAATAAAATATTGGAAATTTTTTTATTGTATACAGATGAAATCCACACTTAAATACTACTTTTCTACATAGTTGCCATTTAAATTAAGGCACTTATCGTAGCAATGGACGAGCTTGGAAATTCCTTCGTCGTAAAATTCGGCCGCCTGCGCCTTCAACCACGTGGTTACCTCTTCTTTTGGGACAGAAAAGGTGTGATTTTTGTGGATTTCCTGGAAAGAGGCACTACAATAAACTCTCAATGGTATTGCCAAACTCTGCACAACCTCAGGAGAGCAATACAAAACAAGCGCAAGGGAAAGTTGGGCTCAAAGATTTTGCTGATTCACGACAACGCCCGGGCCCACACGGCAAATGCCACTCCTGAAGTTCTCGAATCTTTTAAGTGGGAGTTGTTTCCTCATCCGCCGTACAGTCCCGACCTGGCACCGAGCGACTTCCACTTATTCCCGGCAATGAAGAAGTGGTTGGGTATGCAGCGTTTTGATGACGACGCACAGCTTCAAGAAGAGGTAACCACGTGGTTGAAGGCGCAGGCGGCCGAATTTTACGACGAAGGAATTTCCGAGCTCGTCCATCGCTACGATAAGTGCCTTAATTTAAATGACAACTATGTAGAAAAGTAGTATTTAAGTGTGGCTTTCATCTGTATATAATAAAAAAAATTTCCAATACATTATTTATTTTTAATTCCAAAACGTAATGTACTTTGTGGATAGCGCTCGTAATAAAATAAAAGAAATAAAAAAGCTCCCACTATTGATTTCTCCTCGCCACTCCTAATCCCCTGACACAGGGGGACATCGCGCCCCTACCCACTCTGCCCTCCCCGTCCTCCTCTCCACGCCCTCCTTTCTGGCAAAAATAAGTCCGGGGGACGGGGGTGCGAGGGTGTGCGGACATTTGCCACGCCGGACATTTGCTACGATTTTACCTGCTCCAAACGGTTCGGTCCCTTGTCTCCCCCCTCCTCCTCCTCATCGCCGTCGCGCAGTAAAGGTACAGAGCCTTTCCGCTGGTTTACTTAGCATAGGACCAGACCCTCTTTGGATTTTCCGCCACATTTCTAGAGAGGCTTTCGTTGCGGAAACTATTAAATGCATCTCGCATGGAAATCCGCAGCAAATTTCGGTGCTCCTGCAGCAGCTTTCTGTCGTGTTTTGTGTACCATGGGGGATCAGTTGTAGTAATTAAAGTAGGCACAAATGCAGTGATCAAAAAGAAATTATTAGAGTACATTCGCATTCTCTTTACATCGTTCCTTTCATGTTGCTCCCCTGCCGATGGACTGTTTCTATCGCAATCAGTAAGCGTGAAAGGCAGCTACCATACAGACAGAGGGTCTATATTTATACTTGGCAGAACTAATTACATACTGACATAATCGTCGGTATCGGTTTCGTTTCCCAAAAGCTATAAATATTTCGATTTCGGAAAAGAAGCTCTGTATTTCGCCAAGATGTCGAAGAAGAAGGCCCCTTACGTACTGGTTGTATCGAGTAAGATGTGGAGACGGCGGTTTGAAAGCAGACAGAATAAGTACGAGGAAGGGCTTCCTTTACCTGAGGGATCGCTACCTGGCGAAGGGGCAAGTGTGGCAAATGTCCGGCGTGGCAAATGTCCGGCATTCAGTGCGAGGGCTGGAGGGAGAGGTGAGGTGAACAGATCTGACGAACTTACGTGTGTTGTCTCGTTAAGCCAACAATCAGTCAGCAGCAGCAGCAGAGATTCTTGGAAAAAAAAATTTAGTAGTGGACACGCTTACCAAGTGGACTATCCAGGTTCGATTCTACCATCGAGTAAATTTTTATTTTGTTTTTTTAAAATTTATAGCAAATTAAAGACCTAAAATATTATCAATTAAATTACAAAGAATTTATGAAATGACTGTTACAGTTGATTGACATAAAATGTGAATTAAAACTGGTATATATATTTTTTAAGAAGTTGAATAATTTCAAATTAAAGTTTTAATTATCACTGTAACAAAATTTCAGGTGGGATTTTATGTACGTAAATTTTTTTCCATTACTGTCTTTGTTTAGCATTTTCGTGTTGTGTGTAGAAGCACCAGAATGATAATTATCATAAAAACATAGAAACCAAAAGTTATTTTGACATCTTGCACAATTTATGACGGACGTTTGCATGCACAAAAAACCTTTTTTTTATAAAGATCTGTTGAAAAACATACTCGGTCAGCATTCATAAAAACTTCTCTCGGACAGATTACCTCGTTGTTTGGTCCTCTTCCCCATATCAATCAACCAACCAACCAAAATATCTCTTTCATTAGAAAGCCTGGAAGCGTACGAGGCACACCCGATCACTTCATTAAAAGTTGAAGATAAGAGTTGATGATGCTCTTTTGATTCTGATTTGTATACAGTCTTTACGGAAATTTATTTCTTTGAGATAAGGTCAATTTTGTATACACTTTATCAGATTTCTTGCCGGCCTATAAAAATATACAAGGTTGAACAACAGGTGAACATTTTGGATGGAACGCTGTCATTGTACATGTAGTTGATTTCTCGTCATCCTGAACGATTTCGTCATATAATTCAGGCTTTGCTTCACCTCCCCCAAGAGTCAGCAATTAATAGAAACAGTTCTTTTCCGGCATAAGACGTAAACGACGGTTGAGAATGTCAACACACAGTCCTGTCGTTAGCTTCCCAGATTTCTAAGATAGTATTGTAGGTCATTAAATTTATTTAAAAGTCGATATAATCTTTGAAACACTAGAAAAATAATAACTTAAGTTACCCGACGGCAGGATCGAACCTGAATTGTCCGCGTGGCAAGTGAGCCCAATATAGGCACAGCCCTTTCGCTGTGCTGCCACAGCGTCTAAATTGACCGCTATAAGAACTGCGCGTAAAACTTTAAGAAGAGTCCTTTCTCTCGGAGGCTTCTGGCTAGTGCACTTTACAACTTTTATGGGTAGACACCCTTGAGGCACACTAATAATTGCTACTAACTTGCGAAGTCTCATCCGAACTGAATTTCCGAGACAGTAAGGTCCCCTTGTTGGCCACATCCGTAAGACGTAATGGCGGGCTTCAGTTACCGATACCGGTCTAGAATGGGAACTTGCTCACTGTGGATTTCACGGCGTGCCCTATTTGTTGGAAGGAACATTTTACTACGACCCATGTTACTTGCCATTGTCCCTGTCCGTCGTCATCGCCTTTCGTGCGCATCTCTAATGTGAATTTCTTCTGGAGCTGAATGTTTGCCACTATTGGTAAATACGACGAACAGTACGGTAGGTACACTTGCGAGAACCGCCGCTAATTTTACCGTCTGGAGCTTCGTCTGTCCAAAGCCAGTCAACATATTTTTTTGTAACCTTTTGCAACCATCACATTGGCGTTACATTTCATCTTATACAAGATAATGGACGCAGGACTTGTGTTGTAGTACCTCCGTGGCGGTTTCGTTAGCAGAGAAAACATATGAAAGATTTCTTACCTCCCTACAGACCTTGGTGCTAATGCACACTCAGTTAAGTGGAAAGCCTGGAAAGGGACGGTGGGAAAGGGGGGTGGGAGGGAGAGACACATGTGGTAATAAAATTTTTCTAGCAGCCTTGACTGCACTGAAGATCAAATCGCCACAATGTAAGCGCGAATGAAATAACGGAATAACAAGGTCTCACTCATCAGTCGACATGCAGGAATATATACTGCAAGCGAGATAGAGTACAGCAGATACATAGGTTTATGAACACTGAAGGCTGTTCCGCATGATTACCATACGCAATCTCAGTAGTAGTGAATCACCGACTACAGGCAGCTGAACGGTGTCAAGGTGATATCTCAACAACCAGATATAAAACTGCCATTTCATTTGCGCTACGCCGCAGATTAATGGGGCGATTAAATTCGCTTTTGTAGATCTGTGTTTAAAGTAACCTTGAAAGATACTCGTTGAACTGAACAGGCAGAGTTAATCATACAGGGACTGTTAGTCGGCCAATCTTGGCAAGAAAAACGGGCTACATCCTAACGGTAAATGCAATGAGAATGAAAGAACGTACCTTGGTCAGAAGGATTTCTATCAAATTACCCGTAAGTGACGTTCAGGATGTATCATAATTAATAGCGACATCGAAAACTGATAACGGTGAAAGCATGCGATAATGGGAGCAACAATATCCAGTAAACGCTCGTTTGCGAGATTTAAGGTGTACTTCCGCCTTTTCATCCGAGGTTTCCCATTTCCCATGCGTATTGCCTAGACAACGAGTACACAGAACAAAATAATTCGCAGCATGGGTCGTTGATCCAAACATTGTGTATGTAACGGAAACAATCAGGCAGAACGCCCGGAAACACGTCATTAACCAATCACGTCGTAAAGGCAGAGAGGTCACGAATGAGAGGTGTCGATATGAGCCGTCATTGACTTCAATATGAAGTATTCTCCTACTCAGCATAAATGTATTTGGAATAAGTCCCCATCTAATTGGTGTCCTTAAGTATCATGTGCCGCTTTCACCTCTATTGTCGATCCGCACAAACTGCTGGCCAAACTTAGTAATCCGCAGGGGACTTTCGCCATTTCTTATAATTGTTTCCTTAACACGTACAGTTGGTTTTGACATCATCGTACGTATCTCACAACATACGGTAACGTTTCTGAAACTTCCAACACTATTCTACTGAAATGAACTTTATACTGGGGTACGTGAGAGTAAAGCCCCGCAGTTTCCAGTTCGGAACACGATTACAAACTGAACTCATAGGTTGGGTTGTTACCTATAACCTATCCAAATCCCAGCTCTGTCTGATTATCAATGATAGAGTAATTTAAAATTTAGTTAAAACAAAAGCTGCGGCGTTTTACTCCACAAAATGCGGTAAAGCGCCACGTTGGGGATCGTTGCCCCATTTGCGACAAACAAGGTTGAAAATGGACGACTGCATAATGAAAACTCTTGAAATAATCCTTTGTAATATTGTTGCAGCGTAGTTGAGTTACGCATCACAATATTGAACTGAAATGTCTCGTAAACTTGAATATAATGTTTAAAAATGCTTGTGCAAAAATGATCTCACGAAAGCAGGATTCATAGGGTACTCTGGAAGAGTTCAGTGACTGTGTCTAAGCCGTGTAGGTACCTAGTAAAAAAAATGGTTCAAATGGCTCTGAGCACTATGGGACTCAACATCTTAGGTCATAAGTCCCCTAGAACTTAGAACTACTTAAACCTAACTAACATAAGGACATCACACACACCCATGCCCGAGGCAGGATTCGAACCGGCGACCGTAGCAGTCCCGCGGTTCCGGACTGCAGCGCCAGAACCGCACGGCCACCACGGCCGGCGGTACCTAGTAAATAGTGTACTTTGTTAGGTCCTCAGATTCTTGCTTGAAGCCCCAGGCTCATGTTCTTCTTCTTCGGATATTTCCTCGCGAAATATTAAGTCGATGTCTATGTTAGTAGCTACTGTCATGGTGTGAAACGTCGGAATTCGAGTCTGAAGAAAAATCATCTATCTGTCTGATACGTTTTTCTTTCTTTTTGGCATTGGTATAATGAAATCTATCTCATGTCCTTTTAATTCTAGGGCACGCTCTTTTCTTTTTCGGCAGCATCCTTCTCAGTAGTAAGCTTTTCCTTTACCACGCATTCTTCTTCCATTCGTTTTTTATTTCGTGTACACGTTAGAAGCACAGATTTCAATACTCAGTCAGAAAGTTTCCCCTAAATCTTTATTTTAGACAGCGGAATTATATCTTGAGGTGAGATAATCACACATAGTGTGTATTTAATGTCATCTTTTGCGAGGGTTATGTTTGAAGAATTGTCGTCACATTGTTAGTCAGCGAAGATTTACCCAAAAACAGCTGCATGGATTTGTTCCATTTCACCATTTTCTGAGATATGCGCTATTGTTTATTTTGGGGACCAACTGGAACAATTATTTCCAGGCGAAAGTGAAACCTAAATGCAGTAGTGTCAACGAGTAAGTCGTTCTACATTACACAATATACAAGTGAAACGTCAGAAAACGAGACTTACCTCATTTTCTCACCTCTGGAACGACCTGCCGGGACGAACTTTCATTGAACAATAAGACAAACCTCGACATCTGGTGGTCAACTGATTCGACAGCAATCAATCCAAAAACTCTGTGCGGATTTTTATCCCACGCAGCAATTTATCCCCCCCCCCCCCCCCCCATATCATACACATTGGCACTTGCTTTAAGTCTCGTCGACGATTGACTCCTCTTCATTGTCTGAGCATGGCACAACATTTACCTTTCCAGTGACAAAAGCGAGGTTTGTTGTATTCAGCCTATGAGTATAGAATCACTGTGCCGTTATTGCTGGCACTTTGTTCTGCACATAAGTCCGATTCTGAATTCGTTTGTGCCATTCTTTGTAGGTTTCCAGTTCTCATACACATTAATATACCACAGACAGAGCCGTACCGAGGTGACACTGCGTCGCTGCTAGGACTGCAAAACCCGCCAACCTTCCACCTTCCCCCCGTCAACCTACTTTCCTGCAATTTCTTCTACGCATATTTAGGAGACTATATACTTTTGTTGGTAGGTTTAATGAAAACTAAGCATTATTGAGAAACATTCTTTAAATCAACTACTTCGATGAAAAACATTACTCGCAATAAATAAAATGTATCATTTCAACAAGTCAATTACAAACTGCATAAACTTGATAAAAAAAATTGAAAGTAAAACAAAATATAATCGTATTCTTTATGGCAGCTGCTGACACTGGTGTTAGTACGATGTGAAGAAGCGACAAATTTAATTTGTTCTTCATAAATCATTAAAAGAACGCAAATTATTAGACATAAAAGAAAAAGTTGAGAAAATATCCATTTTCAGAAATCGCGTTCTTATTATAATTTTACTTTGCGTATCTTAACTTTGAGTGAAGGAAACTTATTGATTATGTCACTGAAGTAAAATTTAGCAGCTGCATCGTATTCTGTCGACAAGACAACTAAATTTGACGTCTGTTTCCGCCCACATTTAATCTTTCGTAGTTTTGTCGGCTTTAATACGCTGAGATTGCGTTCACGACCTGCTGCAGTCACTGGATGTTAACTCCACTTTTAAAAACGAGGTATCCAAATCGGACGCCGTGTATATGTTCTTTACCAGCTTTTTCTCCTGGAACTTGAAAGGAACGATTTCGTTAACTACCTATGTTGTATTTTACTGTAGTTGGCCTCCAAAATGAAATACACATTTTTCAATATGGAACACGAAGCTTTCTCTGAAGTCGTTTCCTGACAGGGAGTTTAAGTCAAATGAGATAGAGTGGCATATTATTCTCTCAAATGCCTTGAAGCACTCTTGCCCAAACGGTCTCGTTCCTGCCCTTAGTCGGCAGGTAACGGCAAAAATCTGAGTTCTTCGGCTGAATAGCTTATTTGCTTCCCCACCTGTTCGCCGACTTTCCAGTAGTCTGCCTACAATATCGCTGCGAATTAGCAACAGACACTCCACTGCTGAACGTGAGCGAACTCTGTGTGCGGCAGCTGTGTGGATCAAGCGCACTGATGCCGTATAAACTATGTCTTGGACTGATGACACCGCAGGTAATGACACTGTGGTCACACGCATGAGTTTCCAGTCGCTGGTGGAGGCTTTCTCTCGCAGGCAGAAGACGGGAATACAAGGAGTAGAGATCACGTATCACTTATCGTTCGTTGTAAAACAGTCTTTTTCTTTTTTTCGGTCAGTTTTTTCATTTGCTTGGACTCTGTACCCTTGGCGGGGAGCTGCCTCACCAACGCCTCGGTATGGTGCTTGACATGCAGCAGTAGCGTAGCTGAGTAGCTTGGCACCTGGTGAGGAGTTTTTGACTAGCGTACCCCGTCCCCACAGCCCCGCCAACACCACAAAACTTCAAATAATTCATTTTCTGGCAGTAGTGTTTGGCACAAGTGGATAAATAAGTAAAATATAAAGTTAACTATTTTCTAAATAGTTTTTATGACTGTAAATAAGTAACTAAGACGTATGTTTATAAATAACATACTTTGACAGTTAATGAACAGTACAGATAACAAATATTTTATTAGGGATAGATGACTTTAACATGTAGCTTAGAATCTCTTCCTTCTAACTTTTTCTGCTGCAAATTTTGGAACTGCGTCATCAAAACTGATATCTTTATAGCTACACTACTGCCAAAACTGCCAAGCTAGAGAGTAGTGCTTGAGTTGAGTTGTAGTCGGCCTAGTGCATGTGCGCAGTATGAGAGCAACGACCGAACGTACAGACTTCGGACAACGATTACTGGAATTCATATGAGTTTGTACTCATGGTTGGAATCGGATGACGTTCCCACCCGCAAAAAATCCATTGTGATAAATTTTTAAGGTTAGTACAAGGAAGAAGCATTTCGCGACGTCGTGAGGTTGATAAAGGTAGTAACAGAGATATGTCTGAGAATCTGTGGTCTAAAATCTCTACTTTATCGGAAACCACAAATTTAGAACAACTGAAAAATTTAATAACAATTAATTTAACTTTATCTTACATTACATTACGCATGTTCTGTAACTTACAGTCAAAATATGCGCCGGAAATTTTATGGAAGTGGCGCATATCAATTTTGATTCCTAAGGTTACTGTAGAGGATGTTTTCTGGGCTGTGGTAGGGGGGCATTAGCTGTCTACGAAAATTATTGCTGCTTACTGGTGTTTTCATGTCAGTAGAAGTGATTCTGTTACATGAGGTGATTTTCAAATATTATGTGTTTCCACTTTTCAGTGCTTTAGGTGTTCAGCGCACGCTATTTTAAAATTAAGCATATATGTTTAATGAGAATCGTTGAAGCTTAATAGTATATGACAGTTTCGCTGGATTTATTTAAAGTTGTGCCGAGTGTTTGTAATATTGCCTTTAATGTCAACTCTCTTAAGACGTGTCTGGCCATTCCAGTAACTGGGCGTCTTTTTAATAGCAAAAGCCGCAATGCAGCATTCGCCTCCAAGCCCAGGGGCGTCGTGGCGTCCACCCCGTCCAAGGAGGTTAAACAAAATTCTAATCTTGTTAGAACAGATTCTGACCTATTCTAATCTCTTTGATACCGCCAAAAACTGACTAAGGGAATCGGACGCATTGTGACCAAGGTGCCGGCAGATGTTATCGAAAGATCTCTGGCGACGGCGTTTCGTGATCGTTGTCGGTGCCTTGTGTGACCGCAGCCTCAGTCCCGATTTTCTTCAAATTGGATGTGGCAACACTGCTGAGGAAGCGGCAGGGCGGTGATAAGTGGGACTTCACGTGTAACAGGAACTCCTCTGACGCATGAACTGCATGTTGCTCAGTTTCAGTGACTTGCATTCATAACCTACCAATTCCGTACATCTAGAAGAGAACTTTTCCACTATACAGAATGCTCCAAAAATGTGCGGTCAAAGCTCCCGAACATACTTTTCATAGAAAGGAGGAGAAAATAAATTACATGGAAACCGAGCCACACATGCTTTGTTTGCGCGTTAGAACTCCTTTTCTAGAACTCTTCGTAGAACATTAATAATGAAAAGTACTTACGTTCAGAACATGCCAGCATAGCACACGAAACTCTTTCTTCCATGAAAAGTACCAAATGCCAGTGTAAACGCTTGGGCTGGGATTATTGGTGACGTTGTTGGGTTATCATGTTCTTCCATCCAGTATCGGACTTACAGTCCTTTCTTAGAGAATACTTAATCTACTAGAAGATGAGCTTTTATCAGTGCGACGTAATATGTTCCTCCTGCACGATGGAGCCGCTCCCAATTTCAGTATTAACGCCTGGTTTTTTTCTAAAGAACGGAATACGTAACCTATGGATAGTAAGAGGTGGAACAGTTCCCTGGCCTCCACGTTTCCGGACCTACCCACTAAACCTTTATTTGTGAGGGCGTTTGCAAGCTCTTGCGTATTGAACGAGGGTACGAAATGCAGTGTGTCCATACTGTGGAAAGCGGCGAAACCATACACAGTACTCCAGGGATACGTCATTGCATCCAGGATTGAGTGCAACGTCACGGGTTCAAGCTAAGGGAGGACACTATGAGCATTTCATGAAGGAGTCTCATGCAGTATGCTGATGTATTCTGTTCCTATCTGTTAACCGTGACTAACGTAATACGAAACTTTTCTGTGCTCCTTCAGTAACTGTCCGTCCCTGCCCCTTCCCCTAGAATCCTGCTGTCTACCGGCGTGCCTTACAGAAAAATACACTGGTTGGCCATTAAAATTTATTGCACTTGTGCGGTATAATAAAAAGAATACATTAAACGAGTAGATAAACACAGGCTGCGGAATTTAATACACGGAGCTGACACCTCAGACAGCCGCAGTGGCTGTAACCCGGCTCGGCATCGTCTAGAAATGTTCTTGCGCGACAGCGACAGACCTGGTTGAATTATTCGATGCTGCTTACGTAGTCTGCTCGAGTTCATCAATCGCAATGGCTGGCGAGTGTTGGCATCCCAGCCTCTCGGCAAACCATTACCAGATGTTTTCAGTCACTGGCAGATTTGGAGCAAGTGCTGGTCAGAGCAACAGTCAAACACCTTCTGTATGGAAGTGGGTCAGGACAACACAACAAGCTGTCTTGTGTTATTTTTTAAAAGGATAACGTCAAGAAGACTTCCAGGAAAATAGCAGAGCCATCGGCCTCAACACGTCAGCTACTGGAAGCAGGGCGATCGTGTTGAGCACGCACTGGCATCTACGCTATCATGCAAGGTGTAGGGCTCGTATGACGAAGATAAATGCGATCTGACAACTTTTATACTACCCAGAGTCTCCATACGCGGATACGTCCATCGTGACGCTATACAGAGAACCTGGACTGATCTGAAATGATGTGTGGTACCTCTCCTGTGTCCAGTGTTGTTGTGGGTGAACTACTGTCAACGAGCATCTCTCTTCCGTCGAGTGGAAGGAAACCACACCAGTGGTCACTGCTAGAGTTGTGAAACTACCGTAGGCTACCACAGAGTACTATAAGTAAGTGCAGAGTACTGTAGTTTTCCTAGTAACTTTGGTCAATTAAGGTCATACCCTCATTATAAGTACGTTGGGTGCATTGCTTACGTATCGGTCGTTACCTCATGACGATCGCTTTCTTTGAGTATGCGATCAGCTTGAGTCCCCTAAAAACCGGAGACGGTGAATTGTCTAGAAACTGAGTGAGAACAACTAGGTAAGGTATGGACTATTTTTGTTTTACTAATTATATTCCTGTCTATTATTTAAAAATAAACAGTGTTTATAGCAGAACCGGAATTTCCAAAGATTTATTCGAAAATTGTTGATTTGTAACGTGAACCAGAAGGATGTTGCAGTAAAAACAGAAAAAAATAAAGATTTATCACGTAGCGCTAGAGTACACAATTTACTCAAAAACAGCAAAACTAAAATACAGAGTAGTCTATTGATCGTGATCGGGCCAAATATCTCACGAAATAAGCGTCAAAAGAAAAAACCACAAAGAACGAAACTTGTCTAGCTTGAAGGGGGAAACCAGATGGCGCTATCGTTGGCCCGCTAGATGGCGCTGCCATAGGTCAAACGGATATCAACTGCGTTTTTTAAAATAGGAACCCCCATTTTTTATTACATATTCGTGTAGTATGTAAAGAAATATGAATGTTTTAGTTGGACTACTTTTTTTGCTTTGTGATAGATGGCGCTGTAATAGTCACAAACATATGGCTCACAATTTTAGATAAACAGTTGGTAACAGGTAGGTTTTTTAAATTAAAATACAGAACGTAGATACGTTTGAACATTTTATTTCGGTTATTCCAATGTGATACATGTACCTTTGAGAACTTATCATTTCTGAGAACGCTTGCTGTTACAGCGTGATTACCTGTAAATACCACATTAATGCGATAAATGCTCAAAATGATGTCCGTCAACCTCAATGCATTTGGCAATACGTGTAACGAGATTCCTCTCAACGGCAATTAGTTCGCCTTTCGTAATGTTCGCACATGCATTGACAATGCGCTGATGCAAGTTGTCAGGCATTGTCGGTGGATCACGATAGCAAATATCCTTCATCTTTCCCCACAGAAAGAAATCCGGGGACGTCAGATCCGGTGAACGTGCGGGCCATGGTATGGTGCTTCGACGACCAATCCACCTGTCATGAAATATGCTATTCAATACCGCTTCAACCGCACGCGAGCTATGTGACATCCATCATGTTGAAAGTACATCGCCATTCTGTCATGCAGTGAAACATCTTGTAGTAACATCGGTAAAACATTATGTAGGAAATCAGCATACATTGCACCATTTAGATTACCATGATTACCATCGATAAAATGGGGGCCAATTATCCATTCTCCCATAATGCCACACCATACATTAACCCGCCAAGGTCGCTGATGTTCCACTTGTCGCAGCCATCGTGGATTTTCCGTTGCCCAATAGTGCATGTTGAAACGTCCCCTTAGAACAATTATACATGACTGTGTTTAAACTGACACACAATATTTTTAGCAGAACGCAATCTGACTTTCAAAAATCCCTACAAAAGAATGGCCCTGACTAACATTAACCTATACGTTTCACAAATCACTTACCTCACCAAAAATCTTCGTTCCCCGAACTACTGCAATACAGCGAGCGCCACTACTGCCAGCTAAATAAAAGATTCAAACTACTGAAGGCACTAACTACTGATAGGCATAGTTAGCAAATGAAAGATTTTGATAGAGAACAAACAATGTATTTACCTCAATAGCGTTCAAAAGTCATAATGTATACAGTAGTTCATGACATCCAGTCTTACAAATTTCAAAACTCCGCCATCTCTCTCTCCACATCCACCACTGCTGGCAGCTCACCTCCAACTGCGCAACGCTACACGCTGTTCACATCCAGCTGCCCAACACTACAATGGCAGACAACAATGCAAACTAGCCAGAGACTGCACACAGCACAGCCAGTGATATTCATACAGAGCGCTACGTGGCGTTACCAATAAGAAAACCTAAACAACCTACTTACATAGCCCCCATGCTCCCCACAAAAAATTTTACAAACTGTTTTGGGCACTGGCCAATACATATTTGTTAAAATTTTTTCACAATTACAATAACAAAGAAATCAAATGCAGACACTTACTGATACAATGTTGGTCAAAACCTAAAATTTTCTCACAGTCCATAAAGACAGTCCTGATCGTTCATCACAGTAAAATTGCAGTGTTTTTCTCAAAGTCTCTGCAGTAAAAGAAAATGCACACGGAAGTAGTGGATTTCCATGCCGTCTTGAAGAAGTAGTGTTGTCCTTCCAACAGAAAGACAGTGCTGACTCTTGACATGCAGACAGGTAATGGGCCACAACAGAGCAAACCCACAGCAGAGTCAGTCGCAGTTTTGAAGAATATTGGTAGGTAGGTCATCACAGAGGAAGTGATGTAGTCCTGGTAGAGAGTATGGTATAGGTGGGCCACCAGAGGTGCAGACCCACTGTAGACCTTGTAGAGACGGCCAACAGCCATCTGTTGCGACTGTGCAGGTGCACAATCACCATCGAAGAGTCTTGCGGAGAATATAGCAAGTCCATAAACCACCACTTGTCCACTCACAAAAAATTTGTTTGAAATGTCCTTAGAACCAGCAATGCTGTTATCCAGTCCCTTGCTGAATTATTAACACACGTGCAAACACTATCAGTCCCTACTTCTCACATATTGTCCATATACTAAGACCAACACGAATGTGTGCAGCGAAATGTAACTTACAAGTTACTTTATTTGATGAACTGGTGTCAAGTACAATTTTATAACATAACAACACAATAACAAAGGTGCAAAACACATCATTAAAAACATAATAATACAGATAACATTTGTAGTAATAGGGGCTTTACAAAAGAATAGAAATGAACGGATACATCAGTGTTACAGGAATTGTGAAATAAGTGAATATATAAAATAATGAGAATAGTTTTCGAAACATTAATTTGACACATGAACATTAAAACAGAGCAGAATAAATAACGTCTAAACATCTTTACAAGGTAAATGACATATTACCAGAAAAATTCTACAACATAAATCTTATTAGCTAAACACATACAGGCAGGAAAAACACAAATTCACATAGTGTAGTAACACAGGACAGGGTTTGTTTTCAGTGTAACATTTGGTACTGCAGTCCAGCACAAAACTTCATTCCATAGATCTTTCGTCTTATTTCAACATTTGTTTCCACCAAAAAAATCCTATCCAAGCATGCTTTCTGTATTTACACATTCACATACTTCTCACCTCATTATTTATTTTCCATTATCTTACCTCATCATTTATTTCCAAGAAAATCCTACCTAAACCTGTTGTCCCTAAACCCTACTTTTTTGTTCATATCCTGTTTCAAAATACTTTTTTGGCCAAACCATTTTCTTATAGCTTCTCAATGCATTTCTTACCATTCATCACAACTCGTTCTCTTATATAGCCTACCCCTCTTAAGCTAACTTAAATCTACTGAGCTCAGATGTTAAACTAAGGGATGAGGCAATGCAGCAGCACAAAACAATTAATACAAACAGCAATGACAAAAAAATGGAAATTGGCGAAGCAATTGCAATATTACAACTAATATAAGGCAATGAGCAGCAAACAAGAAAAATAAATCAGTAGTAAAACTGGCTTAACAGAGTAATGTAAAATGAAATTTAGTAGCACTATGCCTGGCAAACAGCAGCAGCAAATGCAATAACTTATATCTAAACATTACAAAGCTCAAGCAGAAAAAATATTACAGTGAAAATGGCCATGTTTAATACCTATGTCACATCTTAACACTAGAGTAATGCATCACGATAAGTTACTGTAGCAGAAAAGTTACCATCTCGTTTAAAAAATTATTTATGCAGTTCCTGTGAAGGGAATTGTCTATTTGTGCTCTCTTTTCTAAGAAAGTACATCAAAATGTATTCTTTCCTGGGTCTGAAGACAGAAAATAGTGATATTAGTACATCTACTAAATTTTATAATAACCAATGCTGCAGTGCAGCTATAAACTAGATATTAAAGAAAATGAGCAAATATGTACAAAGGAAGGCATGAAACATCATTCATTAGCCATATGGCATTTCATAAGGAAGTAAAAAAAAAATCTCTCAACTAGAAAGACAGTAGTCATAATCAGGTGTATAGACATAAAAATATTTCTCGTCATTTCATTAGGCATTTCAGTAAATATCATAAATTAAGAGCTCCACAGTGTAATCATATGTTTTCAAGTTTGAGTGTGTCGTATTTACAATGCTTTCTACAAAGAAATGTCAATAGCGAGGATAATGGCCTCTTTTTTTTCCACCTGTGCCTCTGAAAGGCACACACTAATAGCTTTTTTCCAGGTGTCTGTCGCGCAGCTGGGTGCCACGACGTATTACATGAAGGTGGTCACTTAACTTTCTCACCAAAATATTTACGACAGCAGTTTGCACTACAGTGACAGTCTCATATACAAATAAAATTTCACAAGTCGAGAAATTACAGTAGAAAAGTGTAGAAACAAAATCCTATTGATATAACAGTGTCAAAAAAATTTTCGTCGGCATTGTAATACATCCACGCATTTACACACATTTCATAACTCTTAAAGTACGATTCTTGGTTTCCAACATCCTTTTTCACAAGTCAGAGTCCCTAATCACTATTCATTATTCCTTACCTTATTACACATAGACATATTCGTCGACACTTCTTCAATATTTCATCATAATAAATACGTAGCATAATCAAATTCCTCATATAGCATCAGCTTATTGATCATAAACATACCGCAACAGCGTAATACACATCGTCATCATAACATCATAAAACCTCAGCCAAATCTCAAAAAAGGCGGAGCTTTCTGCAATAATGTCAAAACCTAAAAAAAAAATCTCTGCTCAGTTCAATAGTGTCATCTACCTCAAATGTACTTTAAAATCATGCTCCCTTACCAAATACATCATTCAAAGCTCTCATAGTATCACAATGGTTCCGAAAAAATATGAACAGTTCACAAAGTACAGACAAAATACAATTTCATAAGTGTGAAGTTACCCAACTGTGTAATTGTGTAAACATGTGTCACTGATGTAGTAAAATATGTTTGTCTCTCCCAGTTAAATGATCAGATAGCTGTGTAATTTATGTGACAGAGAAATATGGTATCGATGTGTAAAGTTGTATAAGGAAGTACCATATTAGCTAGGGCTCCTTGTGCTTGCCAAACACATGGTACACAAAGTAAGCGTGTACCCCCCTGAGGATTAATGTAATTATACCCTCAGGTGTTACAGATTACGGCAATGGAATGAAATGTATCACAGAAAACTTTCTTTGTAATTCAAAAATCTTTAAAATAAATGTGTTAAGTATAAAATTAATCACTCAAATACGTGTACTGTGGCGCTAAACTGTGCGTCTTGTTGTAAGATAATCTCTGTCATTACTTAACGGTAAAAATGTGACAAGTGTCGTAATTATCGTCGTCCGTAAGCAAAGTTCTGTGGAAGTCAATGTACTTACCTCATGATAAAAAAAAGTGAAATGCTTTGCGTATAGATATCTTAGTTATTACGCTTACTGCTGTGATGAAGAAAGTATTGTGCTGTAATGTATTGTTGTGCTACGGAAAAGGCTGTCTCATTATAGCTATACCACGAAAGTTACTACTAAAACATGTTTTACTTTCCAGAATAATTCAGAAAAACTATGCAGATATAAAACAGATACAGCACAAAAGCAACATTGTAAATTGTCACTCATTAGTAGCATCATGATAAAATTGTGCAGCTGTCACTAAACAAATCACTGTGTCATCTGGTATCTCACATAAAGTACTTTAAATCCAGGATGTATTTTCAAGTAAACCAAAATGTTGCATTAAAATCTCATTAGCAGTACTGGTAAATGTTCTAAGTATGTGAGCCTTATAGTCGTTACGTAATCGTGCAACTAACAAGCAAGAATGTACACACACAATAACACTGTGTCGTCTGTTCACAATAACAATGCATTCGTAATTTCTGTTTAAATAAGTTCTCTTGACTCTTGACTGGATATTTAACTTCAAACATTGTTGCATATTAACAGATTCTAAGTCTGACAAAGCATATTAGCAATGTAAAGTGAAAAGTTATATGGCTAAGACAAAATTAAAAAGCAGATTATCTTTCAATAAACGCTTTTACATGTGAAATGTGCTCTTCCTAGTACGCAGAGTTTCAACTTTAACGCAATTGTCATGTGGTATACGGCACATCGTAAAGAATGCTAAAATTTTTCTCAAGGTTAGCGTCTATATAATTTTTCCCTGAGCCAGCCGGCGCACGTGGCTACCTGCGGTGCGAGTCATTGTCTGTCTCTTTGTTGGCGTGCGTCGTTATTGAGATTAGGAGACCTAACTTCTACAAATTCACCTTGTCGAGAGTGCCCTGCTCTGTTTGAATCCCGCCTGTTCTGATGGAATTCAGGTCTGTCATTTTGTCGGTAGTTTACATAGTTTCTTGTTTGTCGGTCATGTGGTGGAGAATTTCTCCCGGAATCGTAACTGCGCGCTGAACTGTTGCGTCTGAAGTTATTCTGTCTCCCTTGGTAATAATTGTTTTGGTTTCCATATTGTCTGTTTCTATGGTTACCTCTGTCATATTCATAATTACGAAAGTGCGATCTTTCTGTGTACCTATTACTCTGCCAGTGGTTGTCATATGGGAGGTGTCTGTTTTGGTCACGATTTGCGTTGTAAGAATAGCCTTGTCGTGACCAGTTATTATTTCTTTCATCGCGGAATTGCGACGGATGTGACCTGTAGTTGTTGTGTTCCTGTTTTCGCGTTCCGCGATTATCAGCGTCAATTTCTAATTCTTGTAAGAGTCCCTGAAAAGCTTCAATGTCGTCTTTGCAACGTCCTGCCAAAATAATATGTCGTAAATGTTCAGGTAATTTGATTAAGCAAATGCGGATGAGTTCTGAGGGGGTGTATGGGTTTGACAGGTACTGATTCTTGTGCAACATGTCTTCAAAATATTTCACAAGACTGGAAAATTCAGATTGTTCGAAATGTTTCATCATTATGATGCCATGTTTTACTCGGTCTTGTGTAGCTTGAGACCAATATGCAGAGAGGAAGGCATGATAAAATTCTCCTTCACTGTGACAATCGTGAATGACCAATCGCATTCTTACAGCTGGTTCATTCTCTAAGTAGCCACACATAAATTCTAATCTGTGCTGCAATGACCAGTTGGGAGGAAAACAATGAGAGAATTGATGGAGCCACGCTTGTGGATGAATGTCATAGCCAGAATTCTTAAATGTTTTAAATTTACTTGTAGTAATAAACAGCTTATAGTCAAAATCATCGTGTCGGCGAGTAGCATATCGGTCATTGTTACGTGGTGTCGGCGGTTCCATCTCAAAATTCAGTGCACCTTGCCAATTTCTTTCATAATTTCCGAAATGCCCTGTGTTATTATTTTGTTACTTTTCCGTATTTCTAAGTCCCTCTTCCCGTACTGGAGCACGAGTGTCCTCTGAAATATGTAATTCTTGTATTACTTGTGCCAACTGATCTTGTACTTCCCGGATTTCTCTTTTGTACTGTGTATTGATTTGATTTTGATTTTGTTTGAATTTTCTAATTTGTTCATACTCTTCAGTGTCAGTGAAAGCTACAGGTCTTGTGTCATTCAGATCATCATCTACCTTTGTAGATAAGTTAGTGAACTGATCTGAAAGTTCGACTACTTTATCCGATAGTGAAATTATTTCCTCTGTGTGTTTTTCTGAACCAATTTTCAGAGTGACCATTTGTGTTGAAATCTTATCTACTGTGTCCTTTAAGTTTTCCTGAGTTTTTGAGAGTTGCGTAACCGAATCGGTAGATGCAACTGAGTCAATTTTAGCTTGCAAGGTCTCATGATTTTCATGAACAGTAGTTTGCAGTTCTTTTATGGCTGATTCGTTATTCTGTAATGTATTTTCATGACGTGAAAAAATAGGTTGGAAATGCTCACAAATTTGTGTTTTTACGTCATTACAGACTTTTTGGCATTTCGATTCGATGTTATGTAACTCAGTAGTTAAATTTTCACGTGTTTGTTCAAGCGTGGTGTCTAACTTTTGAAGATTTTGTTCCATTGTGTCTAACTTTTTAAGATTTTGTTCCACTGTGTCTAACTTTTGAAGATTTTGTTCCATTGTGTCTATCTGTTGCTGTGTTTGTTTCTGGTGTTGTTCCATTGTGACTAACTTTTGAAGATTTTGTTCCATTGTGTCTAACTTTTGAAGCCTTTGTCCCATTTGTTGCATTAACTGTAATAACAGTGCACTGGTGTCTGAAACATGTTCCTCAGTGCTTTTCGGCAGTAAATTTGCACCGGCAACATTCACATTTTGACAAGCAGAAAATGTGTCTTGACTTATTTGAGAAAATGGTGAGGACCCAAAACCTGAATCTACAGTATTTACGAAATTGTGTCCTGTCATTTCGGATTCCTCAGGCGAGCTATTGCCGACCGATCGATCGATAATGCTTCTGTGTTCACTAATTGTTTCAGTGCCTACACCATCATTTGCAGCCCGCTCCATTTCCCTATGCACAATCACCAAATTACTACTTTGAACATTAGTTAATTCATTACATGGTGGCACTAACACACTGCTGTCATCTTCACTGTCATTTCTCAGTTTACTTTGGAGCCTAGTATTACGTTTTTCACACGCCATTATTGTCACAATATTTCACATGACAATACAGAAAAACATAATTTGAAGAGAAAAAAATAAGAGAACACATTAACATAGCACTGAAAATAACATGTAGTTAATTGCAAGCGCAGCTGCGAAATACTTGGTGCAAATCTACATGCATGCCACAACTGTTTTACTGTACAACAATGAAAGACTGCAACTACAAAGGAGATTCTCTCTACAATTACGCGTTAGCAATAAACAATAGCTACACTAATTACACAAACTACAAGAAAAAATCAGAAGATTCCAGTGAGGTATCCTCGGCTAAGGGTCGACATATGAAACGTCCCCTTATGAAAAATTATACATGACTGTGTTTAAAGTGACACACAATATTTTTAGCGCAACGCAATCTGACTTTCAAAAATCCCTACAAAAGAATGGCCCTGACTAATATTAACCTATATCTTTCACAAATCACTTACCTCACCAAAAATCTTCGTTCCTCGAACTACTGCAAAACAGCGAGCGCCACTACTGCCAGCTAAATAAAAGATTCAAACTACTGAAGGCACTAACTACTGATAGGCATAGTTAGCAAATGAAAGATTTTGATAGAGAACAAACAATGTATTTAGCTCAATAGTGTTCAAAAGTCATAATGTATATAGCAGTTCATGACATCCAGTCTTACAAATTTCAAAACTCCGCCATCTCTCTCCCCACATCCACCACTGCTGGCGGCTCACCTCCAACTGCGCAACGCTACACGCTGTTCACATCCAGCTGCCCAACACTACAATGGCAGACAACAATGCAAACTAGCCACAGACTGCACTCAGCGCAGCCAGTGATATTCATACAGAGCGCTACGTGGCGTTACCAATAAGAAAACCTAAACAACCTACTTACAATGTTGTGCCGGTTTACGTTACCACTGTTGGTGAATGACGCTTCGTCCGTAAATACGGTAGAACGCGTGCAAAAAATCCGTCATCGTCCTGTAAATTCCCTGGTGCCCAGTGGCAGAACTGTACACGACGTTCAAAGTCGTCGTCATGCAATTCCTGGTGCATAGAAATACGGTACGGGTGCAATCGATGTTGATGTAGCATTCTCAACTCCGACGTTTTTGTGATTCCCGATTCTCGCGCAATTTGTCTGCTACTGATGTGCGGATTAGCCGCGACAGCAGCTAAAACACCTGCTTGGGCATCAGCATTTGTTGCAGGTCGTGGTTGACGTTTCACATGTGGCTGAACACTTCCTGTTTCTTTAAATAACGTAACTATCCGGCGAACGGTCCGGACACTTGGATGATGTCCAGGATACCGAGCAGCATACATAGCACACGTTCATTGGGCATTTTGATCACAATAGCCATACATCAACACGGTATCGACCTTTCCCGCAATTGGTAAACGGTCCATTTTAAGTCGGATAATGTATCACGAAACAAATACCGTCCGCACTAGCGGAATGTTACGTGATACCACGTACTTATACGTTTGTGACTATTACAGCGCCATCTACCACAAAGCGAAAACAGTGGTCCAACTGAAACATTCATATTTCTTTACGTACTACACGAATATGCGATAAAAATGGGGTTCCTATTTAAAGAAACGCAGTTGATATCCGTTTGACCTATGGCGGCGCCATCTATAGGCCCGACCGTAGCGCCATCTGATTTCCCCCTTCAAGCAAGACGAGTTTCGTTCTTTGTAGTTTTTTCGTTTGATGCTTATTTCGTGAGATATTTGGCCCGGTCACTATCAATGGACCACCCTGTATATTAAACATCGCTTCAACACTTCGTCGAACTTATATAAAACATGTTCCTGTTATTCATAGACAACTTTTGCATTTATCAATAACAACAGGAAAGACTTGCGTTTGATTGTGATGAAGAATGTCCTGTTGAGTACAAAACAACATAAATAATGATACAGAGTTTTATATGTTTGTGCATGCAAGTTGTACTTTCATCAAACGTAATTGCTTTGACTGCATAAAAACGCAGAAGTTACGCGAACAACCAATTTTTATCACTTAGGAAATGCAACTTATGTTCTGTAAGGATATGAAATACGCAATGGACTAACACTGAATCATGTGCGGCTCTAATTATGTGCAAAGCAAATAACAAGACAATCAAAAAATAAAGATAAATCATCGGCTTCCAGTTTCTCTTTCACACATTCATTTATGTTTCTTTCCCTAGCAATTCTGAAATTACTACCGATAATTCTACCATTTGATACGTCGTTTATATAGTGTACCAAAAGTGCCGAACCGTAGTTTCTGTAGATCACTATTCTAGTCACTGCTGACAGACGTTGCATTGTGCGGCTGGAGTCTTGTCTTGCTGCGACAAACCTGTTCACTCACACAAACTATGTGAAGTGGCTGTACTATTCAACTATTCATCACGGCCAGGAGAACAATGCGCACTGCCTTTCGGTCGGTAGTAGTAAGGAGTATGACCCTTCTGTATCCACTGATTCTATATCCGCACGACAGTCGTGAAATACTGAACAACGTTAGTACCAATATCACGGAACCATAAACTGCGCTCGACGCTGTTGCAATTCGACTTGTGCTGGTACACACGTTTCTACTCTTTACACGGTGTGTCACAAACGACAAACATTCAAATGCAGTTTTTAAAATGAGAAACCTGCTGCGCAATGTTCTCTTATACACAGAATTTAGATGGCGTTACTCCTACCATCTTTATGAGTTTGCATTAAAATGATAATCATTTCGATACGCATGTAGCACGCTTCATGCCAGTTTGACGTTTGTTACATGCCACCTCCATAGCGCTGCAATTTTAAAGGAGAGCGGTGTACTCTGAAACCAAAAGTAGGTCCACCACTGCTGGGGGCTGTCATCGCGAACCTTTCACTCTACGATGGCATGCCAAAAGCTTGCAGAAACATTAGTACAGTGTCAAGTTTTACCGCATCATAGACAAGGGTTAAATAAGGCTTCACATGGGTTTCTGAAACATCTAACGCTATGCTCGCTACGTGACGGAAAATAACCGACTCTGAAATGGAAAAGAAATCACCAATCACGAAGACCTCCATGCCTTAATTAATTCAGAAACACCGCATTCCGCCGTTCACAATATCGTGAGTATACGGTTAACCACCTTCGTCACTTGTCACCAACGGACAACCACTTTTTAATGTAGGCGATGCCTCTAGGATTCGTCGGTGCAACAGTACTAAAAGTGCATCGATACTAACGCCTCTCTTGCCATCACTGACTGGCAGGTAATCTAGGTGATTATACACAGTCGAGACCTTCAAATCCGTCAGAGCTCTGTGGCACTGCGCTGTGAATGGAAAAGTATCAACTAATTTAAAGCTGAATGAACCAACCTTACAGACACTTCCAAATGCAGTACCTGCTTTCTGATAGACATGAGAGAACAAACTTTCATCTGCAACAGCGTCAAAGGAATAGAGGACAAGTCCCAGAAAATATTAACAACACTAAACGTAAGTACGCCCAATTTAGTGACGCTACAGGCTATTTCTTTTTTTTTTTTTTTTTGCTACAGGTGGCGTTTGAACGAACTCGTCTGTGCAACAATATATGTGAAGTACGAACAAGAGGCGTGTGGTGGAACAGCGCAAATGCATCTGCCGTGCATTTCCATACACGTGTATTCCAATACACGAGACGACACTTGTTACTCATTAATTGCACTAAGAACACTTTGAACTAGTATTATCGTTGAGAGCACGTTCATTCGCTCCCAAATGAGAGAAAAGTGTAGATTGATTCAGTGAATCAGGATTTCAGATAGTAGGAAGCTTTGAAATGATAAGGTAACTTGACATCATGCACCATTACACTAAGTCCTTAAGCATCATAGCCGCGCTTCTATAATAACGTTGAGATATTTTCATTTAATGATACTCAACCCCTTCATCGCAGCGGGTGTAAACAGCGAACAAGAATATCGAGGCAATGCCACAGTTTTGCAGTTGGATTAAGATCTGAGGAATATGGAGGTCATAAAAGTCTGGTATTCTGATACTTTGATCATAGTCTTCCAGGGGACACTTGTGCCTATACAACATGGCGCGGTATCATGCTGAATGATTCAGTCGTTTACAATGGAGGTGCTCATCGTGGAAGGATATGTGTCACTATCTACATCGAATCATTTTCGAGCCTGTAGAGAGGAGTTTTCGGAGCAGGTGCTGTCCGATTTGGGTTTCTGTATGGGAAACGTGTTCGTATCAATATGAATCAGACCCAAGGCCACACATGGAGTCGCAATCTTAGCTGCCAGTCAAACACGAGGCAGCTTGTGGCTGAGTTTTCGCGATACTTCTGCACATCCTGTTGGGTACAAACGCTGGCTTTTGTCTACATCCGACAGCAGTGGCCGTAAAATGGGTTGTTGAGGAAATTCGCAATTTATGCTGAATATTGTGGTCAGAGTCTGTATATACAGAATAATTCATAGAAAATACATTTTGCAGGTATTAAAAAAGCTTTTCAAATCTTGGGGCTATTAAATTCAGCTCTGCAAAAAACTGAAATTGGTTAAAAGACTCCCAGAAACAAGCGATATACAGGGTGTTTCCCAAATACTTGTACAAACTTTGGGGAGAAGTCCCTTACACCAAAACAAGAAAAAAATTTCAGTAAACGTGGGCTCTAAAATGCATGCTTGAAGAGCTATGAGCACTTGTTCATCTTCGATACTGTGAAACTTATCTCTTGTAATGCAAGCTCTATGCTTTCCATATTTTGGGAGGAGTAAGTATCGACCCAAAAAAAGTAAATAATGTTAAGTAATGGTGGGCTCCAAAACGTAAATCTTAGGAGTTACGAGCACATTCTCATCTTTGCAAGAGGTGAAACACACCTCTTCCACCGAAAATCATAGCTGTTAAGGAATGCGTTTTAGAGTTCTTGTTTACTGAACCCTTTTTTGTTTTTGGCCCATACTACCACCTCTAAAAGTTTATCGGATGGAACGTTCCCAGTCTCATGGATTCCACACACCAACTTGAATGGCCGTTTGCTTCCCATTTCCTCCGTTGATTTTGGAAATACGAATGGAATGTCATCTGTACCTTCTGCTTTATTTTGTCTCGAGTTTACCACAGCGTTTTATATTCTGATTCTAACAGTGGATCGTCTGTGTCTTCCTTATCGAGTCCAGTTTATTCTTCTATCAAGTCATCAGAGAAGTCTCCCCTCTTAGAGGCTTTCAGTATGCTGTTTCTACCCACCAACTTTCTCCTCTGCATTTAACAGTGGATTTCTCCCTTGCACTCTTAATGTTGTCCCTTTACTTTTAAATTCAAGGAAGGTTGTTTTGACTTTTCTATATGCAGAGTCAGTCCTTCCGACGATTGCTTCTTTTTTGATTTCTTCACATTTTTCCTGCAGCCATTACCTCTTGGCTGCCCTGAACTTCTTATTTATTTCGTTCCTAAGTGATTTATATTGCTGTATTCCAGCCTTCCTTGAACATATAAGTACTTTTTATGTCATCGATCAATTAAAGCGCCGGATGGTTATACTTAACCTTTCCCTGTTTAACACGTTATAACACGGAAACTAATTACCGTATGAGTACCAAACTTGGTAGCATTAAGCCCAGAGTATTGGGTGCATGATTCCCATATGTCACAGCGCCATCTTCCAAGTCCAACAATTGTCACCAGGTGCCATGGTCGTGGTTCATAGTCTCACACGCCTGACCAGTCACAGCGCAATTGTTGAGGTGTCAACATGAGCTTGGACAAAAAGCAGAGCATTATTGGTAAAGCTGTACTATCAAAACAACAGAAATGTTGCAGCTGCACTTCGAGAATATCTCCACCTGAAAGGATTACGGAAGGGTCCTCTTTCTCCACCTGCTGTGCAGAGCATGATGAAGAACTTCGAATGAACTGCAGAACAGGGCGTCGCTCTGTGAAGAGCCAATAACCAGTTGCACCTCAGGTGGTTGAGGAAATCGCTGTTGCTATGGCAGACAACGCTGCGCGCAATTCCCGATCGCCAGGTAGTGCGGGTGCTGTGTCACGACAGTTGAACATCCCGTGGTTCACTGTACGTAAGGTGCTTCGAACCATTCTCAAATGGTATCCGTACAAGATCCATATCGTACAGCAGCTTGCACCACAGACGCACAGAGACGGGTTAAATTCGCTCTCCACTTTCCCGCTAGGACTGAAGACGACGAGGACTGACCCTGGACCATCCTATGGACAGACCAAGCTCATTTTTCTCCGACGGGGGAGGTGAACACACAGAATTTCTGAGTGTAGAGATCTTCACCTCCAGTCACTGTGCATGACGTTCCTGCGTATGGTGAACCCGTCACCATATGACGTGGCTTCACTGCCACGTTCATCATAGGCCCATTCTTTTTTGAACAAGTTGGCGTTCAAGGACCAAAGACGTCCAGTGTGACTGGCCAGATTTTCTGAGATATTGCTTCGCCACCGTGTAATACCCGCCCTACAGGAGAAAGATGCATTGAACTCAACAATTTTCGTGCAAGATGGGGCCCAACCGCACATCGCTCACGAAGTTCACCTGCTTCTCCAAAACACATTTGGAAACAGTCGATTATCAGCCGATCTTTTCCGAATGCTTGTCCGGCACCATCACCTGATCTCACTCCTGTGATTTCTGGTTGTGGGGCTACCTGAAGGACAGGGTTTACCAGGGGAACATTCACACATGTGCCGCTCTGAAGCGCACCACACCAAGAGAGATAGCCAGCATATCTACGGACACGCTTCATTCTGCTGCGCAGAACGCAATCCTGCGCTTTGAGACTCTTCTGGACACTGGTGGACGCCATATTGAGCCCCTTTTTGTAGCAGTAATGGTACCGCTACGTAATGGTATGATGTACCGTAGCAGCAAATTAAAAATGTTTCAACTGAACTGGTTCTGCATTATTTCTCTTCCCCTTGTCTTTGACAATAATGCTACCAAGTTTGGTATTCGTACGTCAATTAGTTTCCGTGTTATAACGTGTGAAATAGGAAAAGTTTAATTATAACCAACAGGTATTTTTTTATCCAAGGTTTCCTCGCAGTTACCTTTTCTGTATCTATGTCTCACTGCCCAACCTGTGTGACTGCCCTTTCTAAAGATGTCGTCTCGTCTTCACCTGAGTTGCCTTCTGTGATATTTTTATCCCAGTATCCAAATACTTAGCGAACTTCAAGCGCGTCTCCTTATTCCCCAGTACATCTGTATCTCACTTCTTTCCGCACTGATTCTTCCGTAGGATGCTCTTAAACTTCAGTCCGCTCTTTATCATTACTAAATTATGAGTTGAGTCTAAATCTGCAACTGGTTATGCGTTACAATTCAATATCTGATTTCGGAATCTCTGCTAGACAGTGATGTAATCCAGCTAGGACCCTCCCTTGTCTCGAGGCCTTTTTGAAGTACGTCTCATCCTTTTGGGATTCTTGCATAGAGTACTCGCGATTACTAACAGAAATTTATTGCAGACCTCAATCAGTCTTTCTCTTCTCCCATTTCTACTACCAAGCCTACAGTTCCCTGTAACACATTCTTCTACTCCTTCCCCAAAACTAGATTCCAGTCCCTCGTGACTGTTAGATTTTTATCTCCCTTTACATACTGAATTACGTGTTCAAAATCCTCATATGCTTTCTCTGTCTCTTCATCTTCTGCTTGCAATGTCGGGGCGTATACCTGAACTATTGTTGTTAGTATTTGTTTGCTATCAATTTTGACGGGAACAACCCTATCATTGAACTGTTGACAGTAGCTTATTCTCTGCTTCACTTTCCTATTCATAAATAATCTTACTCCCGTAATATATGACTAACCAATCACTATTCGTGCCGTTTCTCAGATAAAAAGACTGTTTCATAAGACTTCCATCTACTTCGACATATAAGAAAAACAACGGACAAAAAATTAGTCACTTCTAGGAGACATCACTGTAATATCGCGTAACACTGCCTTTAGGTTTCGTAATGGCTTCAGTGCAGGGGGGAAGAGAGTCTCTTGCTAAAGCCACTTACCCATGATTAGGTCCCGCTGAGCTACCAAATTGTGCGGATGGCAACTGCTCTGCTTCACCCGCTGATCCAAGCAGCCTCAGTCATTTGCTGTGAGGAGAAGATCGCGTCATTTAGCGGGCCAGTCCGGGGAGAACATTGTGCCTATTTCTTCGTAAAACCAGCCCGTGCGACCTTGTGAACACTGCTGTTGTCAATCTGGAAGACAGGCTTCGCCACTGAGAATGTTGAAATTAACAGTTGCATACCAATGCTGTATGTTGCACTGGCCAACGCCAATTGGAGGGGTCAGTGACTGACCCCACAACCATTACACATTCTCTATCTAGGATAAATCACATTACTTATGTATTTCCATAATTTTGGTAGATTAGAAGATTAAAATGTTGATTATTATTACTGGGAAAGGGGTTTCTGGGAAATTTTTAGTAAAAAATAAGTAGTTTTTTACATTTATGTGTATTAATTTCGCAATTAGAAGGATTAGTCAGATTCACATTCAGAACACTTTACAATACGAACTACGTCTTATTTCTTGGTGTGTGAAGGGTAGATATACTTCCTGCAAGAAGTGCAGGCGGTCTCTGCGTCCTTTCTTTGGCAGATTATGCACAGCTGCAAGTGTTACTTTCCGTCGCGGCTCTGTAACGTTGTTTCCTCTGCTCACGGCACCTTGATTTTTATTACACTCATACCGAAAAGTTGATAACGCTGTAGTGAATTTTGAGTGTAAGCCTACAGCATTTTGAGCACGTCTTTTCATGTTGAGGTCACAAAGTTCGCGAGCAAGTTTCTTCCAGAACTCTTTGAGCTTTCAGGTAGTTCACCACTAAATTCGTTGTCTGAACTCTCAAAAAAATTTCTAATTTCGTCATCTGTCAATTTCATCTTTTTGTACATTCTGTCAAATGCCACAAAGATATTACCTTCCACTCACCACACTGTTTACCAGATGACTGCGAGTGGTGATTGTTAACCTGCTACACCTTCAGTTATAACAATCGCCATAACTCAACAATGAGTGTAAACCAAAAGCTGTTCTTATTGTCGATTGTAACAATTATAATTGCGATAAATGCCATGTATTTATTAAATAAAGTACTGAACATGACAGGAGTTTTAGCCTGAAAACTTCGTTGGGCTCAGTTACTGACCCCACCCATTGGTATGCAACTGTTAACATCCTGGTTCATACTCAAGGAAACCAGAATGACTGGCCTCAGGTTAGGGTACGAAAAACACACATACAGCATCACAGAATCACCTCCGTTAATAACTACACTCGCCGTATACTGCGGGTTGAATGTCTCACTGGGCCAGTATACTCGATGCTTTGCATAATTTGAAAAAAGAGGTAAAATCGCCAAAATTCGTCGGACAACACTGCTCGCCTCCTGTGAGTCACTGTCCAGTATCCTTGTTGTACAGCCCATTGATAAAGGTCGGCTTGTAGCCTATCACGATTGCAGTTTATCGTATCGCGACATTGCTGCTCGCGTTGGTCGAGATCCAATGACTGTTAGCAGAATATGGAATCGATGGGTTCAGGAGGGTAATACGGAACGCCGAGCTGGATCCCAACGGCCTCGTATCACTAGCATTCGAGATGACAGGCATGACTGTAACGGATCGTGCAGCCACGTCTCGAGCCTTGAGTCAACAGATGGGGACGTTTACAAGACAACAACCATCTGCACGAACAGTTCGAGAACGTTTGCAGCAGCATGGACTATCAGCTCGGAGACCGTGGCTGCGGTTACCCTTGACGCTGCATCATAGACAGGAGCGCCTGCGATCGTGTACTCAACGACGAACCTGGGTGCACGAATGGCAAAACGTCATTTTTTTCGGATGAAGCCAGGTTATGTTTACAGCATCATGATGTTCGCATACGTGTTTGGCGACTTCGCGGTGAACGCACATTGGAAGCGTGTATTCATCATCGCCATACTGGCGTATCATCTGGCGTGATGGTTTGGGGTGGCATTGGTTACACGTTTCGGTCACCTCTTGTTCGCATTGACGGCACTTTGAACAGTGGACGTTACATTTCAGTTGTGTTGCGACCCGTGGCTCTACCCTTCATTCGATCCCTGCGAAACCCTACGTTTCAGCAGGATAATGCACGACCGCACGTTGCAGGTCCTGTGCGGGCCTTTCTGGATACATAAAATGTTCGACCGCTGCCCTGGGCAGCACATGCTCCAGATCTTGGTTATCAGTAGCCCTGACGTCGCTGGAGCGTTATAAGAGAAGCTAGTCAGTGAGTCGGGTGTTGGTCACGCTTTTGCTCACAGATATAGCTTGCAGATCACAGAAATAAAGCTGTGGAAGATGCTGCATTTTGGAAATATTATTTGGTAAAGTGTAATTCAGAAACGAAGATTCTCAGGTACTGTTGTTACTGCGCTGCTTGCTTGTGCGTAATTTATTATGTGTTTCAGAAGGACAAGTTTTAGTAGGATTTTTCTTTATTTGTTTGGAATAGTTAGTTTCATTGTTCAAATGCGATTAAGCTAGGATATCTATTCAGATGGCTTTCATTCAGAACTTTCAGATTTACCACTCCTTTATCTTTTCAATAATTAATCTCACGGCAGAGTAATAATTGTAATGAAAAGTAATTTTTGGAACCGTGATTATAATTGTGAATCAGTTTCAGTATTCACAATACAGTTTTTTAAAGGAAGTTTACATTGCTACCGTCTCCTCACGAATTTCATTTTCTGGTTATGTGTGTCCCCGCATTGCATCTTGCAAAACACAGTGACTGAAATATAATCTGCTTAGCATAGTTCCACGTCCTTGTATTGCTCTGCGCAAGGATTTCTTCTTATTTAGCTGGTTTACTGGCGCACTACTTTTTTTTATGCTCATCACCTCGAGGAGTAAAGAGTTTTCGTTGTCTCAGGTAATACACGAATATTTACGAACTTCCATCATGCTGTCCGCCCTGTAAATGTTCATCGCATATTTATGACATCTTTGGAAATGCTATTTCCCACTATGTCACGATGATTTGAAAATGGGTCTCGGTCCGAAACTAGTCACCGAATAAATAAAAAGTAAAAATTTGCAACTAGGACTGGTGTTTCGTTCTACTGACTCCATTAATGTTTGTTAGGGCTCGCTACATCGCAGCCAGAACACAGCAAGATCATTTACAGTTATCTTGGCATTTCAGAATTATTATTAGGTTCAGTTTATGTCAAGTTCATTCAGATTTCATTTCGTATGTAGAGAGTTTTATTTCTACAGTGCAGTGTTACATCTGCGCATGAATGATTTAGTATTTTGAATTTTCTTTAGTCGGTTTGATATGTAAATTTACAGAGAATTTTGACAGAAATGTTCAAGTTATTTATTCTTTCAGAATTCAGTTTGTAATTTTGTGTTCAGTTTGTAATTTTCTGTTAGGTCTGTGTGTTGCAACCCGAAATCATGTGTTGTTACGATACGCATTGTAGCACTGTTCACTGCAGTGCACAATACAGTTTCACAGCACAGTATTTAGTCTTCAGCTTTAGGTTTCCTAACTAATTCGGTTGAAGTTAATTGCACCATAAGTATACGGTTATGTAATTTCAGACATTTGGTGACTCATTTCATCAGATAGCGTTTCGTAATTACGCCACTTGTATTGCCCAGATCAACAACAACAACAACAACACACACAAGATGTTAAGAAAGTACACAGGTAACGAGAGTAATGAGATACATCCTAATATCGTGTCGGATCCCCTTTTGCCTATCGTCTTGTAGCAACTGGACTGAACAAGTCGTAAGAAATTCCCTGAAGAAATATTGAGCCATGCTGCCTCTAAAGCCATCCATTATAGCGAAAGTGTTGCCAGTGAAGGGTTTTGCGCACGAACTGACCTTTCGATTATGTCCCATAAATGTTCGACGAGCTTCACGTCGGGTGAACTGAGTAACCAAACCATTCACTCGAATTGTCTAAAATTTTCTTCGAACCAATTGAGAACGATTGTGGCCTGATGACATGGGGCACTGTCATCCATAAAAATTTCATTGTTGTTTGGGACCATGGTGTCCATGTATGGCTGGAAACTGTCTCCAAATAATTGAACATCCTGAAGATCGAATCCACTCCATGTAAACACAGCACACGAGAATATGGTGTCACCAGTAGCTTGCACAGTGCCTTGTTGTCATCTTGAGTCCACGGCTTCTTGGGGTCTGCGCCACACTCGAATCATTCCATGAGCTCTTATTAACTAAAATCGGGACTCACCTGACCAGGCCACGGTTTTCCTGTCATCTAGGGTCCCACTGATATGATGACGAGCCCAAGAGAGGCGAAGCAGTCGATGTCGTGGTGTTAGCAAAGGTACTCTTATCGGTCGTCTGCTGGCATAGACCATTAACGCCACGTTTTGCTGCACTCTCCTAACAAATACGTTCATCGCACGTCCCACATTGATTTCTTCGGTTCTTTCATGAATCCTACCAGTATGTTAGCACTGACAACTCTCCGCTAACGCCGCTGCTCTCGGTCGTTAAGTGAATGCCGTCGGCCGCTGCGTTGTCCGTGGTGAGAGGTAATGCCTGAAATGCGATATTCTTGTCGTACTCTTGACATTGTAGATCGCGAAATATTGAATTTCCCGAACGATTTCCGAAATGGAATGTTCCGTACGTCTAACTCCAACTACCATTCGGCGTTGAAAGTCTGTTAACTCTCGTCGAGCGGCCATAATCATGTCGGGAACCTTTTCACATGAGTACAAATGACAGCTTCGTTAACGAACTACCGTTTTATATCGGGTGTATGAGATACTACTACAATCTGTTTATATGTATACCGCCATCCCAAGTCTTTAATCGCCTCAATGTAGTTAAAGTCAAGTTTAGTTCGCAACAAATAAACATGATTTTTATTATGAAAAGTTACAACTGACAGTAGCAGTTCTTGTCAGGTTTGAAACCGGCTCTCATTGAAAAGTCGTGATTGTTGTAACCAGTCTCTGTCGTTTAGAATCTTTTTACGGCCACTGCTCTTACGTCGTCGTGTTAGATGTCTGCGAGTGGTGTATCGCACCTCTTAGTGACGGACGATCCACACTGAGATGCCATCAAATCTGGAAACTTCACTCAGTACAACTTCATTCATGCCAGTTATCGAGCCATCCTACTCTGATCATTCCATACTAGCTGGCATATACGCGTCTCTTGACAGACTTGACTTACGTTAGCGGGGCACCTGACCGACTGATACTTGTTATCCAACATCTACAGTCCTCCAAATCGGCCACTGACCTCGGTTAAAGATATAACAAATATTTTTTGAGGTGAACTATACGTAACACTACCAGAGGAAAAACGCTCCTATCGGAGCACAAAAAATGAAAATGTTCGTGTTTATTTAGAAGACTCTGACTGAAAATTCGGGTATCAGCTTTCTCACTCTACCTTCCTCAGCACCTCCAAATATCTTCCCAAAAATTTTGTCATGCGAAGCGAACCTTTCGCGGTTTTGAAACATGCAACTCACCTGAAACTCCTACAAACCTCCCTAACTGTAACTCACTCAGACCCACTAGTCCATCCCTGTAAGTGTCTCATAGCCATCCACTTCCAGTTGCCTTTTCTCACTCACTCATTCAGCCCAACTCGTTGCCGTATCTTTGTGTCTCCGTCTGATTGTCTCTTGTGTCGCAGCCTCAGTCCTGTTCGTTCTGTTCTACGCGTATGTTCAACTGCCACTGTGTCCCTCTCTTTCTCCCAGACTCCCATTGTCTCCTTCTCTCTTTCTATACCACAAGCACAGTCTACTATATTCCAGTACTTATTACTTTTCCGTCTCTTTCCGACTGCCACTGTTTCTTCTCTCTCAGTATAAAAAGCACGAATATATTTGCATGACGGCATTTTTGGAAAGTTTTTAAAGTTACTGGGGAAGATAGAAAGAGGCAGCTAGTACCCCACCTTTTGGTCAGAGTGTTTTAAATAAACGGGAACATATTCTCAGTTTTTATTCTCCGATAGTAGCATTTTTCGGCTGGTTCTCTTATTTTCCTGCTACACCAGGGTATGAAACTCATACGAAAACAATTGTATTGGTCAGTGCAATTTAGATAGTTTAGTTACGTGAAACTTAAATAACGTAAAACTAATTTTAGGCCTCAGACCGGGCGTGCTTCGGTACTACAACATGGGATTCCCAGATGATAACGGAGGCACATTGTAGCATATTTATCCGTGATACGTCACTGTGTAAACTACGTTTTCGCCTCACACCGGATTTCACGTTTATAAGTAGAGTACATCTACATCTGCAACTACATGGTTACTTTGCAATTCACGCTTAAGTGCCTGGCAGACGGTTCGTCGAACCATTTTCATACTACTTCTCTACCATTCCACTCTCGAATGGCGCTTGGGAAAAAGGAACATTTAATCTTTCCGTTCGAGCTCTGATTTCTCTCATTTTATTATGATGACATTTCTCCCTACGTAGGTGGGTGTCAGCAAAATATTTTCACATTCGGAAGAGAAAGCTGGTCATTGAAATTTCGTAAATAGATCTCGCCGCAAAGAAAACCGCCTTTGTTTCAGTGATTGCCACCACAACTCGCATATCGTATCAATGACACTCTCACCCCTATTGCGCGATAACACGAAGCGAGTTGCCATCTTTGCACTTTTCCGATGTCCTCCGTCAATCCCGCCTGGTAAGGATCCCACACCGCGCAGCAATATTCCAGCAGAGGACGGACAAGTGTAATGTAGGCTGTCTCTTTAGTGGGTTTGTCGCGTCTTCTAAGTGTTCTGCCAACAAAGCGCAGTCTCTGTGTCGCCCTCCCCACAATATTATCTATGTGGTCTTTCCAATTTAAGTTGCTAGTAATTGTAATTCCTAGGTATTTAGTCGGATTGACAGCCCTTCTTAGATTTGTGCGATTTATCGTTTACTCAAAATTTATCGTATTTCTTTTAGCACCCATGCGGATGACCTCGCACTTTTCTTTGTTTAGTGCCAATTGCCACTTTTCGCACCATACAGAAATTCTCTCTAGATCATTTTGTAATTGGAATTGGTCGTCTGATGATTTTACTAGACGGGAAATTACAGCGTCATCTGCAAACAATCTAAGGAGCCTGCTCAGACTATCAACTAGATCATTTATGTAAATCAGGAGCAACAGAGGGTCTATGACACTACCTTGCGGAACGCCAAATATCACTACTGTTCAACTCGATGATTTACCGTCTATTACTACGAACTGTGGCCTCTCTGAGAGGAAATCACGAATCCAGTCACACAACTGAGGCGATACTCCATATACACGCAATTTGATTAATAGTCGCTTGTGAGGAACGGTGTCAAAAGCCTTCTGGAAATCTAGGAATATGGAATCGATCTGAGATCCCTTGTCGACAGCACTCATTACCTCATGGGGATAAAGAACTTGCTGTGTTGCACAAGAACGATATTTTCTGAATCCGTGTTGGTTATGTATCAATAAGTCATTTTCTTCAAGGTGATTCATAATGTTCGAGTACAGTATATGCTCCAAAATCCTATTGCAAATTGAGGTCAGTGATACGGGTCTGTAATTCAATGGGTTACTGCTACTTCCTTTCCTGAATATTATTGTGACCTGTGCTACTTTCCAGTCTTTAGGAACGGACCTTTCGTCAAGTGATTGGTTGTATATGATTGCTAAGAAAGGCGCTATTGTGTCTGCATACTTTGAAAGGAACCTAATTGGTATACCATCTGGACCGGAAGACTTGCCTTTCTTAAGTGATTTGAGTTGTTTCACAAGACCTAAGATATCTACTTCATGTCACTCATGCTAACAGCTGTTCTGGTTTCGAATTCTGAAATATTTACTTCGTCTTTTTTCGGGAAGGAATTACGGAAAACTGTATTTAGTAACTCCACTTTAGTGGCACCATCATCGGTAACATTTCCATCGCTGTCGCGCAGTGACGGTATTGACTGTTTCTTGCCACAAGTGTACTTTACATACGACCAGAATCTCTTTGGGTTTTCTACCATATTTTGAGACAATGTTTCATTGTGGAACCGATTAAAAGCATCTCGCATTGACGTCGGCACTAAATTTCGAGCTAATTTTGAACCTCTGTATATCGAAGATAGATAAAGATATGAAGTAAATTTTCACGGATGTTCTGGATCGCGATCTTAGGAATATATCATAAAAATTACAGCAATTGCTGTGCGTAGCCGTCATGGAACCAGCGGCTGGATTTTGGTCCTCTTTGAGGGGTTTTCCATAGAACGATCATGAACTAATGGCACTTCTATGAGGCCCACCAATGCCACCGTAGAACCACATCAAATGCAAAAACAATCAATCGATTTGCTCTATTTGTCTAAGCAGGAGGAAGTTTGTAATACTTTGCATTCATACTTTGACCCTGTATTGTAAGATAGTGGCACTGTATACAAATAGTCCCTAGCCCAAGGGCTATCCAAAACACTTGATCCTACCGTTTTATAGCTAACAGAACCCAAGGCATGAACACTTGAAAATCTCATTTTTATGCGCGGCTTTTTGGAACACGTTAGGTACGCATGCTGTCGCATGCATACCGATTTACTACTGCCTGTTATCAAACAATAAACTAGACGTGCTGCTTTGGTATCAGTTGACAAATCCAAGTCTTGTTAAAGGCGGTAGCCGACGGCGATCCTATCTCGTTCTACATTCCGCGCTTAGTGTGGTAAAAACGTGAGGGCCATACACTGTCCCTATGGGCTGTCTTTTCCCAGTGCCGCTGTGCGCCCCCAAGTAAACAAATCTTGTAAATCTCCCTGTTCATTCTATGCGCAGATGGATATACTGATCGTTCGGATCCAGTTATTCATGTACTACTTTTAGTCTACAATTTCGTAACCTAATTCCCTCATCGATTGCCTGAGTACATTCCATTTCCCTTGTTTTACTTAAGTTGACGTTCATCTTACGACCTCTTTTCAAGACGCTATTCATTCCGTTCAACTGCTCTTTCAAATCCTTTGCCGTCCCTGACAGGATTACAATGTCAAGATGGCAGTAAGGAAAGGAAGGAAAAAAGAAAAATATAACCAAAGTAAATACGTGTTGCAGAACTTGCACGGGCTGGAAGATTACCGACACGAGGTTAGGAATGCGTTGTGACATATTTGTCGCCCCTGGCCATCCTTGGGAGGCCCAGTGCAGGGCCAGAAGGGTGACGCCCTTCAGAAGAGAGAGAGCCGCGCCTGTAGACACGTGACTGCGGCCCGAGGCTTGTCCCCGATACGGCACAGCTCTGCCGCCACTGCTGCTGCCAGCGACGCCGCAGACTCACTTTCTTTCCGAGAAAGCAAGCTTGGCTGCTAACCACGAAGACACTCAAGGCAGACACGCTCTCTCCTCTCTCCGCACGAGAAACGTTTCGTCACGACCTAACAGGCCTCCTCGCCACACAGTGGAAGCGCTGGGAACTGCTCTCGCAAACTGCGAACAGTTTCCGAAATTAGCATAGTGTATTCTTTCTTGAATCGATGTTCACTCTGCAGCAGAGTGTGCGCTGATATGAAACATCCTGGCGGATTATAACTGTGTGCGATACCAGGACTCGAACCTGGTACCTTTGCCATTCTCTGGCAAGTGTCCTACCAATTAAGCTTCCCAAGCGCGACTCACGACCCGGCCTTACAGCTTTACTTCCGCCAGTACTGCATCTCCTACCTTCCAAACTTCACAGAAGTTCTCCTGTGAAACTTGCAGGATTAGCGCTTCGAGATGAAAGGATATTGTGGCGACATACCTTAACCGCAGCCTGGGGCAACGTTTCCAGAATTTATTTCTGTTCTGCAGTGGAGTATGCGCTGATGTGAAACTTCCTGGCAGATCGAAATTGTGAGGAGTCGTCCTTGGGTACCTCAGTTCACGGAGCACTTGGCCATGAAAGGCAAAGGTACAGGGTCTACCAGTCACGCACGCAGTTTTAATCTGCCAGGAATTCTAATAGTACGTTCCTGTGAACGACGGTAATACGGGTACAGGTTGAGCACATTTTAAGGCTTTTAAATAATTAAAATCTGCGCCTAAATTCGGTGACAGTAATTAGGAGAACCCGGGGAAGAACAGAACAAGGGGTTTATTTTGGCTGCAAAGTGGTGCATACTATAATCAATTTCAGGAACTTTAATCCAATCGTAATAAGAGCACTGTAGAAGATTTTTTAACTGTTGTCCCACTAATATCTTTGCGCTTGCTTTTCGCGTGCATGTTGCAGTATTAGTGCCTCTTTATCTGCACTGTGAGGGAAAACGCTTTATCTACTAGTTTTATTTTTCTTAAAACCTCAAAATGCATGTTTGGTCCATTTTTGTGCGTTTAGACGCTGTTTATTTTTCAAGCACTTTGTAGGTTTTGAACTGTACCTAACCTCACAATTCGGAGCGGAATTGCCCCAGAGCGTATCACTGTTTTCTAGTCTTATGTTCCAGTATTCATATTTATTCAAACACTTCTCAAATACATGTTTTCAGGGTATTTTATATCCTTGTTACTGACAGTTCTCCTTTTTTCACAGATTATTAGAGGGCACGTAAACAAAACTAATAGTCAATATTTGTCTATAGAAAACATGGGAGAGGCATCGACAACTGTTGTGAAAAACTCTTCAGAGAGCAGTTTAAAATAGACTTCAAAATGAAACTTTTCAAATTCACGAGTCAAAGGAAAAATTTTTGTCATGTTTTTCTCAAATGAACAAGAGTTAGATCTTGTCGGTTATTTAATAGACGTGGTAAGGAGATTCTTTGGGTTGGCAATGAAGGAGTTCAGAGTTTTAGCTTTTCAGTTGGCAGAGAAACACAAACTGAAGCACCCGTTTAATGAAGAACTGAAAATGGCGGGTGAAGACTGGATAACTCATTTCTTTCGGATAACTCATTTCTTTCCGGTCATCCGGACTTCAGTATCAGATAGCCGGAGTCTACTTCTCGTGCTGGAACAAAAGGCTTTAGTGGTCCAAACGCTTCCTATTTTTTTGAGCTTTCTGTAAGAATTATTGACAAGTACAAGCTATCTGCTGATCTCATTTATAATTGCAGGAGTTCGAGTTATGTCTTCCTGTGGGTGTTTGGGCATAACGCAGAGAATCAGGTTTCATTAACACCGGGATTTTTACCAAGAGGGATCCCCTAAATACAGAAATGTAGTTAGCTATGACAGCTGCATGGAAAGTGAAGCAGGTGTACCAAAATATATTTTCACATTTGTTATAAAAAATCCAGGCTATTATGCCGTGGTTGAATGAATTTCTTGGAGAAACTTAATGTTTCGTTCCCATCTGCGGAGGAATTCTTCATGTGGGAATCCACGAGGGGCATTCAATAAGTAATGCAACAAATCTTTTTTCTCAGCCAGTTGCAGTTGAAAAACTGCGGATTTTGGTATGGGGCATCGTCGAATATTCCCGCTTCGGTCCCTGTAGTTTCATGGAGTTCCGATTCGTGGCGGCGCTATAGGTAGCCTACAAAATGGCGTCTGTAACGGAGGTATGTTCCAAGCCTATTTCGCCATCGCAGATGTCCATAGCGTTTGCATAATGTCCACGGGGACCTGCCAGTGAACAAAAGCACGGTGAGTCGTTGGCCGAGGCGTTTGTCATCATCAAGGTCACGCTGTGCTGACCGAGCGCACAAAGCTGTGCCGCTTGCAATGTTGGAACGTGCAGGCACTCTCATTCCAGATAATCGACAGATCACAATCAAACGCCTCGCTGCACAACTGGACATCTCTGTTGGCAAGTGTTGACACACCCGTCCACCAGTGGGGAAACTCAAAGGTGTGTGCCTGCTGAGTTCCGACCACAAAGACCAACGATGGACCACCTGGCGGGATTTCTTGCGCTTCACAAGACTGATCGTGACAATTTTTTGTCGAACATCGTCAAATGGAATCGTCATTTCGAACCGGAACCAAAGCAGCAATCCATGGAGTGGCCCAACACCACCTCACCCCGGAAGAAAAAGTTTCAAGCCGCACCCTCAACCGGTAAAGTTATGACGACGGTCTTCTGGGTCCCTGAAGGGGTTATTGTGTTTGATGTGCTCCCTCATGATGCAACGATCAACTTTCAAGTGCACTGTGCGAGCCTCAGGAAATTGAAGAAGAGATTTCAGCATGTTTCTCGCCACAAAAGTGGATACGAACTTCTCCTTTCCCATGATAACGCAAGGTCTCACACAAGTTCGCGCACCCGAGAGGATCTCACAAAAATTCATTTGATCGTTCTTCCTCATCCACTTTACAAATCGGGTCTCGCACCTTCCAACTTCCATCTGTTTCGCCCAACGAAGGATGCACTCTGTGGGAAGCAGTATGTGGATGATGGAGAGGTAATTGATGCACTGCGGACGTCGACCAGCAGAGTGGTACTATGCGGGCACAAAGGCACTCCCAGTAACGTGGCGCAAGGCCGTCGCATTGAGCTGAGATTACGTTGAAAAACAGGATTTTTTGCAGCCAAAAGAGTGGTGAATAATACTGAAACATATCAATTTATGATCGTCAGGATAAATATGGCATGAAGTGTTGAACTCAGGTATCAGGCTTCCACATTTACTGGCTTACGAAAATTTTGTAATTTACGTGTTTCACTTATCAGATCATTTTAATGCTCAATTTATTATACAGTCATTAATTTCATTACATCAGTACTCTGATTCGACTCTTACTAATCGATATTGGAACATAAAATATAAAAAATTTTCGTTTTCTAATTCCAGGACATTTTTCACTAATGGAACTAGCTTTTCTTTAGGATTTAGCTACGTAAAGAATACATGCACATGTTAGGAACATTTTCCAACTAATAATCTTCGTGATACAAACAACTTCATAAACAATATTGTTGAGGAAATGATTTTACTAATTTCAATACTAAAAGCTAAAACCAGTGTAAAACTTTGTGTTGCGATGTGAGAGGAACGAGTTAATTTGTAGTTCCACGGTGTCAGTCTATATATACCAGCAAGTTTCTGATTGTAATCAATAGATTTTTTGTTTGCAATAATGGATGACATAACCAGTGATTGTTAAAACACTATACAGGTAGTGGCGAATCAGCCATCAGGGTCTCAGTTTTCCGGCCATTTTTGTGAGCCAGTTTTGTTACAGTTTTTAACTGTCTTATGCAATAAAAACGTGATTCTGGAAGAGTAAAATCGTGTCAACCTGAGTTTCTCGAAATTTCTCTTAGCACCACCAAATCATTAGCTACAATTACCTGCATATTGACGCCAAAAGAAGAATAAAGAGACAATATCTAGAAAGGGGACTTAAAGGGCAGAAATAAGATTTATCTTGGTGGCATGGGACTACGTCATCGCAGACAACTGAAATAGGTGCTTTGCTTGTTAATTCCTTTCTTCTGTGTGGTAGAAATTTCGTGTAAAGACTAGAATTTTAATGCAAAGATCGAAATTTTCATTTGAAGTATTTAGAAATGTGTTTGTTTATCAATGTGACGATCAGTAGTAACCAAAACAACGTACCAGTAGGAAATCAGGTTCAGGTAGTGGATAAATGTTGTGAGTTTTAACAGCAGCATTACGAATAATGAAAGTGAAACCGAAGTGAACATTGCAGTAGCACAGGACCAGGTAAGTGAAATGAAGCAGTAGAAAGTGTTACTGTGATCATTCCTTGGTTTTGGCGAAACTGAAGCTGCAGGCTGGAACAGTGAAACTGAATAATTGTTATCAAACTTATTAGTTCAAATAGCTAATACTTTAACTAGTTCCTTAGCTGAGAGAATTAGCGAAACAATTACTACTTTAACTAGCATCTTGGGTAGCCAAATTATTGGAACAAACAATACTTTGAAGGATCTGAAAACATAACTGGAACATAGTAACACAAGAATTACGAAAAACGAAGAGAAGATATCAAAGTTCAGAAATAAGGTAGAAACACATCGGAAACATATTGGCGCTCGAGTTGCGTCTGTGGAAACCAAAATTGGTATTCTAACATAGCTCAGTGTATAAATTGTTCATACTGAACCCACTTTCAAGGTTGATCAGGAAAATGTAGTAGATAGTTGTGATCTATTACAAAATGTGATAAATAACAACACTTCAGACATAGAATTAAAATTCGAAAAATTAAAAGACCTTTGTAATAACAGAATATCGGAGTTAGACTTAAATGTCACTAACATAAATAAACTTGTAACTATCAATATACTCGCAGATGCATGTAGCAGCGAAAATATAATACAAACAAGAAATTTACTGGGTTACAGGAAAATTTCGTAGCTAAAGGCTTTAGCAGTAGCTGTGTTGGCGTCTGGGGTAATATCTGAGTTACGCTCTTTCCAGATGACAGTAAACTTCACCTTGTTCATTTTTTGCTCCAATGTAGGGGGAACGGTGGTATGACTGGTAATTTAAAAATCAAATATGTAAATAACTTTTTGGATGGAGAAGCCATATCATTGGCAAACCAAAATAATTACACACAAATATGTTATAACGAATTTGTGAGGTGTTTTTAAATAAATTTTGGTTTGAAACAGGGAAAGTAAGAATAAAGAGCGAATTTTTCAATCGGCCAATTAGTAGAGAGGGCCAGGAAAGCATGAAAGCATTTTCGAAAACATCTTAGGACACTAATTCATTTAAACAAATCGTTCGTTGAACCTACTCAGATTGACACCTTGAAAAAGAAACTATCAAGCAAAGTTCATGATGACTTGCGTATGGACAGGCTGAATCTGTAGAGATATTCCTAAAATATGTGGATAAACTGAACAAATCCTTAGAACAAAATGGAAATCAAGACAGTAACTTTAGAGGGAATAACAGATGTCAACTTAAATGGATGTAATCAGAATAATAATCAGGATAGCTATGTGAAAAGAGATGGGAATTACATTAGAAATATCATGGGGGAGGAGTAGGAGGTGTAATCAGTGGACCAACAGAGACAGGATTAGAGACAGAGAAACACATAACAGGAACATAGAATAGGAGAGGGAGAATAGGGAATATCATAATTTGAGACAAAACAACAGAAGCAATAACCAGGAAAACTGAAATTCGCCTCAACAGGTGCCTGTCAATTTGGGGTGAGGAAAACATCATTGGAACCAGTTACAACGTTATAAAATTAGAGAAAGCAATATGAAATCCCTTGGGTTCAATAGTAAGAGGTCTCGTCAGGTGGACAGATTATGTCTTGACTGAAAATTCTGGAGAGTAATGAAGTATGATGAAGAGAAAAGGAGAAATTTAAAAACTGGGGAAAGATATGAGCGTAGGATGGGTGCAGAAACTTTTCATAATCTATAAAGTCAAGAGAATAGTAAGAATATTGAGATGGAAGAGTCACCGATGATGACAGCTTTGATTCTTATGGCATAAATAATCTGACGAGTAATTAATGTATGGGAAACATCAGTGACTCTGTTTCTTCTGACGTGGGAGTTAGTGAGTCTGGTGATCTTGTGCCAAAAGCGGAAACAGAAGATATTAATTTTAGGGCTGAGGTTGAGGTGGTTGATAATTTTATAATTTGTGAGGCTAAGGAGGCTGATAATGATTCTATGATTTGTGAGGCTGAGGAGATTAATGATGTTTCTCTGGTTTATAAAAGTAATACTGAGAGATTCTGTGTAGTTGTAAGTGATTATGTTACAGATGCTGTTGATGATGATTTGATGTTTAGATAGGTTGATTTATGTGAAGATTAAAGATTATGTTTTGAAGGGAGGTGTAAGTAGGGATGATGATTCACTGGAGGGTTGATCCATTTGATACAGTGGCACTAGAGGATCAAATAATTCTGGGGAAACCAGAAAAGCAGGGAGCATTGACAGTAAAGAAGGAAAGATTTACTTGCATTGATGATGAGATTTTAAAAGATGCTAAGGATAGTTATAGAAATATGAACAACAATGTTAATGTTTTTGAGAAAGTAGAGGGAATTTGCAATTAATTACATCCAGACTGGTGGAAAGAGAAAAATAAGGATAATTTTGAGAAACCCAATATGCCTGTAGGAGCTTTGCAAACAGTTTCTGATAATGAATGTGATAACAATCAAGTTGAGGGTAGCACTAGCTTTGAAGAAGTTGAAAATGAGTTGTTATTTGAAAAAGAAAGTAGAGGTGATGGGGAGTTACCGGGGAGTCCTTACATCTTTGTTAAAACTGATAACCAGAAAAAGAACTGTTTGGTAGACACTGGCAATCTAATCTGAGAAATCGAGAAACAGGATTAAATATAGTAAGAACTTTATTGAATTGCCTCTTGCTGGTGTCAATATTAAGGGAGTTACTGGGAGGCATGGTAATACAGGAAAGTTTCAAGTAAGGCTAGAGTTTGAAATTGATGGTATACTCTTTGTACAAGGCTGCCTTGTCATTCCTGAGCTTAACGAGGATTTAATTTTGGAGACTGATTGGATTGTTAAAACAAAGGTGTGCTTTAGTTGGAGAACTAAGGTATTCATTTTTACAAAACTAATGAGTAGAATTACTGTGAAAACGAAATTGTTAATGTTAAACTGCAGTGGTTAAGCCAATCAGATAAAAGTGATTGTTTGTAATAAGGAGAGGGTCTATGTAATAAATAAATAATACTGTAGTGATGAAGAACAAAACAATGTTGGGTACTAAGTATTGGTAAATTCAAAAGTTAATGAGGCTATTAAGGTTAACCAAGAGCAGAAAAAGGAATTGAAAGAATTTTTATTTGAATATGAATATGTGTTTAGTGAGAAACTTGAAAGTGTGAGGAACTGCCAATCTAAAATTGAAGTTGAAACTGCACGAGTCATTTTTCAGAAGATTTTACTGTATTCCAATTTCAAAAAAGCGGTGCTGCTAAGAGGCAAGTACAGAAAATCAACATTTGAGGGGTCTTAGAAAGGGAATACAATAATCCATTGATCATAAGAGATGTTGTTGAGAAAAGACTACTAAAAATGAAGAGCTGGGGGGAGGGGGTCATAAAGTAGGGTTGTACTAAGGGAAGGAAAGAAACTGTTAGGAGACTATAGAAAACCGCACTATTGAAGAAATCATAGACATGACAGAAAAATAAAAGCTACACATTTCAGATCTGGGGACCTGGCCCTTCTGAAGACCAATGAAATATCTAGGCAAATTAATAAAATAATCAAAAACGTTTTTAGCGTATACATTGGGTCACTTGAAGTGATAACAGATCCTCATCCAAATGATTACACATTAATTTATCTTGAAACAAGTAAAATATTTGGCTTAAGGAATGTAGTACAGCTAAAGGCACACAATAAAGGAAGAGACAGTAAACTTCAGAGCTGGCATGAGCCCCCTCTCATATTTCTATCTTACTCAGAGTAATTCGGTTTTCCTCTTTAATTGCATATGGTGAAAAGTTCCTATTCCTTCACACGCGGACTTCCCACGCAGCGTCTCTCGTCACCTGGGTCATCCGGTGACAGGGGGGTTCTGCTGATCTTGAAAGGGTAAAGGGTTAAGCCAACGCGTGTGAGGGAGTCAAGTGGATTCTTTCCAGACGCCGACATTGTCATAAGAGCGGGGGCGACACGCCCACAGGGGCCTGACGGAGTGGCTGGGCTAGAGATTCCGTTACTTTGCAGAAACTTAGTGAAAACACTTTCTGGCGGGCTACCAGTGAGGCGTGGGAATGACTTGTGGTCCCAGGCAGGCTTGGCGGGCAAATTCTCGCGTTTTCTGTAAAATCATAACTGTGATTGGCTTGCTCAGGGGACAGCTCCGTGACGTAGCAAAATCGGCGCGGAAATTGACGCCAAGTATCTCCATTGGTGGAATAATAGTTCGTCGGCAATAGAGTGGAATTTTCCGCTGGTTTTAGAGTTGCTGATTGGAACGTTTAACCACGACCACTGTTGTGGGGGCGGGAATGTTCTGTGTTTGGTTTGTACAGGTGCTCTAGAGAGAGTCAGCTCTCGCCTTTTGGTCGGGGTAGGTTACAAGACTGAGCTCTCGCTGCTCTGGACAGCCTACCTTCCATTGTCTGTCTAATATACTTTCATTTAATTGTAACTGTTTGACAAAGTTGCTGAAGTTTTGACTTCAATGTAACTTTCCGTGTACAGTTGGCAATTGAGCGTTCTGCATACAATTGGCCTATGTTGTCCGTCTTCAGCAGTTTTGGCTAAAGTTGACTGTATCGGAGTTCCTGTGTGACTTCACTTGTTAAAATCAATCACTATACCATCAGAGTTGTGTGGCGAGCCTTCTATGTCTCCCTCAGAGGCGCATTTGTGTAGATAGGAAATCTTTAGTCTGGAACAACCAGACCAGGATAATTTGTTTCGGGCTATACTCGCGAAATTATCATCACCACGACGGGACGTCGAAGCAACCAGCTATCGCCTCCGATACGCCAGATCGTGTCCTTGCAATTAAGAAGACCGCTTGGTAATGTATGTCCGCAGCACTGGCAGATTAGGGAATTTTGCTCTGTGATAATCAGAGCTCAGCAGTGCGCACCTGTTCCCATCTTTACTTACATGGTTCTGTCTTGGATGTTCATTGTCTGAGTTCTCACTACTGTAGCAGCAATTAATGTTGGGTTGGCTGGGTGTTTCTCTTAAGATCTAAGTTGCAAGGAATTGGCTCCCCATATCACTTGGTCATAAATGTCACAAGCTAGTTTATGGACAACTTCACCTTCACAGCACCTATTTGAGTATCCAATGTGACGTATTGTAAATGTTTCATGTGTTTTTTTTATTATTTTGAGTTTAGTCATAATAAATGAAATAGTTATTTTGGACAGAACTTTCATTCTGTGGATCAGAAAGCAACTCTTTCATTTCTCACTACGTTAATGAAACTTTCCTTTATCAAATTAATTTCTATAAATTAAATTACTGCAGGTGACAAACTCTTTTCTACTCCACTTGCAGGGTCGATTACAGCCAGTTCACGTTTCTTCTTAATATCCATGTGCAACAGCAAAAGTCAGAGTTAGAAAAAGGGGGGGGGCTCAGAGCATCATTTCCATATGAAGATTCTAGAAGAATTTAGTGTTAAATACACTTCTAGCCCTGGCACCTCCCATAAAGTCATGTGATGTGGAGAGGAAAAATGAGATATCTTTTACATACTATTTCCAGAACACGTAAAGTGTGATACACGATTTTATTTTACAACAATGTCAATATTTCCTCGGGGAAATGTGTTTTCTTTGCACATTAAGAGTCTGGTAAACTCTAGGGACACAGCCCTGTACCATTTGCTTCTGTAATTTAGCCTTCTGATAGCATTGTCATTTTCTGACTATTCTTTGATTGTGTCCTTTTTGCTGATGTCTGTCTTGTGAATGTCAATTGTCATTTTACTAATGCTGTAGAATTATGGTCATTTTGCAGGTATTTAGAAAAAAAGGTTAAGTCACATATAAAAATTAACCAGGAGCAAAAGATGAAATTTAAATCTTACAAAGACTTTCATTTGTATACTGAAACTTTATTTTATTTATGTATTAATTTAATCTTATTTGTATTGTATGAGTTTGTCAACTACACAAGTATATGCCAAATGTTATGTCAAAGTAATATAACATATGTGAGACACATTTTGCTTGGCATTAGAACAGATTGTTAAAGGAGTTGACTGTACACACTAAGCAACCAATGTTCACATATACACTGTTTACAACTTAAGTGTGCTGACTGAATATGTAACCATGTGCACAAAATGTTATGCTTTAAATCAGTCAATTGTATTAAAAAGTAAGAAAGAAGCCACAAACGTGAATTACTATTGATAAAGAAAGATATATTTCTTTATGTTATTAAGATATGAGGGAGCTATTTTGTTTAAATAATTACTGTGTGAGAATTACTTTAATACTCAGAACTATATTATTATGAGAATATTGCTGTGAATTAATGTTACGTACTTTATGTGCATATTGTGGATATTTTTGTGGTTCAGTTGTAATGAGGAAGAAAGATATGAAACAGTTTGTCCATATTTCATTTGAAGCTGCTTTATAGATACATATCGTCTTTATATGCTATTTTGTATGACTTTATTCACTAGCAGTAAAGGGAAAATGAAGTTAGTGATACGCAATGAGTGTGATCAGTAAAGGGAAAATGAAGTTAGTAACACACAATGAGTATGATCAATATTACTTTATACCATTGTTCTTGCCATCAGGCTGCTAAGTGTCTGCTAAATCATTAGGAAGAAGTCGTTAGGACTTGTCAATGAAATGTCTCAAAATGCTCATATGAAAGAGTCCTACATTGTTTATGCTACAAATATGAGTGAGAGGGATTTTAAGTGAAATGAATGTATGTATCCTATTATGTTACTGAAAATATCTTATGTTAAAACTTGAATTATCTATGTTTTGTGATACACACAGAAAATCTATAGTAAGATATATTGAATAATATGCACAAAAAATTGGGTCACGTGAGTCACAACACTTTGTGAAACCATTTAGTTAATACTCTTGTCAGACACGCATTTTAACTTACCTGTATTTATGAGTTGTTCACTTTGAGTTATTGTAAGATCAATGGTCAAGGACCACGATTATTAGAGAGTTTTGTTGTGCATTATCGTATTTTACTACACTTGTATTTCACATTTTACCAAGGTAAAAATACATAAAGTGAGTGGCACACTTGAAAACTTATACTTGAGTTATTTCTTTGTCGAGAGATGCTTGTGTTTACACATTTCATTTCTATAGTATTTTGGGGTGTGTAATTTCAGAACGAATGTGAATAATTAATGGGAGGTCACAGAGGTGTTGAAATGCAAGTGTTTTATTGAGCTGTGATGTGTACACTTTCAGCACTTTATACCAAAAGAATATTTGTCTTACAGACACAATGAATCATACTTACACAGTACATTTAAGGAATTTGAAAGAAGTGTTACTCTGGATGTACAATGGTAAAGGATGATGATTGCTTTACTGGACCAGAAAAGAAGTTGTTTGAATAGAATATGCATATAAGCTATCACTTGTAGAGACAAATCTGACTGGATTAATAATTATTAATTGTATAATTTGCACACTGAACATGTCGATTTGTCATTATATAAAATTCCATTACATATCTGTGCATAGAAACTTTGCACAAAAACATGTGTCTACATGCTATTCATTGTCTTATGTCAGCACAGTTGTTTAATAACGAGAAACTGAAGGAAGGAATATATTAATGGTAATTCTATTAATTTATGAATATGCACATTACTTTCCTGATATGAGAGGGACACGAGCACGAAATCATGTGCCTGCGCAGTGTTTCCTTCTACTGAACAAAAAATTTTTTGCTTAATATTTTGATGTTTTGTTATTTGTGCACTACTTTGCACAGAGAGCAGATGTAATGTCAAAATAAATACACAAAAACGCAAAGAAATTAAAAATAACTTACGTCAATGAAAACACAAACTAATTCTCAACCTATCTACACACTGTTTTAACTTGTATTGTGTCCTGGAGGTGATATCTGAGAATCCGCATGTTAGCCACAAATGCCATTTAGGGAAGTCATGCATCCATATTGGTAGAACTGACAAAACATATCTTGCTAGAAAACTACTGTTTAAGAAACTATTTTTGTGTGATGATAATGCAACTAGAGACTGTTTAATGTAAACACTATATCTGGGTATTTGAGCAGCAACTGTGTGTAATTGTTTCCTGTTCTGTTTCTTTGTACAATGTGTTGTGTGTGTTGAAGTGGTGAATTGTGACTAAAAGTCAGTTGTATTTATTTGCAAAAATTATTAAACATGGAGACTTTGTCTCTGGGAGCACCAGAGGGATATTAAGATATTGGAAGGAGGTGTTACCACAAATGGACTGGAGTATTCTCAAGCAGAGACGCAAGTTTGAAACACCGAAGAATGTACATATTTTTATAATATTGTGTAATGTATTCTTTTATTTCTTTTTCAACTTACATTGTGTGGAAATGGACAAGACATTCTAATAGCTATGTTCCAAGTGCTATCGCAGATAGTCCCGGACGTTTTCTACAGGGCTGAGGTCTGGTGATTTAACGGCCCAATTCAGGTACGACAGAGTGTCTGAGAGTTTGTCAAACTGGAAACGTTTACACGTAGTCATCTTGAAAATGAGAGTGTCTACAGCATACTCATCCTGAAGGCATGGATGAAAGGACAACACTAAGTCATCGAGAATGTTGAACTAAACATCCTAGTTCATGTTCACGGCAACCTCAATGAGTGGCCCCAAGCCACAGTACGAAAACACTCCCAAAACATCACTTCCAGCCGAAACTACCTCCACGCACTTCAGTTAAACGCCTCATTGGACCGTCGGTGTACTCGACGAGTTACATCTTTTGAAAAAATTCGTTAAGTGCGAGTCGACTCACGCACCAAGGGTTCCGTACAAACTTAATTATGTATAAAGATAGTTCATACTTCTTGAGAAACGAGATTCTCCACGATTTTTGCCTTTTGTAGGTATCGATAATGGCAAGGTATCGGTTCCGCGAGTTTCAAGACATTCGGGATCTGTTCCAAGATATTTTTTGTTTTGTTTTTCCCCTTAGTTGTACTTTTTTGCCACATTTCACTATGCTAGGTCAGCGGAAAGTACCCTACAGGTTTTGACGAGTAAAACTGCGAGTATCGGACTATGTGACACAAATGGTGGCATCTTTTGCCTGCAATCATTTAGAAGCTTAAACTTTTTTGCACCTCAAAGGGAATGTAGAAGTTACCATCTGACATAAATTTTACTTTGATACACCAAACTCTTCCGGAGAAAAAGACGGACAGACGGTTAAAAGGAGCCAAAAAATATTTTTCGTATTAATTACTACAAATTAAGAATTTTCGGATTTTTTCCTTTACTTGTTCAGCGAAAAAGTTTGAATATCCTATCCGTACGCAGTTTCTTGCAGACGCGTTGGACAGCCGATGTTGACACACCAACATATCGGCCAACTTCGTTTTCGGTGTGAGCACGGGCACGTCCAGACACGATAGCCGCTTGTGCCATTCTGTGACTCGTCAACACCGACCCATCTTACTGCGCCGATTCTATACAGCCGAGTGCCACCTTCACACCGCTTCACGCCTGGAACTTCGTCAGCTGTGGACAGTCACATGACCGCCCGTTTCCAGTGTGTGCTTTGAAGGAGTCCGGTGAGACTCATTAGTGGCTCCGCATCCACGTCATAGTCACAAGGTACAAAACAAAACGACTTTTCATGTTACCTTCTCAGATGATTCCAGTTTACTCTGGCGCTTTCTGCAATCTGGGGCGGATCGCTTCAACAGTTGCTACGTCGTCATAGGCACTGTTAAAAAAACGCCAAATTGAAGGCACAGTGCCTGGGAGAAAAAGTGAAGGAGCCAAAAGATATGTTCGGACGTCAATGTAATTGACAGGTACGTAAACCACTACAGTTGCAATTCTCCATGAAAGGTAGAACGGCCATCAGAGTGCATTAGTGTTGCCCGTGGTTGGTGTTGTTACCACGCCTGGTAGGATATATAAGGGGCGTGAACAGAGTGGGATGCTGAGTGACCACTATGGAGAACACGGAGATGCTGCGTACTCGAATGAGACAGCTTATCACCAACGACAGAGTTTGAAAGGGGCCTCATTGTGGATCTCCATTTGGTTGGCAGGTCGAATCGCGCGGTGTCCAGAGTTTTGTGTGCCGTTCGGATGCGACAATGGCACAATGCTGGACTGCATAGGAACGCGTGGGTACGCTTACTAATCGTCAAGGTTCTGGCCGATCACCTCTGACCACCACAAAGTAGGTTCGCCGTACAGTGAAACAAGCACATCGTACCTGCCATCCGAGAACAGGTAGCGGGCTCCCTACGACATTATATGTCATCCCGTGCCTTTGGTCTAAGATTAAAACCAGCCGAACTACCGCCTGCTTAGGCTTTCGTTAACTCCACAACACAAAAAACTACGTTTGGAGTGGTGCCATAACCAGGACGCATGGACTGCTAACAAACGATATCGCATTGTGTTCGATGATGAATCGCAACCTCGGATGATCATTATAGGCAAGTATGACAACAGTTCGAGAGGTACTATTCTTCCAATATTTTGGAGAGAGACAGCGATATTGCCTCTGGCATCATGGTGTGGAGAAGCTTCGAGCACGACTTGAGGTTCGGCTGGTAGTGAAGTCTGACAGTGCAACAGTACGTCATCGACATCTTGTGTTCTTGTGTGTTACTCGTCATGCGACTGTATCGTGGTGCCATTTTTACTGTTCCGTGCCTCAATCGGTAAAAACTGAGCCCTTATTGGATAACTTTGTTGTCCGTCGGTGTGCGTGTGTCTGTCTGTCCGACTCTTAAGATACCCTTTTCTCAGGAACGAACAGACGTATCAATTTGAAACTTATCTCACATACAAAGGTTGACGGTCTCTTAGCGAAGTAAAAAACTTAAGCCTTTACATCATTTCAGTCATTCATGTCACATATTTTGACACTCGCAAAGTCACTCATCAAAACCTATAGGTTACTCCCCGTTCACCGAGAATCATGAAATTTGTCAAGAAGCAAGGTTTTACAGTACTTATATATACCTAATCATTCTCGCCTTAAAGATACCAACGTTTTAGTTATGCGCTTTGGGCTGTTATTGAAGGGGGGGGGGGATATATGTTAAAAAATATCTACTTCTAGATTCGACGGAAATGTAAATCCCTGGGCTAAATTACGAAATTCCCTGGGGTTTTAATGAAGTATTAGACGTCAGTGTCTGTTAGTCAGTTTCTATGAAATTAACTTGTATTATTGTAATTTGAAACTTAAATGACACCTGGGCTCATAGGATAGCACAAAATTACACTCACTCATCTTTAATTCAGCTAACTCAAACATGATTCAATAACGAATTTTAAAAAAATATAAATAATGGGTGCTGTTAATTAGCATGACAGATTAATATAACTTCGGACTTAAACAAATAAGTGAAAAATTACTGTAGCAAATGCGAAATTACCCAAGAAATTTAAACATAAGACATCTCGGAATACTTTTACCTCGCGGGTCACATACCTTGCCAGTATCGATATTGATAACAGGCAAAAATCGTCAAGATTCTCGTTTCGCGGGATGGGTGCACTATCTGCATAGGTAATTAAGTTCGTACGGAGGACTCAGCACGCGAGACCTACTCGAATTTGGGCAACATGGACTTTCTTTTTTTTTCTCTCGGCAAAAGGACGCTCCTTCAAACATGGCATGCTCCTGTACAAACGGTCTGCGTGGTGTTGAGGCACTTGCGTGACCAGCAAAAGCCACAGATCTGTTTCCGTTGGAACATGTGTGGGATCAGCTGAGATGTCAGCTCTGTCCCAGTGCTAATATTCAGGAGATCAAGGACTGGTCACAACAGTTGCGGTACAGGTTGTCCCAGGAAAGGATACAAAGGCTTTATTATACATCCTTTCCAAGTGAATCAGTGTATGCATCTTATCCAGAGCGGATGTAATATCATTTTGATAAGTGAGATCATATGGCCAAGTATTTTATAGATTTAACACACTTTTGAGTTCGTTGAAGATTCATTTCGTTACTGTCCTCTCCTTCTGGTTGCTTTAGTTTTTTGTCGAACAGTATATGTTGTAGCGTCTTTAATGTCTGGTGTCACAGGTACAAATTTCTTTCCAGCTAAGGTTGTAATGGCAGACGTACACGTTATGGGTAAGCACTTAATAATAGCACATTGCCGAAATCAGCTGATCGTCCGAAATAGATGGTTGCGATCGTAATACAGCGAAGGTCTTTCAATAACAACTTTAACTTCACAAAGCTTCGTCTACCACGATTTTTGTCAGGATCCATGACTGAAATTCGGGAAGCTAATAAATGATCTATACAGAGCCATTATTAGGACATTTTTCGGCTGGTCCCGGCCGAGGTTCGAGTCCTCCCTCGGGCATGGGTGTGTGTGTTTGTCCTAGGATAATTTAGGTTAAGTAGTGTGTCAGCTTAGGGACTGGTGACCTTAGCAGTTAAGTCCCATAAGATTTCATACACATTTGAACATTTGAGGACATTTTTATTTTGATGAAAGTTTCACTCGCACACTTGTTACAAAGATGGAGGTACAGGATGTTTCATATATGGGGTTATATGAGTGGCCGTGACGCACACCAAAAATCACTTTCAGTCTTATGCTCATATTGTATGTTCGAGTGTCTCATTTTGGTCATACGACAAATATTCGAATAGTGAAATTTAAAATATCGAAACGGTCAAACGGATAACAATATTCACTAAAGTATATCTGTCCTCGACATGTAGATTGGTTTGATGACTTCAGTGATTTACAATTCGAGGTGGTGTTGTAGGTGACTACCTCCGATCTTAGAACTTACTTATCCAGTTTGGTATAGAGCAGCCTACACTTTAACTCGGATTCAGCACGACAAAGCAACTTGGAATTTTTCACATTAACAAGCTATTGCCGTAGGAGAAAGGAGAGTTAAAAGACGGGAATGAATCCTAGTGACCTTTGAGAGTCGAACGTCATACCAGCTGATTATTAGCCTAGTACTTACTCACCTAGCTTCGCAGTCGCCATCTTCCTAGTGGTTTAATTACGCGAGCGCAAGTACAGCGTGATTATAATTTGGAGGTACGTTAGAAACGAAAACAAAAGAATTAAACTCATACCTATCTTAACCGGCATAAAATGGTTTTACATTTCACCAGTTATTGCGAAAGATATGACGCTCGTTTACTCGAAATTTCATAACGCAAAGAGCCACGTGCAGTGCTAGCCCTGCAAAGCGGTTCGCGCACTTGGCAACAGCTCTGTTCAGAGAAATCAATTACTCGCAGAAACGGGAGCCTTTCAAGACGAACACTTAATTTCGTTGAAATGTCTGACGAGAAATCTCAAAGCACAAAGGGGAGTGAGGAAGGCGTAGGCCACGCAGCCACGCAGCGCCCGCGAGCAGAGGAATGCAGCCGGCGAGCAATTATAAGCGAAGTGGTTTCAGCGCAGCCCTAACGCCCGTCTTTGCATTTCGCCGCTCAATAATTAAAATGGCGCCCACTTCTTTCGCAGAAGCCGGCTAATTGAGAGTCGCCGGGCCATTCCGCGCCATCTCGCGCAGATGGCTTCTGGCAGTGGCTTCCGAATTCTAGAATTAAAAAAAACTTTCTTCTGCGCCACTACGCCTTATCTAACTTCCGTGTTTAATGTTTCGTTAGCCTCTGCCGAATTCCTTAACTGAAGAGAAAAAAAACAGCAGATTAAACATATTTTGTTCCTTTATTATTATTCATGCCTAAGACCTTTGTGATATTCCAGATCCACGAACTAACAAGGGGCGCAGCGTGCGCTAAAAAGTACGTTGGCAACACTGTGGCCAATGACTCTGTCGCTCTTACAATGTCTACTGGAGAGTCAGTCATGGACTGCATGTGGCACATAGAGCGTGTGTGAATTCACTCTGCTCGTACCTGCATAAGGGTCTACGGAAGTGCCCCAGAACTAGTCTCGTTTATAAATGACAATAATGCCACATAGTACTAGATTTTGATAGCAATGAAATTCTAAATTCAGTTTGGGAAGTATATCGTAAAGGTAAGTTGAACACCGGTGGTGGAGGTCTGTTTATAGCCGTAAAAAGTATAATATGTGTTGAAGTTAGTACAGATTCCGAATGCGAAGTAATTTGGTTGAAGAAAAGTGTTCACAGTAGATCAAACTTGATCATAAGTGTTTTCACAGACCTACTACTCCGGATGTGCGGCTGGTCCCGGCGGAGGTTCGATTCCTCCCTCGGGCATGGGTGTGTGTGTTTGTCCTTAGGATGATTTAGTTTAAGTAGTGTGTAAGATTAGGGACTGATGACCTTAGCAGTTAAGTCCCACAAGATTTCACACACATTTGACCATTTGAACTACTCGGGAACAGTAGTGGCAATACATTTGTCAGGAAACATGGAGAACAGTTCGCGTAAATTTCCTTGTCGTATTACAGTACTAGGTGGAGATTTCAACTCGCCAGATGTAACTGGAAGACAAGTGATTAAGGCTGGTAGTTGTGACGGGGAATTATGTTATAAATTCTTTATCCGAAAATTATCTTGAGCAACTAGGGAGATAAACTACCTGTGGGCTACATATAGCTATCCTGTTCACCAAACTGTCTCAAAAGTTTCGACTAAGCGTAGAACAAGGAATTAGTGGTCATAAGGCCATTATAGCATTACCGAATAGGAACATAGAGAAAGGCGGGAAGATATTTCTACTCAGCGAGAAAGACAAGAAACAGATTTCAGATTATAATCCCACAGCATGTGGCTAAGCTACGTCTCCGTATTTATTTATTTACACGTCAAGTTCCGTAGGACCAAATTGAGGAGCAAATCTCCAAGGTCATGGAACGTGTCAGTACGTGAAATTACAACATAAAAGTTATAACAGAAATAAAATGTTTATGAAACCGAAAAAGTCAGTCCATTAGTTTAAGTAAACGTAATCAACAATACAACAAGAACCAGCTTAATTTTTCAAGGAACTCCACGACAGAAGATAAGGAGTGACCCATGAGGAAACTCTTAAGTTTAGATTTGAAAACGCGTGGATTACTGCTAAGATTTCTGAATTCGAGTGGTAGCTTATTGAAAATGGATGCAGCAGTATACTGCACACCTTACTACACAAGAGTGAAGGAAGTCCGATCCAAATGCAGGTTTGATTTCGGCCGAGTATTAACTGAGTGAAAGCTGCTTATTCTTGGGAATAAGCTAACATTGTTAACAAGAAATGACAGTCAGAAATAAATATAATGAGAGGCCAATGTCAAAATACCCAGACTCTTCAACAGGGGTCGACAAGAGGTTCGTGACCTTGCACAATTTATTGCCCGAACAGCCCGTTTCTGAGCCAAAAATATCCCTTTAGTATGGGAAGAGTTACCCCAAAATATAATACCATACGACATAAGTGAATGAAAATAACAGAGTAGACTAATTATCGTGTCGAACGCTCACTCACTTCAGCTACCGTTCGAATAGTAAAAATGGCAGCATTAAGTCTTTGAACAAGATCCTGAACGTGGGCTTTCCACGACAGTTTACTATCTATCTGAACACCTAGAAATTTGAACTGTTCAGTTTCAATAATCATATGCCCATTTTGTCAAATTAAAACGTCAGATTTTGTTGAATTGTATGTTAGAAACCGTAAAAACTGAGTTTTACTGTGATTTAGCATTAGTTTATTTTCTACAAGCCATGAACGTAGCTCATGAACTGCACTATCTGAAACTGAGCCAATGCTACACACAACATTCCTTACTACCAAGGTAGTGTCATCAGAAAACAGGAATGTATTAGAGTTACCCATAATACTAGAGTGCATATCATTTATATAAGTAAGGAACAGGAGTGACCCCAACACTGATCCCTGGGGCACCCCCCATTTGACCATGCCCCACTCGGACCCCATGTCACAGCCATTCGCAACATTGTGAATTATTATCTTTTTCTGTCTGTTACTAAAGTAAGAGGTGAACCAATTGTGAGCTACTGCCCATATTCCATAATGGTCCTACTTCTAGAGCAATATTTTGTGATCAACACAATCAAACGCCTTAGTTAAATCAAAAAATACGCCTAGCTTTCGAAACCCTTTGTTTAACCCATCCAGTACCTCACAGAGAAAAAAGAATATAGAATTTTCAGTTGTTAAATGACTTCTAAAGCTGAACAGTACATTTGATAGCAAATCGTGTGATATAGAATGATCAATTATCCTTACAGACACAGTCTTTTCAATAACTTTAGTAAACACTGATGGCATAGAAATAGGTCTAAAACTGTCTACATTATCCCTTTCTCTCTTTTTATAAAGCGGCTTTACTACTGAGTACTTTAATCGTTCAGGAAACTGGCCATTCCTAAAGGAAAAATTACAAATATGGCTAAATACAGGGCTAAAATGTGCAGCACAGTACTTTAATATTCTTGTAGACACTCCATCATATCCATTAGAGTCCTTAGTCTTCAGTCATTTAATTATTGACTCAAATTTCCCCTTGTCTGTATCACAGAGGAGTATTTCAGACATCAATCTCGGAAAGACATTTGCCAAGAAAGTTATATGATTCCCTGTAGAAACTAAATGTTTCCTTAATTCACCAGCAATGCTCAGAAAGTGATTGTTATATACTGTACATATATCTGATTTATCAGTAACAGAAAGAGTTTTCCTATGAACTGACTTTATATTGTCGACTTTGTGCTTCTGATCAGACACTTTCTTCACAACTGACCATATGGTTTTAATTAATCCTGTGAATTAGCTATTCTATTTGCATTCCACATACTCTTTGCCTTCCTAGTAACATTTTTAAGCACCTTGCAGTACTGTTTGTAATGGGCTACTGTAGCTTGATTGTGACTACTTATAACATTTTGGTATAATTCCCACTTTGTTGTACATGATATTCTTATCCAACTAGTTAGCCACCTGGGCTGCCTATTACTGCTAGTACCCCGTTCGGAACGTTCTAATGGAAAGCAACTCTAAAAGGGCTTGAGAAATGTGTTAAGGAAAGCATTATATTTGTCATCTATGTTATCGGCACTATAAACGGCACTCACCCTTTTGCTAAAAGAATTCCCATATAATACTGAAGAATGAATAAAAATATTGTCTATGGCTGTGTTACTGTTCCCCTACACCCTAGTTGGAAAAAATACAGTCTGCATCAGATCATATTAATTTAGGAGATCTACCGACATTCTTTTTCCTTGCACCATCATATACAAAATTTATATTGAAGTCGCTACATATAACTAATGTCTTGTACTTCCTACAAAGAATCAAGAACCCCCTCTAGCTTGAGCAAAAATGCTCTGAAGTCAGTGTTAGTGGACTTATAAAAAACAACAATTAGAAGTTTAATTTCACTAAATTCAACTGCCCCTGCACAACATTCAGATATCTGTTCAGTTCAGTGTCGTGGTACGTCTATGGACTCAAATGGAATACTGTTTGTTCCATACATAGCCACTCCCCCACCCCGCAAGGAACTCCTTGAAAAACAGCCTTCTAATCTGTATCCTGGTAAAGGAAACCTCTGAATTGTCAAATTATTTAAGTGGTGCTTCGACACACCAATAATTTCATAGTCAACATCTATAAGCAGTTCACTAGCTTTAACACTAATACCTCTTATATTTTGATGAAATATGCTAATTTCTTCTCTACTTGGAAACATGACATCCTTTGAAGGTGAGCCCTTAGTTAGAGGGACTTACTTTAAGCAGGTATACCTATCAGCTCTAACAAAGGTACACCTCTAACACCAACTACCAGAGGAATATTTCCATGAGTGATCCCACCACCACGCCCTACACTGTCACCTATAAGGTCTGCCAGCCTCTCCTTCCCATACCTATTGAGCGCAGGCCATGCCTAGTGAAACCTGACCTACTGATAGACCCAACAGTCACCACTGAAATGTGACCCAAGCCCTCTGCCATCAGCGCTCTCTCCAGCCCCATGTTAAGGCACCTAACAGCCGCATTAAGATGAGGCCGATCATGATGCTGAAACAGTTGCACGAAATGCACATTAGTGTCACCAGTTTGAGTACCTATCTTTACCAGGTCACCACCTACATCATATTCCCCGTCCCTTTCAAGACTACTCCACCCACTATCACTACCTGATCCTCCTTCGTAAAATTCCTACGTAACTCCCCTATGCTGTCAGTCACCTGAACCAACCCTGCACTAGGCTCCACAATGCAGGTCTTCCATGGTCATTGGGGCTCAGCTCGGAACGAGACACATCACTGAAGACATTTCTAATCCAGTCAATGAGATTCCAGGCGGAAGAAGTGTCTAGAGACGTCCTGGACAGCGATGCAATACCAGCCTGGCTGTCACCCGTCTTAGGGCCCGACAACTAGAGTGATGGTCTGGGGTGTCATTTCCTTTCTTAGCAGGACCCCTTTAGTTGTCATCCACGGCACCCTTGCAGCACAGCGTTACGTCGACGATATTCTACGGCTCATTTTGTTGCCCTTCACGACAAGCTACCTTTGCAAGATAGTGCCCTTTCACATACGGCGAGAGTTTCTACTCCTTGTCCTCATGCTTTCCAAACCCCAGCTAGACCAGCAAGGTCGCCGGATCTCTTCGGAGTTGAGAACGTTTGGATTATTATGGGCAGGGCCCTGCAACCAATTCGGGATTTTGCGAATCTAACGTCCCAGTTGGAAAGACTTTTCCACGATATCCTTCGGAAGGACATCCAACAACTCTATCAAATAATACGAAGCTGAATAGCTGCTTCCACAAGTGTAGAGGTGGACCAATGCGTTATTGAACTGCTCTATTTGTGAAGCTCTTTCTCTTGAATAAATCATCCAATTTTTTGAAATTGTAGTCATTTCTTTGTCTGTACTTGTACAGCACGTCTACCGAATCCGTCCTTTCGATAATCCATTCGATAAGCGTCGTTTCTTTTTATCTTAGAGTGCATGTATGACAGCACCTGTTTTCATGTCTTTAGCGGCGTTTCGGTAGCTTCCACTAACAGTGCCTTGCTTGGAGACGATTTCATGTCCCCTAGGATTAGACGTATCACCCTAGAATGGACAACATCTGTTTTATGCAAAGCAGATTTCTGTTTGATGACGTATACGATGCTTCTGTAGTCAAAGAGAGAGCGGACCAAGATCATATACGAGGGTGAGTCAAATGAAAACCTTAAATATTTTTTTAAATATTATTTATTGTGCAGAAGTGGTTCAAAGCTGTATCACTTTCCAACATAATCTCCCCAAGCTCAATGCAGGTCCTCGAGCGCTTACAAAGTGCGTAAATTCCTTTAGAAAAAATTTTTTTGGTAGTCCGCGCAACCACTCATGCACCGCGTACCGTACCTCTTCATCAGAACTAATCTGTAAACATGCTGCAATGTCATTCAGTGGCACTCGGCGGTTTTACTTCACTATGGCTTCAACTGGTGCAATACTCTGTGGAGTCACAACTCGTTGTGCCTGACCTGAACGAGGAGCATCTTCCACTGTAGTCACACCATTTGCGAACTTCCTACTCCATTCGTAGACTTGCTGCTGTGACAAACATGCATCACAGTTTTGAACCTTCATTCGTCGATGAATTTCAATAGGCTTCACATCTTCACTCCCCAAAAACCGAATAACAGAACGCTGTTCTTCCCTGGTGCAAGTCGCAAGTGGGGCGGTCATTTTTATACTGATACTGCGACGGTATGTGTGCATCTGCACTATGCTGCCACCTACAGGCCATTCTGCACGCTGTTTGTAGCACGCTTACCAACTTACAGGATAATGGCGCGAAATTTCTATTTGTTATTACAAATTTAAGGTTTTCTTTTGACTCACCCTCGTACATAGTCAGAAGTATCGTCGTGTTGGCTCTCAATCAGATGCCAGCTACTGCTCTTTGTGCTCTTTTCCTCCTTGCTTATTAGGTATTTAGTGTGACAAGTCCATGGAAGTTTTCAGTCTAAGTAGACTGCAAGTAGTTTAGCATGCGTTTGTAAGGAAAATTTGAATGGGCCAAGCCAGCATGTGATACGTTAGTAATTCAGACTCTCCTTCCACCATTCACAAGCAACGAATGGTACAAGTCATTATTGCTGTTCTCGAGACCTCTACCCACGTGGATTGTTGCGGCCACACTAAACACCCATGCACTGACTTCTAACTTGTGATACGTGTTCCCTCACTGTTCCACCACAGTTTAATCCTCACAGTGTCGTCGTTGCACAATGTTTATGTGGACGTGGAAGATTCGTTAACTTTTGCACATGAGTGTAAATTCAACAAAATAGCTTTTCGGCCAAACCACAGCTTGTTTTTTATTCCATGGGAACATTGTGATGCCATATTAGTGTCGATCAAGTTTACATTTAATGAATGATAAATAACAATAATGACTGCGTACTTTGACAAAGAGTGACAGGCACCCACATGCCTTGCTCATACTGTGGCATCAAGCAGTCAGGCCTGCAAGATGAGTGGTCTGCCAAGCGAGTGGATTCATTCTTAATTTATCGAGTAACATGAACTCTCGTACTCACAATTTAAGTTACAAGTTATCCTCCTATATGATTAATACGCAACGGAAACACGCATCTGACTTTCAGTAATTTACAGAACTCTGACTGTACACTACGCACTGGCAATACCACATTTTCTTTTTGTCTTTTATTTAACGGCTTTTGTCAACACGTGGCCACCGCACTGCATATGAATGGCTCACACATTATAAATTCGGGACATTATGACAACATACAATTCGAAGGAAAAATCCACCAATCTTTTTCTTTTCACTATCTTATTTATTCCGATAAATTCTCTAACCTAAACACACAAATTCTACAATCTACAACAATAACACATGAGAAATTCCGCCCAGTGGGCATGGCTTTACAATGGTGAATCTCTATATTATGGTCTCGTAATTATTTTAACGCTACTGTGCACTTTCTGGATAGGATGGTGGATCTTTTATTATACCTCACACTTCGACTCTCACAATCATCACCACGAAACTTTCCTCCAGACCGAGCGGTACCGAAGGAACAAGCATAACCCACTAATCTGTTGAAACTACCTCGCTACTCTCCCATGCAAACCACACATACCCAAATTACATGACATACACCACACTACAACATGAAATACTACACAGGGAATGGTCACAACATTATCGCTTTCAGCTTTCCCACTTCAATTAATATTTATCCCAGTTTCACACGACACTGCCCCACTTCATAATTCTACTTTCCTACTATGCACTCTGGAGATATTTGCACGTCTTCCTGTGCAATGCAAGCCAAGTGGCGTTGCTGGATAGACGGCCGACTCACCTTGTTTCTCTCTCAGAGTTTGAATCTAGCGTCACACGGAATTATATCACGCAAAGTAATATTAAGAACATCACACACGCGAGCCCTCAACTGATACCATGGACGAGTACTTCTCTTTATCCTTTGTCTCATACACAGATTGAGACTCACACAGTACTCACCACGTGGAAGTACTCGTCTCTAATTTCAAGTCCTGCACACGCCATTTCTTAAATATTTCAACTTATGGTACACACGCTATTTCTTAAATACACTCCTGGAAATTGAAATAAGAACACCGTGAATTCATTGTCCCAGGAAGGGGAAACTTTATTGACACATTCCTGGGGTCAGATACATCACATGATCACACTGACAGAACCACAGGCAAATAGACACAGGCAACAGAGCATGCACAATGTCGGCACTAGTACAGTGTATATCCACCTTTCGCGGCAATGCAGGCTGCTATTCTCCCATGGAGACGATCGTAGAGATGCTGGATGTAGTCCTGTGGAACGGCTTGCCATGCCATTTCCACCTGGCGCCTCAGTTGGACCAGCGTTCGTGCTGGACGTGCAGACCGCGTGAGACGACACTTCATCCAGTCCCAAACATGCTCAATGGGGGACAGATCCGGAGATCTTACTGGCCAGGGTAGTTGACTTACACCTTCTAGAGCACGTTGGGTGGCACGGGATACATGCGGACGTGCATTGTCCTGTTGGAACAGCAAGTTCCCTTGCAGGTCTAGGAATGGTAGAACGATGGGTTCGATGACGGTTTGGATGTACCGTGCACTATTCAGTGTCCCCTCGACGATCACCAGTGGTGTACGGCCAGTGTAGGAGATCGCTCCCCACACCATGATGCCGGGTGTTGGCCCTGTGTGCCTCGGTCGTATGCAGTCCTGATTGTGGCGCTCACCTGCACGGCGCCAAACACGCATGCGACCATCATTGGCACCAAGGCAGAAGCGACTCTCATCGCTGAAGACGACACGTCTCCATTCGTCCCTCCATTCACGCCTGTCGCGACACCACTGGAGGCAGGCTGCACGATGTTGGGGCGAGAGCGGAAGACGGCCTAACGGTGTGCGGGACCGTAGCCCAGCTTCATGGAGACGGTTGCGAATGGTCCTCGCCGATACCCCAGGAGCAACAGTGTCCCTAATTTGCTGGGAAGTGGCGGTGCGGTCCCCTACGGCACTGCGTAGGATCCTACGGTCTTGGCGTGCATCCGTGCGTCGCTGCGGTCCGGTCCCAGGTCGACGGGCACGTGCACCTTCCGCCGACCACTGGCGACAACATCGATGTACTGTGGAGACCTCACGCCCCACGTGTTGAGCAATTCGGCGGTACGTCCACCCGGCCTCCCGCATGCCCACTATACGCCCTCGCTCAAAGTCCGTCAACTGCACATACGGTTCACGTCCTCGCTGTCGCGGCATGCTACCAGTGTTAAAGACTGCGATGGAGCTCCGTATGCCACGGCAAACTGGCTGACACTGACGGCGGCGGTGCACAAATGCTGCGCAGCTAGCGCCATTCGACGGCCAACACTGCGGTTCCTGGTGTGTCCGCTGTGCCGTGCGTGTGATAATTGCTTGTACAGCCCTCTCGCAGTGTCCGGAGCAAGTATGGTGGGTCTGATACACCGGTGTCAATGTGTTCTTTTTTCCATTTCCAGGAGTGTATTTCAACTTATTGTACACACGCTAGTAATTCAGCTTAACTTAAGCACACGGAAGTATTTCAACTTATTGTTACACGTGGTTTCATTGTGACCGTTGGTCACTTCCGAAGATTACTACAGTCCCTTTAATGTTACCTGCCTGACATTTAATTCTCCCCACAAAAGTTCCTGAAATAGAGAAATTATTATTTCAAACTACTCTTAAATAATCCACATGCATACCATGTCTCCACACTTTCGTCATTACGGAGCACAACTAAAACAGGTCTTAACAGCACCAGATCCAGTGGCAGAGTGCCGAAACATGGCCGTTCTCTATGTGCTCTCACACCTCTGTCGAGGTGGGGGAAGCACCTTGCTATCGTATTGGTCAGCCACATTTCAGGCGCTCAAAGCTCTGGTAAATTTCATCTCTTTGGTCCCACCAAAGGTGGCCAAAGGATCGACTCAAAGATGATCATATATTCACATTCACTATCTGCGGTTAGCAGACAACCATACATTCATTCATTTCACAGATCTCACCAAACTGGATGTAGGGATTTACTTTGTGGGAGTGCACATTTGATCAATTAAATAAATAAATTGTCATTCTTTCCCACACTGGTATCCGGCTTCGCTGTATTAATTGAAATTGAGTTATTTTACAAAAAAAATGTGTTCTTCTGACAAAAATAATGAAGTATTTCGTACCTATTTTCAATGTCAGGCGGTACTATATACCCTTTCAAGAGTACCAACATCGCATTAAAATAATTTCGAACTGCGAATGGTCATTAGGAAATTGGACGTTTCGGAAAGGTTTACTTCTAAAATTCCGAGTTCTGACGTTCCAAAAAGAGGAAAATAATGCTCATACTTCCTTCTACACAAGTCACGCTCAATGACAGGAAAAGAAGAATATGAAAAACTATAGGTTTTACAGAGGTGTATCGATGAGCATTGTTTTCGAGCATTCGGTGGTACACACTAGATCATAGATCTGCTCTAGTCTCTACAGCGGTTGAAGCTTAGAATTTTGTATTTGTGTGGATTGTGAGGCACATGTAAAGAAAGACATCTGAAACTGTACTACGTTTCACCATTTGTCCTTCTATCCTTTTTTGCGTTGCAACGTTTGGAGAATGTTGCAACTAGTAGAGACATCTAACGTTTGAGATCCATGTGGTATGTACCGAGTACTTATCTGCTGTTTGATATTAATATTTATGAAATTTACCGTCGGTGCGTCGAGGAACATAGACACATTAAACACTCAAATACACAGCCTTTATGTTCCACAATAATATTTATTTAATAGTTCGTTATGACCAGCTTTCGCCTTCCTAGGGCACCATCAGATAATACAATATTAACTGAATGATTTATGTTACGATGACACAGAAACCGAAAGCCGGTTCATAACGAACTATTAAATAAGTATTATTGTGGAAGATAAATACTGTTTATTAAGTTTTTAATATTTTTATATTAATTCATTTTTAGAGATATTTCTTGCAGGTAACTTATGAGTAAACCATGCGTCAAAAAACAGGATCTTATTCGTCATGACTATTAACCTTGTCGATTAAATTTGTATCAGGTTTCCATATGCATGAAACTTCCATCTGCTAACCAGTTTTAACATAGATGTGCTTTGATAAGCTCACAACTTTATACACCCTTACTTCTTTATCTTTTCCCAGGACACAAACTCAGACTGTTAGCAACTTCGTACGTGTTTCTACACGAAAGTAACAACGATGATTTCTTTAGAGGAATCAAGACTACGGTCTACAGCGAACAGCATTTAAGGTTCAGTTACTTCGTTTCGGTCCAGCTGAGAGCCTACGAGAGGCGTGCTAAACTCGGCTAACTTATCTCCAACTTTTATTGTTTTCCGTTCTGCACAGCTGGCTCACCCGGTAAAGTCGTTAGCGGAACAAAAGCGAACACAGGCCTCTCGCCGACTTCTCGCTGTCAGGGAAAAAGCACGAGGAAAGCCTTCACTGTCTCCGCTACTTTGGCCGCATTCGCAGACCGAGGCTCTCCACGAAAGTTTACGTGCGTGGCAAGGCTGCAGACAGAGTGCGTCAAAACTGCCACTCATCAAATCTGATTAACGTAGCACCGGGTATCAGAACATCGTACGACGTACGCTAAATAACGCAATGCAGTACACACAGGAACGGAAGAAACATATCCTTTAGAAGATACAATAAATTTACTCAAAAGCATCGACATATCGGTTATTACTAAAGACTAGTCGTAATTCGCAATTCTTGTTGTTTAATCAGCCTCCTGACTGGTTTGATGCGGCCCGAAACGAATACCTCTGTTGCGCCTGCATCCACGCCTCAGAGTAGCATTTGCACCCGACTTAATCATTTCTTTAATTAATATAATCCAGTCTCTCTCTTCTCGTGCATCCTTTACGCTGTACACATCCCTCAAGTACCGGGTGCTTATAATTACAGTGCAGCTACTCACAGAGCTCCAGTGTAGGCTGTAATTATCGTACGGCAGCGAAACTTTGAAGGTGTTCTAATGCGTTAATGCGAAAATGATTTATGCTGGAAAAAATTAGTTCCAGTTTTGGTCATGAAGTGCAAATCTGGCGCTGCGAATTCAAGAAAGACTTATATGAATGTTTCCATGTGTAATGGATTAGGACCATGACGTGTGCAGAGAAGGTCAAACAAGTGAGAAAACCATAATGTTAATTTAATTATTAACCACCACTGCACAATGTGTCCCCCCCATGAATCTTAGACCCTGCCGTTAGTAGGGAGGCTTGCGTGCCTCATCGATACAGATAGCCGTACCGAAGGTGCAACCACAACGAACGTGTATCTATTGACAGGTCAGACAAACGTTTGGTCCATGAAGAGGGGCAGCAGCCTTTTCAGTAGTTGCAGGGGCAACAATCTGGATGATTGACTGATCTGGCCTTGTAGTATCAACCAAAACCGCCTTGCTGGTACTGCGAATGGCTGAAAGCAAGGGGAAACTACAGCTGTAATTTTACCCAAGGGCATGCAGCTTTACTGTATGGTTAAATGATGATGGCGTCCTCTTGGGTAAAATATTCTGGAGGTAAAATAGTCCTCCATTCGGATCTCCCGGCGGGGACTAACCAGGAGGAAGTCGTTATCTGGACAAAATAAACTGGCGTTCTACGGATCGAAGGGTGGAATGTCAGGTCCCTTAATAGGGCAGGTAGGTTAGAAAATTTAATAAGGAAAATGGATAGGTTAAAGTTAGATATAGTGAGAATTAGTGAAGTTGGCGGGAGGAACAAGACTTCTGGTCAGGTGAACGGTAACGCACGACTGGGTTTAATAATAAACAGAAATAGGAACGCGGATAAGCTACTACCAACGGCAGAGTGAACGCACTATTATAGCCAAGATAACCACGCCTACCACAGAAGTACAAGTTTATATGCCAACTAGCCCTGCAGATTATGAAGATATTGAAGAAATGTATGATGCGATAAAAGAAAGTATTCAGATAGTTAAGGAAAACGAAAATTTAGTAGTCTTGGGGAACTGGAACGCGATTATAGCAAAAGGAAGGGAAGGAAAAGTAGTAGGTCAATATGAACTGGGGGTAAGGAATGAAAGGGGAGGTCGCCTGGTAGAATGTTGCACAGAGCATAACTTAATGACAGCTAAAATTTGGTTTAAGAATCATGAAAGGAGGTTGTATGCATGGAAGAGGCCTGGAGACACTGGAAGGTTTCAGATAGATTATATAATGATAAGACAGAGCTTTAGGAACCAGGTTTTAAATTGTAGGGCATTACCAGGGGCAGATGTGGACGCTGACCACAATTTATTGGTTATGAACTGTAGATTAAAATTGAAGAAACTGCAGAAAGGCAAGAATTTAAGGAGATGGGACCCAGATAAACTAAAAGAACCAGATATTCTAGAGAGTTTCAGAGGGAGTATTAGAGTACGATTGACAAGAACAGGGGAAAGAAATACAGTAGAAGAAGAATGGGTAGCTTTGAGAGATGGAATAATGAAGGCAGCAGAGGATCAAGTAGATAAAAAGACGAGGGCTAGTAGAAATCCTTAGGTAACGGAAGAGATATTGAATTTAATTGATCAAAGGAGAAAATGCAAAAACACAGTAAATGAAGCAGGATAGAAGGAATACAAACGTCTCAAAAAATAGAGTGACAGGAAATGCAAAACGGCTAAGCGGGAATGGCTATAGGACAAATATAAGGATGTAGAAGCATATATCACTAGGGGTAAGATAGATACTGCCTAAAGAAAAATCAAAGAGACCTTTGGAGAAAAAATAACCATCTGCATGAATATCAAGAGTTCAGATGGAAAACACGTCCTACGCAAAGAAGGGAAAGCAGAAAAAATGGTTCAAATGATTCTGAGTACTATGGGACTTAACATCTGAGGTTATCAGTCTCCTAGATCTTAGAACTAATAAACCTAACTAACCTAAGAACATCACACACATCCCTGCCCGAGGCAGGATTCGAACATGCGACCGTAGCGGTCACGCGCTTCCAGACTGTAGCACCGAGAACCGCTCGGCCACTCCGGCCGGCCGGAAAGCAGAAAGATAGAAGGAATATATAGAGGATCTATACAAAGGGGTTGTACTTGAGTGCAATATTACGGAAATGGAAGAGGACGTAGATGAAGATCAAATGGGAGATATGATACTGCATGAAGAATTTGACAGAGCACTAAAAGACCTAAGCCGCAACAATTCCCCGGGAGTAGACGACATTCCAGTAGAGCTACTGATAGCCTTGGGTGCGGCAGCCGTGACAAAACTCTTACAGGTGGTAAACAAGATGTATGAGACAGGCGAAATACCGTCAGACTTCAAGGAAAATGTAATAATTCCAATCGAAAGGAAATCAGCTAATGACAGGTGTTCACAGATGTGAAAATTACCGAACTATCAATTTAGTAAGTCACGGCTGCAAAATACTAACACTAATACTTTACAGACAAATGGAAAAACTCGAAGGAGCCGACCTCGGGGAGGATCAGTTTCGATTCCGTAGAAATGTTGGAACAATCGAGGCAATACTGACCCTATGACTTATCTTAGAAGACAGGCTAAGGAAAGGCAAACCTACGTTCTTAGTATTTGTAGATTTAGAGAAAGCTTTTGACGATGTTACCTGGAATACTCTCTTTCAAATTCTGAAGGTGGCGGGGTAAAACACAGGGAGCGAAAGGCTATTCACAATTTGTACAGAAACCAGATGGCAGTTATTAGAGTGGAGGGACATGAAAGGGAAACAGTGGTTGAGAAGGGAGTGAGACAGGGGTGTAGCCTATCCCCAATGTTATTCAGTCTGAATATTGAGCAAGCAATAAAGGAAAAAAAGAAAATATTTGCAGTAGAAATTAAAATCAATGGAGAAGAAATAAAATGTTTGAGGTTTGCCGGCAACATTGTAATTCAGTCAGAGACAGCAAAGGACCTGGAAGTGCAGCTGAACGGAATGGGCTGTGTCTTGAAAGGAGGATGTAAGATGAACATCAACAAAAGCAAAACGAGGCTAACGGAATGCAGTATAATTAAATCAGGCGTTGCTGAGGGTGTTAGATTAGGAAATGAGACACTTAAAATAGTAAATTAGGTTTGCTATTTGGGGAGCAAAATAACTGATGATCGTCGGAGTAGAGAGAATATAAAATGTAGACTGGCAATGGCAAGGAAAGAGTTTCTGAAGAAGAGAAATTTGTTAACACCGAGTATAGATTTAAGTGTCAGGAAGTCTTTTCTGAAAGTATTTATTGGAGGGTGGTCATTTATGGAAGTGAAACATGGACGATAAAAAATTTAGACAAGTAGAGAATAGAAGCTTTCGGAATTTGGTGCTACAGAAGAACGCTGAAGATTAGATGGGTAGATCGTGCAAGTAATGAGGAGGTACTGATCAGAATTGGAGAGAAGAAGAATTTGTGTCACAACTTGACTGGAAGAAGGGATCAGTTGATAGAACACGTTCTGAGGCAACATGGAAACACCAATTTAGTACTGGAGGGAACCGTGGATGGTGAAAATCGTAGAGGGAGACCAAAAGATGAACAAGCTTAGCAGATTCAGAAGGATGTCGGTTGCAGTAGTTATTCGCAGATGAAGAGGCTTGTACAGGTTAGAGTAGCATGGAGAGGTGAATCAAACCAGTCTCTGGACTGAAGACCACAACAACAACACAATGTGTTCAATATGAGCACCAGAGACGTCGGCAAAATGCTGCATCCGTAAAACGAAGTGATCAAAAAGTTGCCCGCAACAGCTCCGATGGAACCTGAGCAGCGTGTTCCTGTATACTGGCCTTCAGATCAGGTAGAGACCGAAGTGTTCCTGGAAAACGCTTTCTTTTAGATATCGTCAGAGCCAAATGTCACATGGATTCAGATTTTCCTACTCGGGTGGTAAAGGATAGCAGCTCACTGATAGATAACTTCTTTATAGACCAAGATAAGTTTAACCAGATAAATGCTCAGCCTGTTGAGAATGGTCTTTCTGATCATGGTGCACAGCTAGTTACAATATATGACATAGCTCCATTCAGCAATACTAAACAGTCCTCCAAAGTAGTACGTTCAGTCAACGATTTAACAATTGCAAATTTCAGGGAAAGCCTACAGCAGTTAGACTGGGATGAGGTGCACCATGAACCTGATGCCAATTTAAAATATAGTTTCTTTCATGACATTTTTGTAAATGCATTTGAAAACTGCTTCCCCAAGAAAATAGTTAAATATACTCGTATGAAACCTTGTAACAAACCATGGCTTACTAAGGGTATAAAAATATCTTGTAACCGGAAAAGGGAAATGTATCTGACAGCAAGAAAGAGTAGTGACCCAGAAACTATCAAACATTATAAAAACTACTGTGTTATATTAAGAAAAGTTATTAAAAAATCCAGAAGTATATGTATCATGTCTGAAATCAGCAACTCTGATAATAAAATTAAAACAATTTGGAATATTATTAAAAGAGAAACAGGTCAACCAAGAGCACAGGAAGACAGTATTACCATCAAATTGAATGAAAACTTTATGAACAAAAAGTCAGAAGTTGAAAATATTTTTAATAATCATTTTCTAAATGTTGTGGATATAGTAGGATCCAGGTTTTCATTAGAAAATGCTAGGCTGTTAATGGAAGAGGCCATACCTATGCAATTTGATAAATTGAAATCTCACCCACTTCTCCCTCTGAAATTAGGAAAATAATAAACTTGCTTAAAAGCAAAAACTCACATGGAATTGATGGCATTTCCAGTAAAATACTAAAAGCTTGTTCACAACAAATAAGTAAGAGTCTCAGCCACCTGTGTAATAGCTCTCTGGAACAGGGCATTTTCTCTGATAGACTGAAATATGCTATTGTTATACCTTTGCATAAAAAGGGGGATAGATCTGATGTCAACAATTACCGTCCAGTCTCCCTTCTAACACCTTTATCCAAAATTTTTGAGAAAGTAATGTATTCAAGAGTAGCTTCACATATCTGTAAAAATGAAGTACTAACAAAATGTCAGTTTGGTTTCGAGAAAGGTTTTTGAACAGAAAATGCCATATATGCTTTCACCAATCAAATTTTGAATGATCTGAATAACCGAACACCACCCATTGGGATTTTTTGTGATCTCTCAAAGGCTTTTGATTGTGTATATCATGAAATTCTGCTAGACAAGCTCAAATATTGTGGCATGAGTGGAACAGTGCACAAATGGTTCAATTCGTACCTAACTGGACGAGTGCTGAAAGTTGAAATAAGCAGTTCTCATAATATGCAAAGATCAGCACATTCCTCAAACTGGGGAACTATCAAGAATGGGGTTCCACAAGGTCAGTCTTGGGTCCTTTGTTGTTCTTAATATGTATTAATGACTTGCCATTCTATATTCATGAAGAGGCAAAGTTAGTTCTCTTTGCTGATGATACAAGTATAGTAATCACACCTGACAAACAAGAATTAACTGATGAAATTGTCAATACAGTCTTTCAGAAAATTACTAAGTGGTTCCTTGTAAACAGACTCTCACTGAATTTTGATAAGACACAGTACATACAGTTCCGTACAGTGAATGGTATGATGCCATTAATAAATATAGACCTTAATCAGAAACATATAGCTAAGGTAGAATATTCAAAATTTTTAGGTGTGTCCATTGATGAGAGATTAAATTGGAAGAAACACATTGATGATCTGCTGAAACGTTTAAGTTCAGCTACTTATGCAATAAGGGTCATTGCAAATTTTGGTGATAAACGTCTTAGTAAATTAGCTTACTACGCCTATTTTCACTCATTGCTTTCATATGGCATCATATTTTGGGGTAATTCATCATTGAGGAATAAAGTATTTATTGCACAAAAGCGTGTAATCAGAATAATAGCTGGAGTCCACCCAAGATCATCCTGCAGACATTTATTTAAGGATCTAGGGATATTCACAGTAGCTTCTCAGTATATATACTCTCTTATGAAATTTGTTATTAACAATCAAACCCAATTCAAAAGTAATAGCAGTGTGCATAACTACAATACTAGGAGAAAGGATGATCTTCACTATTCAAGATTAAATCTAACTTTGGCACAGAAAGGGGTGAATTATACTGCCACTAAAGTCTTTGGTCACTTACGAAATAGTATCAAAAGTCTGGCAGATAACCAACAAGTATTTAAGAAGAAATTAAAAGAATTTCTGAATGACAACTCCTTCTACTCCATAGAGGAATTTTTAGATATAAATTAAGAAAGAAAAAAAAACAAAAAATTATAAAAAAAATAAAAAACACAAAAAATAAAAAAATTGTTATATTAACTTAAGTATGTTGTTAAATTAACTTAATTATGTCATGTATTGGAAAATTTGACTTGTTACACATCATTACGAAATATCGTATTCATGATCCATGGAACTAGTATTAATCTAATCTAATCTAATCAGGTGATCTTGCAAGCCATGCACCTGGAAAACCTGTCGAGAGAACACATTCGCAGAAAGGTTGCATGAAGCAGATCTTTCAGTGGGCGACCTATCTTGCGTGGAGAGAGTGGTTTCCAAACAGCTGCTCTCTTCCAAAGAATGGATCACATACTGTACAATGAGGTCTCGATAACATGCAAACGTCACGGTACACCTGACAAGTACTCTGCAGGTTTTCTTTTCAAAGACGTACGGAACGAGAACAAAGGTGCTTGTGAACCCATATCACACAGTCACAAGTAGCGAGTGCACTGATAATTCCTGTACAACACGCGTTTTGACACTATCCAAAAGTAGGACGTTTTGCGTATTCATTGCACCATGTAGTGCAAAATGTGACTCGTCACTTCATAGGTTATGCCCGCCAACATGTCATCAACATCGATCCGTGCCAGAATCCGAAGAACAAATTCAGTAAGTCGACTTGCATCATGAAGTTTCATTTGCTGCACTATCTGGATGTCGTAGGGCTCCCAGTGTAAGAAAGATCGCAAAACTTACCATACTGTTGACCATTTGCTGGACAGTTCTCGTAACACAGGTCGAACACTAGCACCTCCCCGGGCACGTGCTGCATGCTCAGATACGGTAACAGCAACCTCGTCATTAACATCCACCGCGATAGGACGCATTAATCTTCCGTGTGGCACAGCAAGCCCTCATGTGTTTTCGAATTTCATTGTCCTCTTCTTTAAACCATTTAATGACATCAGGCCTCTCCTCAGGTCTTTCATCGGCGATACTCTCACAATAAAGCACTGTAACTGCTGCTATTCGCATAAAACACTTTCGCTGACAGCACACGGGCCCCATTCTCGAGAGCCATACTGTTCACTCACGTTACAGCTTTTCAAATAACAGCGTGGATATATACAGTGTGTAGCGTCACAGTTGCACCTGGCGGCCAGAATTGGAATTAATTGTTTTTCCTGCGTAAATTACTTTCGCATTAACGCATTAGCATATCTAGCAAGTTTCGCTGCCATACAATAGTTAAGGCAAACAATGAACCTCCGTGAGTAGGTGCACTTTAATTATATTCTCCCTGAAGCATGGAAATTATTCCTTCATGTTGTAACATATGTCCTACCATACTGTTCCTTCATGACACTGTTTGCCACATAATCCTCTCCTTTCGGATTCTGCAGAGAACCTCCTCATTCCCCGTCTAATTCCTGATATCCTTTTACACCACCGTATTGGCTGGCTCTGAGCACTACTGGACTTAACTTCTGAGGTCATCAGTCCCCTAAAACTTAGAACTACTTAAACCTAACTAACCTAAGGACATCACACACACCCATGCTCGAGGCAGGATTCGAACCTGCGACGGTAGCGGTTACACCACCGTATTCCAAATGCTTAGGTTCTCTCCTTTTTCGATGATTCGCTACAGTGTAATTATGTGTTGCAAACGTACATTCTCAGATACTTCCTCCTCAAATTAAGGTCAATGTTTGATAGCAGAAGATTTCCTTTGGCCAAAAATATCCTCTTGGCTTGTGCTATTCTACTTTCTATGACTTTCTTGCATCATTCGTCGTGTGTTGTGTTGCGTCCAAGGTAACACAGCTCCTTAACTTCGTCTGCTTCGTGGTCATGTTTTTGATGTTAATTTTACCGCTAATCACATTTTCCCTGCTCGTAATTACTTTCGTCTTTCTTCGATGACCTCTCAGTTCATATTCTATACCTATTAGACTGTTCATTTCATTTAGAAAATCCTATAAGCCTTCTTTATGTTCAGTGGGGAGGGCAAAGTCATTAGCTATTTTTTATTTCTTCTTTTTTTTTACACGTCTAGATCCATAGAACCAAATTGAGGAGCGAATCCCTAAGGTCATGGAACATGTCAGTACATGAAATAACGTAAAAATAATAACAGATAAAATAAAATGTTTATGAACCGAAAAAAAGGCAAGCCATAACTTTAAGTAAAAGCAATCAACGATATAACATAAGTATTAGTTTAATTTGTCAAGAAACTACTCGACAGAACAGAAAGAGTGATCCATGAACAAAGCGCGTGGATTACTGCTGAAATTTTTGAATTCTTGTGGTAGTTTATTGAAAATGGATGCAGCAGTATACTGCACACCTTTCTGCACAAGAGCCAACGAAGTGCGATTTAAATCCAGATTGGATTTCTGCCTAAATTGAGTGAAAGCTGCTAATTCTTGGGAACCAGATGATACCCGGACTAGTAAACAGGGGTCGACAAGAGGTTCGTCGACGAGTGGTTCCCGAATTTAGACCACCTACTGCCCAAACTGCCTGCTTCTGAGCCAAAAATATCCTTTGAGAATGGAAAGAGTTACCCCAAAATATAATACCATGCGACGTAAGTGAATGAAAACAAGCAAAGTGGACTACTCTTCATGTCGAACTGTCACTTACTTCAGATACTGCTCTTATAGTAAAAATGGCAGCATTAAGTCTTTGAACAGGATCTTGAACATGAGATTTCCATGACAGTTTAATATCTATCTGAACACCTAGAAATTTGAATTGTTCACTTTCACTGATCATATGCCCATTCTGTGAAATTAAAATATTAGTTTTTGTTGAATTGTGTATTAGAAACTGCAAAAATTGAGTCTTACTGTGATTTAGTGTTGGTTTATTTTCTACAAGCCATGAACTTATGTCATGAATTGAAGTATTTAAAACAGCGCCAGTGTTGCACACAACATCTTTTACTACCAAGCTAGTGTCGTCAGTAAAAAGAAATATTTTAGAATTGCCTGTAATATTAGAGGGCATCTCATTTATATAAGTAAGGAACAGCAGTGACCCAAACACTGATCCCTGGAGCACACCCCATTTGACCGTGCCCCACTCGGACCCCACATCACAGCCATTCTCAACACTGTGAATAATGACCTTTTGCTGTCTGTTGTTAAAGTACAAGGTGAACCAGTTGTGAGCTGCTCTCCATATTCCATAATGGTCCTACTTCTGGAGCATTATTTTGTGATCAACACAGTCAAATGCCTTAGTTAAATCAAAAAAGATGTCTAGCGTTCGAAACCTTTTGTTTAATCTAACCAGTACCTCACAGAGAAAAGAGAATATAGCATTTTCAGCTGTTGAACCGTTTCTAAAGCTGAACTGTGAAGTTGATAGCAAATTATGTGATATAAAATGATCAATTATCCTTACACACACAGCTTTTCAATAACTTTAGGAACACCAATGGCATAGAAATGGTCTAAAATTGTCTAAATTATCCTTTCTGCCTTTTTATAAAGCGTCTACACAAATATGACTAAGTACATGGCTAACATGCGCAGCACAGTACTTTAATATGCTGTTAGGCACTCCATAATATCTACGAGAGTCCTTAGTGTTCAGTGATTTGATTATTGACTGAAGCTCCCCCTTGTCAACAACACAGAGGAATATTTCAGACATCAATCTCAGCAAGGCATTTTCCAAGAGAGTTACATGATTCCCTGTAGAAACTATGTTTTTGTTTAATTCACCAGCAATGCCCAGAAAATCGTTGTTAATTACTGTACGTATATTTGACTTACCAGTAAAAGAAATATTTTGTTACGAACTGACTTTATATTGTCGATTTTGTGCTCCTGACCAGACACTTTCTTCACAACTGACAATATAATTTTAATTTTATCCTGTGGGTTAGCAATTCTGTTTGCGTACCACATACTCTTTGCCGTCCTAATAACATTTTTAATCACCTCACAATACTATTTGTAACGGTCTACCGTAGCTTGACTGTGACTACCTCTAACATTTTGTATAATTCCAACTTTGTTTTACATTGCATCCTTATCCCACTAGTCAGTCACCCAAGCTGCCTTTCACCGCTAGTACCCAGTGCAGAACATTTTACTGGAAAGCAACACTCAAAGAGCATGAGAAATGTGTTAAGGAAAGCATTATATTTATCATCTGTGTTATCAGCACTATAAACATGCTACTACTCTTGTTCCTTAACTAAGTTTAAAAAACTCTCTTTTGCGCTGGATTAGCTTTTCTTCATAGTTTGTAATTATATATAACATTTGTTTGAGTACGAAAGACCTTTAGTGTTAAAATTTGTGCATCATGGTCTGAAAGGCCATTCACTCTTTTACTAACAAAATGCTCATATAGTAATGAAGAAAAATATTGTCTATGGCTGTGCTGCTGTTCCCTGCAGCCTGGTTGGAAAAAACACGATCTGCAACAGAACATATGAGTTTACGATCTGCCAACGTCCTTTTTCTTGCACAATCACATATAAAATTAATATTGAAGTCACCACATATAACTAATTTTTGGTACTTTCTATAAAGCAGAAGTAAGTAACAGTAGGGGGACAACCTTTGCGCCACCCCACTCTCCATTGTTGCCAAATTTATTCAAGATGGCGGCGATGATATCATCCAAGATGGCGGCATGTAGACTTGGCAACATCGCATGACGTCATCCAAGATGGCGGCTTTTGGCGGGAGAATAGTCCAATTGTGCTACCTCCACTAACCTAACCTCAAGAAAAAATGGCGGGAAGTTTGAATTTTGGCGGGAAAATAGTCCAATTGTGCTACATCCACTAACCTAAGCCTCCAGAAGAAAAACAAATGGCGGGAAGTTTGAATTCCAACAGGATAATGCATGCAAAGATCGTACTTGTCTTTATTATTATTATTGATTATCAGTCATTAACATTCATTATCATTCATTATCATTTATTAACATTCATTATCATTCATGGTCATTCATTATCATTCATTATCATTTATTATTATTTATTATCATTTATTATTATTTATTATTATTGACCCGCCTCCACTAGAAAATTCCCTCCAACTTCAAATTCCAACATGATAATGGCTGCAAAACCTTACTTTTGTTTATTATTCATTATCATTCATTATCATTTATTAACATTCATTATCATTCATTGTCATTAATTATCATTCATTATCATTTATTATCATTTATTATTATTGACATGCCTCCACTACAAAATTCCCTCCAAATTCAAATTCCTACACGATGCTGACCTCACACAGCCGTTCGCCACATGTCCCTGTGGGAGCGAGAACGCCGTGCTGCACTTTTGGCGGCAAAGTTTGCTCGACAGTAGAATCCGCCATGACTATATAACACCACCTTTGGACCGCACTAGAACGCCTGCTAATTCACTCGCTCTCGCGCGCGCGCAATAACTGTACAATCACTGTGCCGCCACCCCACCACGTCACACACACTCCATAGACACGACGCACATAGCCTTCTGTAAATACCTGGAATATGACTCTTTATTTCAGACATTACGGTCATGCAGGTGTCTCCCAAATGACGCACACCTTGTCCTCATAATAAAGCACACTGGCCAATCATGTGACAGCATGAAATTAGGAAAACATGCTGTCACATGATTGGCCAGTGTGCTTTATTACGAGGACAAGGTGTGCGTCAGAATATGGTTATCACTGGTTTGTGTTTAAGTATATAATATTAAATGCCTTATCCTCAGTGAGAGTGGTGTGTATGTCGGTAAAAGTATTTGCTTATTTGATTACATGTATGCGTAATTTAGTACATTTAAGTGTTCAAAAAATATGGCTGTCTGTGGAAAACGGAATTATTATGTTCTATTGAGCTGGGTTGTATGTGGAGGCGTAAATGCTTGTTCAAAATTATTATAACAGGGTGGGTGGCACATAAGTAGAACAAGTTCTGTGAAAGCATGTGTAGAAGGAGTGAGCGAGTGGATGACACGACTCACCTACGACTGTATTATTAGGACATGTAAATAAATGTCGGATAATCTAAATTGAGGGCATTTTTTTTCATTTTAATCATATGCATGACTTCTGCTTGGAGTTATGTTTGTCTATTTGTTCTAAATGAATACTCATCTTTGCTTAGAAAGTGAGTTTTGACAGAATTGTCGGCGCAACGTGAATGACGACGGGTTCGCTGGCTGGGGGAGATACTGTTTACATGTCGAGTTGGAGATGCAGGGGAGGATAGAGATCTGCGCTATTCAGGAATCCATCTGTGCAGTGTATGTCGTTAGACAATAGCTGGAGAGCAGGTATAGAGAGAGAGCCCACTACAGCATACTGGTCCTGGGGCTTAGTGGACGGCTGTTTAGATGGACAGATATATGGCTTTGACATGCCGCCAGCGGCGCTTGAATTTCAGGCGAATGGTCAAGATAAGGTCCTGTTGCAGTAACTGAGGTCATTCTGCTTGTAGACAGGCTGCAGAAGGTAACTGATATGTCTTTCTCCAACTTAAATTGCATATATCAGATGCGCAGAGATGTGGAAATGGGACCAGTTGAACGATGTGTAGGGTGTGACTAAAGCCAAGTTGGAATTTTAATGTAGCATGCAGGTTCGGGAAAGGTGACACATTTTTCACTGGGTGCAGCCATCTTGAATAATGGTAATTGCGTAATCAACTGACGTGATGACAGAGCACTCTGGTGGTTGTCATAGGAGCTAAACACAGTTGAACTAGGAGCCATTTTTGTTAGGTAACATGATATAAATAATAATAAATATTAAATCATAATAAATGAACATAAATGATAATAAATAACTGGAGCAGCTGTCTGAATGCAGAGACCTGTTGTGGTGTATGGATCTGTACGAGCGAAATTTGATGTCCTCTAGACGACCAAATAGCGAAGTAATATTATGTGTTGGGTGGCTTTGGTAATCAAGTCAGAATTTGAGAAGATGATTGATTTGGGTTGGAGTGTTATTAGATGGGATGTAGATTGTTCCGTTGACTACTTCTGCCATTTTCTTCCTTTGTTTAGCTGAGTGAAGATCGATTGTGGTGTGTTGGATACATGCTTGTCTGTTCTCTAGACCTGGGACAGACCTCAGTTGACATGTACATTATAGCCAAGATCTCGAAAATGTTTGAGACTGGTATTCGAGAGTGGAAATATCATTTTGCGTATGTTTGTTTCTAGTTAGTCAGTGGTTTACAGCATGCTGCACATAGATAAAGTTCGGCGTTTGTAGAGAATTCATTTGAAGTCTATATCTTGGGAATTATGATGAACTAGTGATCTGTAGGGTGTAGCCTAGTGCATGATATTGAGAAGTACAGCTAAAATGGTGTAATATTATGGAGGAGGGGACGATAACGAATTTGTAAAAAAGAGTTCTGAGGGTGACTTAGGTCCGCTGATGTAAGAGGGAAGATTAGCTCTGAGTGTCGGGTCTGTAGAGAGAACAGGTTGACGGTGCTTTCCTAGGATTGGGGAGCATTGCTGTATATAGACGCTGTAGGGATAGGATATTTTTTTCGCATGCTGTAGAGATATATGGGATAAGTGCACTGTTTTGTGTCAAATGTGTATATACTGTATTCCGAAGTTAATGTGGTTTACATTGTGTAGCGTTTGTATATACTGCACTGTAAAGTTAATATTGATTATGTTATGTGACGAGTAGAGAGGAAGTAGTAAGGACGGTAGAGATATTTCCAGAATAACAGCTGTCAAGAGAGTGTATTTCCGATACTTCGCTCATTGTGAAATGCCAATCAAATGAGACCGCGATCGTAAGATTTAACTGCATAAGTATAATGAGATCAACGACTTCGGTATTCGAGACTGCGAATATAATTTTTTGGTCTATTTGTTTTTAGTTATTGAGTGGTTTAAAGGATGCTGTACTTAGAAAAAAAATTGGTGTGATCTTGTAGTCTATGAGTCTGGATAAGTTTGTAGAAAAAAAGCGAGCAGTCAAGGAAGAAGAAGAGAGAGTAATGCATTTGTGTTGAGGGGAAGCGATCGCCGAATTTGTAGAACAGTTCTGAGAGGGACTTCCGTCCGTTGATGCAGAAGGGCTGATTACTGCTGAGTGTGGCGTGTGTAGAATGAAAGAGTAGTGGGTATTGTAAAGTTAATGTGGTTTACATTGTGTAGTGTTTGTATATAATGGATTGTAAAGTTACTAATGCTTATGTTATGGGTTGAGTAGAGAGGATGACCGTATGTGTGTGTGTGTGTGTGTGTGTGTGTGTGTGTGTGTGTAGATTGAGGGGGGCTGTGGAGGTAATTTAGCGATCTCTGTAAAAGTAAGCACAGGAAGCATCAGAAAGAAAAGCAGGATAGTACTTCGATAACGGGTCCTTAGGAAATTAGACCAGTAAATTCGATACGAAGGAATAAGAATGATTAATCGGTTGTGCTGGGATATAGGAGGGTTGAGAACATTTGCTTATGTTGAGAGCTGGAAAGGTAGGAGGTGGGGAGCGCATTCAGTATTATTTTGGTGAACAAGTTCTGTTAGGGTAAGAATTTGAATTTACAAATAAGCTTAGAAAACACGAAAGCGAGCGTCAACTATTTTTGGGGGCACTATACAGTTTCGGAGAGGTTGACTGGGCTCTTATTTTTCTTTTTTTTTAATTTTCAAATGATCGTTTTAGATTGAGAGGGGAGAGAAGCGCTGGGATGTGTGCGGACGGTGTGTGTGTGAACTCGCTCTCGGCTATTCTGACAACAGACGTGAAGGTGGAGATGTGTCGCATATAGGCCGGCGAGCAGTGTGTGCTGCACCGCACTGAGTTAGGGCGGTGACAGACGACTCGCGTGGCCTGGCTTGGATAGTCATGTTCGGCGTGTAGGTGATATGAATTTCTCAGGTGTTCGGTGTGAATGCGGCTGTCATCAAGTCATGTTTGAAGGGTCGAACAGAGCCCTTTGAGCAAATTGAGAGCTGTCGGACGTGGGACAGGTTGATTGTGCGCGTCTGTTGAGCTACTTTGCTGTGCGTTATTTGGACAGATTACGAGTACTGATGGTGTGTACAGTTATGTGTACTACATTATTTAGGAGCAGTTTGATATTGTGCACTGAAATTAGGAGCTGTTTGCGTGTCTGCCGACTTTGCAACATGACACCAGGTATATCAGGACGAATGTTTTTTGTATGAGAGTGATAGGTATACTCGATGCGTAAATAAAATGTACGTTAAGTATTTGTGGGACGATATAGAATATGAGAGAGTTCGAGTTGGTTGTTAGTTTTTCTACTTGGAAGGTTTGTTAGATCGAAATGCTGAGGAGGGTAGCTACGAGAGCGCGAAGGATGTGGTTGCAGCATATCTCCGTCTCTCAGCGGTTAACTAAAGATGGGGCGAGCAATGTTCTCAGCTTAGGTACTGGGGGTGTGCTCTGGCCATGTGCTAGACCGTGTGTATTGAACAACAGTATTAGGGTCATAGTTTAGCTAGAATATTTATACAGGAGTATGTCCGACGCTAGTATAAAGGTCCAGACTGTGATGTGGAAGGTCTCGCGCTCGGGGTGTGTGAGAGAGGGAAAGCAGACGATTTTGAGTCATCACAGGTGACTTAGGTTAATGGCTTCATTTGCCACAATTTTCTTGTGTTTGGTAGCGAAACACAAACTGACCATCAGAATTGAAGCTTGGCTTATTTGTATAGACAGATGGTATGTAAGTTAATGTGGGTTAGTACACGTTAGTGCACTTTAGTAAACGGAAGCAAGCATTAGTACATGTTAGCCAACGAACACGGGTCGGTAAAAAGACGTGGTGGTCAGTAGGGACTTTAACTACACTCCTGGAAATTGAAATAAGAACACCGTGAATTCATTGTCCCAGGAAGGGGAAACTTTATTGACACATTCCTGGGGTCAGATACATCACATGATCACACTAACAGAACCACAGGCACATAGACACAGGGAACAGAGCATGCACAATGTCGGCACTAGTACAGTGTATATCCACCTTTCGCAGCAATGCAGGCTGCTATTCTCCCATGGAGACGATCGTAGAGATGCTGGATGTAGTCCTGTGGAACGGCTTGCCATGCCATTTCCACCTGGCGCCTCAGTTGGACCAGCGTTCGTGCTGGACGTGCAGACCGCGTGAGACGACGCTTCATCCAGTCCCAAACATGCTCAATGGGGGACAGATACGGAGATCTTGCTGGCCAGGGTAGTTGACTTACACCTTCTAGAGCACGTTGGGTGGCACGGGATACATGCGGACGTGCATTCTCCTGTTGGGACAGCAAGTTCCCTTGCCGGTCTAGGAATGGTAGAACGATGGGTTCGATGACGGTTTGGATGTACCGTGCACTATTCAGTGTCCCCTCGACGATCACCAGTGGTGTACGGCCAGTGTAGGAGATCGCTCCCCACACCATGATGTCGGGTGTTGGCCCTGTGTGCCTCGGTCGTATGCAGTCCTGATTGTGGCGCTCACCTGCACGGCGCCAAACACGCATGCGACCATCATTGGCACCAAGGCAGAAGCGACTCTCATCGCTGAAGACGACACGTCTCCATTCGTCCCTCCATTCACGCCTGTCGCGACACCACTGGAGGCGGGCTGCACGATGTTGGGGCGTGAGCGGAAGACGGCCTAACGGTGTGCGGGACCGTAGCCCAGCTTCATGGAGACGGTTGCGAATGGTCCTCGCCGATACCCCAGGAGCAACAGTGTCCCTAATTTGCTGGGAAGTGGCGGTGCGGTCCCCTACGGCACTGCGTAGGATCCTACGGTCTTAGCGTGCATCCGTGCGTCGCTGCGGTCCGGTCCCAGGTCGACGGGCACGTGCACCTTCCGCCGACCACTGGCGACAACATCGATGTACTGTGGAGACCTCACGCCCCACGTGTTGAGCAATTCGGCGGTACGTCCACCCGGCCTCCCGCATGCCCACTATACGCCCTCGCTCAAAGTCCGTCAACTGCACATACGGTTCACGTCCACGCTGTCGCGGCATGATACCAGTGTTAAAGACTGCGATGGAGCTCCGTATGCCACGGCAAACTGGCTGACACTGACGGCGGCGGTGCACAAATGCTGCGCAGCTAGCGCCATTCGACGGCCAACACCGCGGTTTCTGGTGTGTCCGCTGTGTCGTGCGTGTGATCATTGCTTGTACAGCCCTCTCGCAGTGTCCGGAGCAAGTATGGTAGGTCTGACACACCGGTGTCAATGTGTTCTTTTTTCCATTTCCAGGAGTGTATTTCATTTCGAGTCCAGGTAGATGTGGCAGTGGCGAAAATTGATTCCAAGTCTAGGTGGACGTGGCAGCTTTCCGCATCAGAGAGGTTAATTAATTGATCAGATTAATTAAATAGTCATGTGGATTTTGCTACATTCACTTGCAGAGGTACTAAGCAAGGTGCGCGCTATCCTCATGTGTACGGACGTGTAAGGTTTTGCAGCCATTATCATGTTGGAATTTGAATTTGGAGGGAATTTTCTAGTGGAGGCAGGTCAATAATAATAAATGATAATAAATAATAATAAATGATAATGAATGATAGTGAATGACAATGAATGACAATGAATGTTAATAAACGATAATGAATGATGTTGTTGTTGTTGTGGTCTTCAGTCTTGAGACTGGTTTGATGCAGCTCTCCATGCTACTCTATCCTGTGCAAGGTTCTTCATCTCCCAGTACCTACTGCAACCTACATGCTTCTGAATTTGCTTAGTGTATTCATCTCTTGGTCACCCTTTACGATTTTTACCCTCCACACTGCCCTCCAATACTAAATTGGTGATCCCTTGATGCCTCAGAACATGTCCTACCAACCGATCCCTTCTTCTGGTCAAGTTGTGCCACAAAGTTCTCTTCTCCCCAATCCTATTCAATACTTCCTCATTAGTTATGTGATCTACCCATCTAATCTTCAGCATTCTTCTGTAGCACCATATGTCAAAAGCTTCTATTCTCTTCTTGTCCAAACTATTTATCGTCCATGTTTCACTTCCATACATGGCTACACTCCATACAAATACTATCAGAAACGACTTCCTGACACTTAAATCTATACTCGATGTTAACAAATTTCTCTTCTTCAGAAACGCTTTCCTTACCATTGCCAGTCTACATTTTATATCCTCTCTACTTCCACTATCATCAGTTATTTTGCTCCCCAAATAGCAAAATTCCTTTACTACTTTAAGTGTATCATTTCCTAATCTAATTCCCTCAGGATCACCCGACTTAATTCGACTACATTCCATTATCCTCGTTTGGCTTTTGTTGATGTTCATCTTATACCCTCCTTTCAAGACACTATCATTCCATTTAACTGCTCTTCCAAGTCCTTTGCTGTCTCTGACAGAATTACAATGTCATCGGCAAACCTCAAAGTTTTTATTTCTTCTCTATGGATTTTAATACCTACTCCGGATTTTTCTTTTGTTTCCTTCACTGCTTGTTCAATATACAGATTGAATAACATCGGGGAGAGACTACAACCCTGTCTCACTCCCGTCCCAACCACTGCTTCCCTTTCGTGTCCCTCGACTCTTATAACTGCCATCTGGTTTCTGTACAAATTGTAAATAGCCTTTCGCTCCCTGTATTTTAACCCTGCCACCTTCAGAATTTGAAAGAGCGTATTCCAGTCAACATTGTCAAAAGCTTTCTCTAAGTCTGCAAATGCTAGAAACGTAGATTTCTCCTTTTCTTAATCTAGCACCTAAGATAAGTCGTAGGGTCAGTATTGCCTCACGTGTTCCAACATTTCTACGGAATCCAAACTGATCTTCCCCGAGGTCGACTTCTACTAGTTTTTCCATTCGTCTGTAAGGAATCCGCGTTAGTATTTTGCAGCTGTGATTTATTAAACTGATAGTTCGGTAATTTTCGCATCTGTCGACACCTGCTTTCTTTGGGATTGGAACTATTATATTCTTCTTGAAGTCTGAGGGTATTTCACCTGTCTCATTTATCTTGCTCACCAGATGGTAGAGTTTCGTCAGGACTGGCTCTCCCAAGGCTGTCAGTAGTTTTAATGGAATGTTGTCTACTCCCGGGGCCTTGTTTCAGTGCTCTGTCAAACTCTTCACGCAGTATCATATCTCCCATTTCGTCGTCATCTACATCGTCTCCCATTTCCATAATATTGTCCTCAAGTAAATCGCCCTTGTATGTTATTGTTGTTGTCTTCAGTCCTGAGACTGGTTTGATGCAGCTCTCCATGCTACTCGTTTCGACTCAGGTCTTTCAGTGCTATGTCAAACTCTTCACGCAGTATTATATCTCCATCTTCATCTACATCCCCTTCCATTTCCATAATATTGTTCTCAAGTACATAGCCCTTGTATATACCTTCTATATATTCCCTCCACCTTACTGCTTTCCCTTCTTTGCTTAGAACTGGGTTTCCATCTGATCTCTTGATATTCATACAAGCGGTTCTATTTTCTCCAAAGGTCTCTTTAACTTTCCTGTAGGCAGTATGTATCTTACCCCTCGTGAGATAAGCCTCTACATCCTTACATTTGTCCTCTAGCCATTCCTGCTTAGCCATTTTGCACTTCCTATCGACCTCATTTTTGAGACGTTTGTTTTCCTTTTTGCCTGCTCCATTTACTGCATTTTTATATTTTCTCCTTTCATCAATTAAATTCAGTATTTCTTCTGTCACCCAAGAATTTCTACTAGCCCTCGTCCTTTTACCTACTTGATCCTCTGCTGCTTTCACTACTTCATCCATAAAAGCTACCAATTCTTCTTCTACTGTATTTCTTTTCCCCATTCCTGTCAATTGTTCCCTTATGCTCTCCCTGAAACTCTATACAACCTCTAGTTTAGTCAGTTTATCCAGGTCCCATCTCCTTAAATTCCCACCTTTTTGCAGTTTCTTCAGTTTTAATCTACCGGTCATAACCAATAGATTTTGATCAGAATCCACATCTGCCCCTGGAAATGTCTTACAATTTAAAACCTGGTTCCTGAATCTCTGTTTTATAATTATATAATCGAACTGATACCTGTCAATATCTCCAGGCTTCTTCCATGTATACAATCTTCTTTCATGATTCTTGAACCAAGTGTTAGCTATGATTAAGTTGTGCTCTGTGCAAAATTCTACCAGGTGGCTTCCTCTTTCATTTCTTCCCCCCAATCCATATTCACCTACTACGTTCCCTTCTCTTCCATTTCCTACTGCCGAATTCCAGTCATCCATGACTATTAAGTTTTCGTCTCCCTTCACAATCTGAATAATTTCTTTTATTTCATCATCAATTTCTTCGTCATCTGCAGAGCTAGTTGGCATATAAACTTGTACTACTGTAGTAGGCATGGGTTTCGAATCTATCTTGGCCACAATAATGCGTTCACTATGCTGTTTGTAGTAGCTTACAGGCATTCCTATTTTCCTATTCATTATTAAACCTACTCCTGCATTACCCCTATTTGATTTCTGTTTATAACCGTTTATCACCGTTCACCTGACCAGAAGTCTTTATTCTTCTTCCACCAAACTTCACTAATTCCCACTATATCTGACTTTAACCTATCCATTTCCCTTTTTAAATTTTGTAACCTACCTGCCCCATTAAGGGATCTGACATTCCACACTCCGATCTGTAGAACGCCAGTTTTCTTTCTCCTGATAACGACGTCCTCTTGAGTAGTCCCCACCCGGAGATCCGAATGGGGGACTATTTTACCTCCGGAATATTTTACCCAAGAGGACGCCATCATCATTTAACCATACAGTAAAGCTGCATGCCCTCGGGAAAAATTACGGCTATAATTTCCCCTTGCTTTCAGCCGTTCGCAGTACCAGCACAGCAAGGCTGTTTTGGTTAGCGTTACAAGGCCAAATCAGTCAATCATCCAGACTGTTGCCCTTGCAACTACTGAAAAGGCTGCTGCCCCTCTTTAGGAACCACACGTTTGTCTGACCTTTCAACAGATACCCCTCCGTTGTGGTTGCACCTACGGTACGGCTATCTGTATCGCTGAGGCACGCAAGACTCCCCACCAACGGCAAGGTCCATGGTTCATGGGGGGGGGGGGGGGGGGGAATGATAATGAATGACAATGAATGTTAATGAATGATAATCAATAATAATAATAAAGACAAGTACGGTCTTTGCATGCATTATCCTGTTGGAATTCAAACTTCCTGCCATTTCTTTTTCTTCTGGAGGCTTAGGTTAGTGGATGTAGTACAATTGGGCTATTTTCCCGCCAAAATTCGAACTTCCCGGCATTTTTTCTTGAGGTTAGGTTAGTGGAGGTAGCAGAATTGGACTATTCTACCGCCAAAAGCCGCCATCTTGGATGACGTCATGTGATGTTGCCAAGTCTACATGCCGCCATCTTGGATGACGTCATCGCCGCAATCTTGAATAAATTTGGCAACAATGGAGAGTGGGGTGGAGCAAAGGTTGTCCCCCTACTAGTAATCTTATTACTGATATCACTTGAATTTGAATTCTGATGCGCTCCTGAACTTTTCTCTTCTTTTCGTCATTGCTTCTTCGGTGTATAGATTAAACAGAATGACGAAAGAATCCAGCACAATCTAAGATCCTTTTTAATCAGAACCCTTCATTCTTGGTCTTCCATTCTTACTGTTTGTTGCTCTCTTATTTATGTTAAACATATTCAGTGTTACCCGTTGTTTCCTATCGCTTACTCCAATTTTTTTCTCAGAATTTCGACTTCTTGCACCACTCGACACTGTCGGATTCTTTTACTAGATTGATAAATCCTATGTGATTGTCCTGCTTGCATTATAAAGCGCAACGTCTGAATTGCCTCTCTGGTGATTTTATCTTTCGTAAAGCCAAACTTATCAACACTTAAGAGAGTATCAGTTTTCATTTTCATTCTTCGCTACGTAATTCTTATCAGAAACTTCAATGCATGAGCTTTGAAGCTGATTGTGTGATACTTACCAGCCCTTGATATCTTCAGGAATGTATGGACGATATCCTTTCAAAAGTCAAATAGTATGTCTCCAGCCTCATAGATTCTAGACACCTACCTGAATTATTTGTTTGCCACTTCCTCCGAGCTGGCCGGAGTGGGCGTGCGGTTCTGGGCGCTACAGTCTGGAACCGAGCGGCCGCTACAGTCGCAGGTTCGAATCCTGCCTCGGGCATGGATGTGTGTGATGTCCTTAGGTTAGTTAGGTTTAATTAGTTCTAAGTTCTAGGCGACTGATGACCTCAGAAGTTAAGTCGCATAGTGCTCAGAGCCATTTGAACCACTTCCCCCGATAATTTTAGAACCATTTAGTAATATTATCCATCCCAGCTGCCTTACTTGATCGAAAGTCTTCCAAATCACTGTTAAACTCTGACTGCGGTTCTGGATCCCGTATATCTTCCATTTTGACGTCCATTTCTCTGTGCATCACGTCATCAGACAAGTCCTGTGACGTTGGTTTTCAATGTACTCTTTCCACCTACCAACGGCCTACCCATTGTTCAACAGTAGAAATACTCTACATAAATTTAGAGGTATTAGACATGTATTGTTATCGCTAACTTTAAAGTCCTCATATAACACTTTTCACATGGTAAAGATTATTTTTGAAAAATGGCGTTTCCACGAGTACCCAAATTAATCATATTCTTGGGTCTGAACTGCAGCAATAACTTACTGAAAAATGTCTTCATTACCCAGGAACTCTCTGCCACTGCACAAAATCGTCTAGCAACACTATTACAGAGCGATACACTGCAGTCTGCATCAAAATATCTAGGCGTAACTATTCAGAGCGACCTTAAGTGGAACGACCATGTAAAACAGATAATGGGAAAAGCGGACACCAGACTCAGATTCATCGGAAGAATCTTAAGGAAATGTAACTCATCCACGAAAGAAGTGGCTTATAAGGCGCTGGTTCGCCCGATTCTTGAGTATTGTTCATCTATCTGGGATCCCTATCAGGTAGGACTGATAGAGGAGATAGAGAAGGTCCAACGAAGAGCAGCGCGTTTCGTCACGGGATCGTTTAGCTGGAGAGAGAGCGTTACGGAGATGCTAAACAAACGCCACTGGCAGACGTTACAAGAGAGACATTGTGCATCATGGGGAGATTTACTATTGAAATACAGAAGCTACCGACAATCATTCTTCCCACGCACTATTCACGAGTGGAACAGAGTTGGAGGGATCAGATCGTGGTACCAAAAGTACCCTCCGCCACATACCGTTAAATGGCTTGCGGAGTATGATGTAGATGTAGATGTAGTGGCTAAAATAATGGTCTTGTAAGTAGTAGAGTAAGGGGATTCTGAGCCCACTTTTGATATCAGATTGATATGCAAATTAATTAAGACGATTAATTAATTACACCCCTCCACTATACCCATCACAACCTCCATCACCGGAATGACATCATGTATTTTCCTCAGCCCGCATGTTAGTCGCTGCCCCCTCCATCTTCTCACCCCTCCTGCTACCTTACCGTATTGGCAGGAGTTTCTAGTTTTTGAGGGAATTTCTGATTTTGACATTAATTTCGAATTCTGGTGAGAATTTCTTTGTCCCAGGGCTGTGCTGACATTACAAACCCCATATACATATCGCCAGTGTATAAAATTTAAAATAAAACTTCCACTATTTTGCTGCAAAAACTACAATTTACTGGAGAATATCCTCGTTATTTCTAAACCACCGTCGTAGTAAAGAAAAATCGAGACTTTAAACTCCGAAGAAAGAAGAAACATCTGTGTTAAGTGATTTCTTTCAGCTTGATGGGCAAATTTCAGGGTTTCAGAGCATCCCTCATGTTCAGATCAGTAGCTGTGAATAAACTGTTATGCATGCGTGTATTACAAACGTTTCAGACACATGAAACAACGTTCAGAATAGAGCCTTTCACATAATTTGCTCACATGTCGCAAAAAACGCAATCATTTTACATTCGACAACATCTAGCTATAATAATTCAAGAAGACATTACTGTTGTACTGTTGCACACTATGGTAAATCCCATTTCACCAATCCGATACTATACCACACTGGGTTTACGAAACAAATCGTGAGAGCCTGTCTTGTAAGAGAACTTTCTCTAAGAATTTATCGCATCTTTCTCTTCCGGTATATTGAAAACAAATACCATCTGAATGTTTATATTTGACATTTCTCCTCCATAACTCGCCTCTACTGACCTGCCTCTAAAGTTTCTTAATCCAGCAGACAATCATTCGCAACAGCAGCAGATTCTTGCGTTCTAGTTTCATAAGTAATTTGACCATCACAGCCTGTTTCACGCAATCTACTCACATGTTAATAAAAACACTATCATTTCTGGACTCCACAACAATCTGTAATTCAAGTGGAGTCCACTATATAATTAAAGGTTATGAAGTATGAAAGAATGCAGGACTTGAAGTGACAATTATTTTTAAACACACAATTGCGACGATAACAATAAAAACAATCATGATTCCATAAGAATATCTTCACTTCCATTAGTGTTATAAGCACAATGGGTGTAGTTTTGAGAGAACTATCTTAAACAAAAGTTCAACCAGTTATACCACTCCTTGTAACAGAACCTCCTGTAAGTTACTAAATCAATTTAGATGAATCCTAGGATGTTCCCTTAAACAATGCCATGCCCAAATGCTATCGCTGTCCTTGTCAGATCTAATCAAAAGGTCTGTTCTTAATGATCTTGATGTCGGCAGCACATCAGATTCCAAAGCCCTTAATGTGCTGTGGAGACAGAGTCGCTGCACTCACAACATAACTAGCGACTGCTGTGAATGTGTCTGTTGAGAGCAGCAGAACTGCGGTTAGCACCACTGATAAGGAACCCCTTGAGTGTGAGGTTGCAAGGTGAGTCTTCAGTAAGAGTCCTTTGAAGGTGTTGTGTTAATAACTGTGACAGGGAAAATATTAGCTGCTAATGACTAACCACGTGCATCAGAAAGGCGACAGAAGATGAGTATCCGAGAGGTGCAGAGCTCGAACTTCTATGGGGTGTATGTGTTATACCTCACAAGAGACAAAAGAGACATCGTCGAAATTCAAGAAGGTGTAGGACGTGAGGTCCGCCAGTTATACAAAACACATTTTTTTCTCAGTACCCAAACATGTTTCAGCACCACTGTGCCATCATCAATGGGTTTCCTTTTTATTTATTCTTTATACTTGAATAAATGAAACGGAAACTCACTGATGAAGGTACAGTGGTGCTGAAATATGTTTGGGTACTGAGAAGAAACGGTGTTTTGCATAGAAGGCAGACCTCACATCCTACAATTTTAACTGCAAACGCGGTCAACACAAGGAGCTGCAAATGCAAATGATGAATTAAAGAAATGTTCAGAACAATAAATTAACTTGCAGAATCAACACTGAATAAAAATGGCGCGCCTCAGTAACAGTGATAAAAAAGGTTCTCACCATCAAGATCGAATACGATATTTCAGTGTCTGTGTTATTCCAAATTATGATGCAAGGTTCCTTCAGACATGCATACATGTCCAAAGGACGAGACACTGTGGCGGCTACGACCGTTATTAAATGCAAGAAATGTATTCACAGTTGCGAACATGACCAATCATCAATTATATTATGGAGTGACGACAATGAAAGTCTGTGCCGAACCAGGGGGATTTTGCGTGTACCGCGAATGCTCGCCTTACTATTTGGCTACCCAAGCACGACTCAGGGCCAGACCCAAACTTCCATATGTCCACAGCCTGTACTCGTACGTTCATTATCTTGCATTGTAATCTGGAGTAACAAGGGCAAGCAATATCTCGTATTTATCTGCCATTTCCGGGCAAGCGACTTTCAAGTAAAGTGTCACTCCTGTACGGAAATATACATAATGGATGTACTTGTGGAGTCTGTAGAAAGATGGTTGGCAATGTATGAAGGTTTGCGTCTGGGCGTGAGTCGTGCTCAGGTAACCAATGGTAAAGCAACCGCTAGCGATAAGAGAAAAATCTGGGTTCGAGTCCCAGTCCGGCACAAATTTTTCAATCTGCCCTTAGCAGGGCAGCGTCTCGGACGTCCTGTTTACGTCCCTGCCACGCTATCGTGCGCGCAGTGTTGCTGTGATTTCCAAAAAAAAAAAAAAAAAAAAAAAAAAAATGGTTCAAATGGCTCTGAGCACTATGGGACTAAACATCTGAGGCCATCAGTCCCCTAGAACTTAGAAATACTTAAACCTAACTAACCTAAGGACATCACACACGTCCATGCCCAAGGCAGGATTCGATCCTGCGACCGTAGCAGTAGCGCGGTTCCGGATTGAAGCGCCTAGAACCGCTCGGCCTCCGCAGCCGGCTGTGATTTACAGCCGTCTCTGTGCGCCTTACTTCCTTCCACACACCACGACAAATTCACAATGAAAGTCGACACTTAAATTCAGTTTTACGACCGAGTATGCGCGACTGAAAGCATTGGCAATGGAACAGTTTTTATAAGATCCTTTTCACATTGATTGTTATAAAATAATAGGGTCTCAGCTCTCCACTGTGAGCAGCATGGTCTACGTGAAACAGGCGGACGACGAAACTTGTGAAAGGAATCTCAAAAAGACGAGCGACCTTCAATTCAGACATTTTTATGGACACATTGGCCAGATGAAAGTAGAACATGTAACTCTAGGCCACAGGACAGTCCGTGTCTTCGAGCTGCCATCTGAGGTGCCAGCAGAGATAGTGATCGCCGTGTTGAGACCCTATGGCTCTGTGATAACCCATATGGCGGAAAAATGGGCACGCTTTACCGCGTACCCAGTCCTGAAAGGCGTGTGCCAGATGAACATAGACCTGACTAAACACGTCCGATCCTGTTTGAATATCGTCGGATGCCATGCCGTCTTAATTTATGATGGCCAGCCAAAGACCTGTCGAGAAGCGGGCAAGAGGAACATCTCAGTTCAAGCAGTGTGCAACAGTACCTCAAACAATTTCCGACAGGGCAGCAGAAGTTGTCGCCCGATCTAATGGTGCTCCCGTTGACGTACGTGGGAGCCTTTCAAACAGCTCTTTCTGGTCACTGGCCGGCCGGAGTGGCCGTGCGGTTCTAGGCGCTACAGTCTGGAACCGAGCGACCGCTATGGTCACAGGTTCGAATCCTGCCTCGGGCATGGATGTGTGTGATGTCCTTAGATTTAATTAGTTCTAAGTTCTAGGCGGCTGATGACCTCAGAAGTTAAGTCGCATAGTGCTCAGAGCCATTTGAACCATTTTTCTGGTCACTGACTGTCCACAGAAGCGCCGCCTGCAGTCAACACTGAGCAGCCTCCGATGCGGCAGCAGGGCACTACAAACGGACATTCTGCACTGCCAGACCAACACTTGACATCGGTTTTGCAATGCAAATAGTGAACGTCCCTGCAGGAGAGGCTGGCTACCGCAGATCTGCTGATGAGAACCGGCACTTTTGTCCCTGACGACAACGACCTTCAGTCGTTGTTGGTTGCCAACATTCATGCGCAAAAACAGTTGTCTCCAAAGCGATGGGTGAAACGTCGACTGGCTCCATCCGATACCTGCAGTATGATGTCAACAGAAGACAAAGATCTACACGGTGATCACCATCCCCAGAAGGATCGTCAGTTCCCCTGATGGGATTCGATCAGCAGCGGATTCGAACGAGACCTCTAATAGTGCCATGTTTCTGGATGATGGACAGTGGATGGATTTAATTTCCGACCCTATCACAGACGTACTACAACCTTCAGCCACCCATTAATTCTGAGGGATAGTTGCAGCTCAAGCCTGATCGCATGGGCTGACGATGTCAAGTACGTGGCGTCTGCTGCCATAGCTAAAGCGGTTGCAGTGCTTCACATCACGAAAATTGAATGCCAGTGGACGTAGGAGTGACCTGTTGTTGACGGTGGTCCTTCTTCGAAGTCTACCACCCCCACTTCTCCCAACCGGTGCCAAGAATTCCGCCTCCCCGTGCCAGGCCTACCAGATTGGCGCCATCAACCACAATACAATCAGTCCTGAGATCAAGCCGCAGATGTTTTATGACTTGTTGCAGGTGGCAGATGTCGACGTCGTACTCCTCCAAGAAGTGCACCTCGACCAGTTCCTGTCTATTTATGGATATGTATTGCCATTCTTGTGCAGGAGGGTGTCGTAATCGATGATGTGATCTACTACCTTCCATCATCACGAGGACTTGCTACCACATATCATGGTGTCAGGATTGTGAATGTGTACAGACAAGAGGTGGGACCATTCGATATTTTATGGGGAAGATGTCACGCCCGTATTCGATTGATGCTATGATCATATGACGACTTCAACTGTGTCCAAATACAACATGTTAGCACATGCAGGGAACTGCAATGAATGGTGCAAGACTTACGTCTCGTCGACGCCTGATGGAGTGGTGGTCAACCACAAATATATGAATAGCTAGAGACTCCATTCCACGCATATGGTCGATTCTTCGTTTTGTCCACCGTGCCATCTACCTGACACAGATGAACACCGTCTGGACTTTGGATCTGCCATGAAGGTGTGGAGGTTGACGAGACGGTCCCACTTCAGCTAACGACCCCCATAACAGTGACTCTGACATCCCTTCTTGTCACAGATATGACGTTTTATCCACATACTAAGATTAATGCAGTGATATGGAGCAAGGGTTTGACAGTATTGTATCGCTATCGTGATGCTGAAAAACACTTTCTCGATTTTTGGACTTTCCTGTTGGAACATTCACTCGTCTATAACGCCACCCGTGCTACCACCAATACTTTGCTAATTATGTGGGTAGTGTCTTCTTGGACTTCTCCATAGTTGGAGTGTGCCGGGTATGAGAAGTTAACCTTATGTCTAAGTTAATTTTACGAAACGGAATAAGTCACAGAACCATATGAACGCTTTCTTTGTGAAAATGTGTCTGGCCCTAATGGTGGTTTAGAAGGATCCTTGGACATGTTGATCGATGGTAGCAGCGGGTGTAGTGTCAAATGTTGATTCCGTCGGAAGGGCGGCCTTTAGTTCTACTTATGCTTTAATTTTTTTGTTCCACCGCTTGCGGTCTCGCGGTAGCGTTCTCGCTTCCCGACGACGGGGTCCCGGGTTCAATTCCCTGCGGGGTCAGAGATTTTCACCTGCCTCGAGATGACTGGGTGTTGTGTCGTCTTCATCATCATCATTCATCTCCATTACGGTCGGAGGAAGGCAGTGGCAAACCACCTCCACTAGGACCTTGCCTAGTACGGCGGTGTGGGTCTCCCGCATCGTTCCCCTACGCTCTGTGAAGGAGTATGGGACTTCATCACCGTCATCACTTCCTTTATCCCTAGAAGGGTACATTTTAAGAATAAGAAGTTTTGTTTAACCCACCTCCCTGCTCCACACAGCAACAAAAAAAAAAAAAAAAAAAAATTGGATGAATGTGGTTCAGTGACGGAATCGGGGAGAGATTGTAGCCAGACATCGGGCCTGCCTACCCTGCGCCCACTGGCCTGAAGAGGACTGCTCTACTTCCTTTAAAAAGATGTGGCTTAGTGGCTAACGCACAAAACAAAATAAAGATGAAAATGGTTAGGCGACCGCGGAAAATCCGGGTTTGAGTCCCCGCCCGGTACAAACTTTCTGTCGTCATTCTATAATATTGCCGATGGTTGTTCATATCCGCTGCCGTGAATACCTTTCCTGCATATCAAATCGAAGGCGGACTCCTTCGGAGTTACAAACCGTGCAGGACGTTCAGTTAGGTATCCACTCTTAAAGAATGCATACGTATAAAATCATATTGTTGTAAAGGGGCGATGAGAACTGATGGGATGTGACGGCATGCAACCGAATGCGAAACTGTCCGTCGTGGAGCTTATCGTAAATCTAGCTATTCTTCAAGGCATAGCTGCAGATAGTGCGATAACATGTTTTATAGGAACGGAGCAAACTAACATCCATGTTGTTTGTTGTTGTGGTCTTCAGTCCTGAGACTGGATTGATGCAGCTCTCCATGCTACTCTATCCTGTGCAAGCTTCTTCGTCTCCCAGTAACTACTGCAACCTAAATCCTTCTGAATTTGCTTAGTGTATTCATCTCTTGGTCACCCTCTACGATTTTTACCCTCCACGCTGCCCTCCAATACTAAATTGGTGATCCCTTGATGCCTCAGAACATGTCCTACCAACCGATCCCTTCTTCTAGTCAAGTTGTGCCACAAGCTCTACTTCTCCCCAATTCTATTCAATATCTCCTCATTAGTTATGTGATCTACCCATCTAATCTTCAGCATTCTTCTGTAGCACCACATTTCGAAACCTTCTATTCTCTTCTTGTTCAAACTATTTATCATCCATGTTTCACTTCCATACATGGCTACACTCCATACAAATACTTTGAGAAACGACTTCCTGACACTTAAATCTACACTCGATGTTAACAAATTTCTCTTCCTCAGAAACGCTTTCCTTGCCATTCCAGTCTACATTTTATATCCTCTCTACTTCATCCATCATCAGTTATTTTGCTCCCCAAATAGTAAAACTCCTTTACCACTTTAAGAGTCTCATTTCCTAAACTAATTTCCTCAGCATGACCCGATTTAATTCGACTACATCCCATTATCCTCGTTTTGCTTTTGTTGATGTTCATCTTATATCCTCCATTCAAGACACTATCCATTCCGTTCAACTGCTCTTCCAAGTCCTTTGCTGTCTCTGACAGAATTACAATGCCGTCGACGAACCTCAAAGTTTTTATTTCTTCTTCATGGATTTTAATACCTACTCCAAATTTTTCTTTTGTTTCCTTCACTGCTTGCTCGATATACAGATTGAATAACATCGGGGATAGGCTACAACCCTGTCTCACTCCCTTCCCAACCACTGCTACCCTTTCGTGTCCCTCGACTCTTATAACTGCCATCTGGTTTCTGTACAAATTGTAAATAGCCTTTCGCTCCCTGTATTTTACCCCTGCCACCTTCAGAATTTGAAAGAGTGTATTCTAGTCAACATTGTCAAAAGCTTTCTCTTCGTCAACAATTGCTAAAAACGTAGGTTTGCCTTTCCTTAATCTTTCTTCTAAGATAAGTCGTATGGTCAGTATTGCCTCACGTGTTCCAATATTTCTACGGAATCCAAACTGATCTTCCCCGAGATCGGTTTCTACTAGTTTTTCCATTCGTCTGTAAAGAATTCGCGTTAGTATTTTGCAGCCGTGACTTATTAAACTGATAGTTCGGTAATTTTCACATCTGTCGACACCTGCTTTCTTTGGGATTGGAATTATTATATTCTTCTTGAAGTCTGAGGGTATTTCACCTGTCTCATGGTAGAGTTTCGTCAGGACTGGCTCTCCCAAGGCTGTCAGTAGTTCTAATGGAATGTTGTCTACTCCCGGGGACTTGTTTCGACTCAGGTCTTTCAGTGCTCTGTCAAACTCTTCACGCAGTATCATATCTCCCATTTCATCTTCATCTACAGCCTCTTCCATTTCCATAATATTGTCCTCAAGTACATCGCCCTTGGGTAGACCCTCTATATACTCCTTCCACCTTTCTGCTTTCCCTTCTTTGCATAGAACTGGGTTTCCATCTGAGCTCTTGATATTCATGCAAGTGGTTCTCTTTTCTCCATAGGTCTCTTTAATTTTCCTGTAGGCAGTATCTATCTTACCCCTAGTGAGATAGGCCTCTACATCCTTACATTTGTCCTCTAGCCATCCCTGCTTAGCCATTTTGCACTTCCTGTCGATCTCATTTTTGAGACGTTTGTATTCCTTTTTGCCTGCTTCATTTATTGCATTTTTATATTTTCTCCTTTCATCAATTGACTTCAATATTTCTTCTGTTACCGAAGGATTTCCAGTAGCCCTCGTCTTTTTACCTACTTTATCCTCTGCTGCCTTCACTACTTCATCCCTCAAAACTACCCATTCTTCTTCTACTGTATTTCTTTCCCCCATTCCTGTCAATTGTTTCCTTATGCTCTCCCTGAAACTCTGTACAACCTCTGGTTTAGTCAGGTTATCCAGGTTCCATCTCCTCAAATTCCCACCTTTTTGCAGTTTATTCAGTTTTAATCTACAGTTCATAACCAATAGATTGTGGTCAGAGTCCACACCTTCTCCTGGAAATGTCTTACAATTTAAAACCTGGTTCCTAAATCTCTGTCTTACCATTATATAATCTATCTGAAACCTGTCAGTATCTCCAGGCTTCTTCCGTGTATACAACCTTCTTTTATGATTCTTGAACCAAGTGTTAGCTGTGATTAAGTTGTGCTCTGTGCAAAATTCTACCAGGCGGCTTCCTCTTTCATTTCTTCCCCCCAATCCATATTCACCTACTATGTTTCCTTCTCTCCCTTTTCCTACTCTCGAATTCCAGTCACCCATGACTATTAAATTTTCGTCTCCCTTCACTGTCTAATAATTTCTTTTATTTCAACATACATTTCTTCAATTTCTTCGTCATCTGCAGAGCTAGTTGGCATATAAACTTGTACTACTGTAGTAGGTGTGAGCCTCGTGTTTATCTTAGCCACAATAATGCGTTCACTATGCTGTTTGTAGTAGCTTACCCGCACTCCTATTTTTTTTTATTCATTATTAAACCTACTCCTGCATTACCCCTATTTGATTTTGTATTTATAACCCTGTATTCGCCTAACCAAAAGTCTTGTTCCTCCTGCCACCGAACTTCACTAATTCCCACTATATCTAACTTTAACCTATCCATTTCGCTTTTTAAATTTTCTAACGTACCTGCCCGATTAAGGGATCTGACATTCCACGCTCCGATCCGTAGAACGCAAGTTTTCTTTCTCCTGATAACGACGTCCTCTTGAGTAGTCCCCGCCTGGAGATCCGAATGGGGGACTATTTTACCTCCGGAATATTTTACCCAAGAGGAAGCCATCATCATTTAACCATACAGTAAAGCTGCATGCCCTCGGGAAAAATTGCGGCTATAATTTCCCCTTGCTTTCAGCCGTTCGCAGTACCAGCACAGAAAGGCCGTTTTGGTTAATGTTACAAGGCCAGATCAGTCAATCATCCAGACTGTTGCCCCCGCAACTACTGAAAAGGCTGCTGCCCCTCTTTAGGAACCACACGTTTGTCTGGCCTCTCAACAGATACCCCTCCGTTGTGGTTGCACCTACGGTACGGCTGTCTGTATTGCTGAAGCACGCAAGCCTCCCCACCAACGGCAAGGTCCATGGTTCATGGGGAGTTATTAGTAATGAAATGTTTATGATTAAAGTAGATGATAGCTCTATTGTAAACCCAGTTCAACTGTAAGAGTGTTTAAATGAGTTCTTCATAAATGTGGTAAAGTTGGATGTTGATGTATCAGAATAAAGCAAATCCACCAAGAAGCTGAGTACCTTATGGGTTTAAAAAAAGTCACAATTAAGGATGTGGAAAATATTATATTATCATTAAAGAACAAAAAGTGGCATACCCACTAAAGAGATTAAAACGGTGTGTGGCACAATAGCACCTCCCATAACTAAAATATTCAACCAATGTTTTTAACAGGGATGCTTTCCCAATGTTTTGAAATATGCCAAAATCAGACTTCTGTTCAAGAAAGTGTCAGGGGAAATTATGGGAAACTATCGGCCTATTTCTATTCTTCCAGACATGTCAAGTGTGTTAACGAAAACGGCTGCAAACCAGATCAAAAACTTTATTGTAAAAAATGATATTATTATAAGAAACCAACTTTGATTTCAACCAGGAAAAAACACTCTATATGCACTGAATAACTTTACTGAAAAGATAGGCAAATCATTGGATCAGAGAAGTAAAGTTACAGATATCTTCTGTGACCTCACAAATGCATTTGACTACGAGAACCATGACTTGCTTGTCTACGTATTGGACAAATACGGGATTAAGGACAACGCTCTAAATTGGCTAACATAATAATTACACAACAAAAAACAAAGGGTACCAATCAGATGCAGTGAATTGTTATTCTAAATGGAGTACAGTATCACAAGGTGTACCGCAAGACTCCATTTTGGGGCTAATCCTGGTCCTATTCTACATAAATGACTTACCCATAAATATAAATTTCCCATCAGTTCTGTTTGCAGATGATACTTCTGTTTTAATTGAAGATGCCAATGCAGAAAAAATTCCGAGCTCCATCGTAAGCACGCTGGATACCTTAGAAAACTGTTTCCAATTAAATGGGTTGAAACTCAACATTGCAAAAGCATCCATCGGCTGGATTTATCCAGTGGTTCTAAGTGGTATGAATTGCAATGTCACACACTTTTCAGACGGGGTAGTTTGCTCCAAAGGAGTATGATTTTTATGTACAGACCAGGAATCAAGCAAAATTTTTATTTCGAGCAGCTATTGGCCAGTACTTGTAGTTCTCGTACGCCCATTTTCTCACCCTTGTTTGCTGTGACGTCAATATTCCCTACTACCGTTGCAAGATCATGCACACGAGAAAGAATCGTAGGGGGCAGAGCAGCTCCAACCGCTCGCAGCAGGCTGCTGTGGCCGAGCGGTTCTGGGCGCTTCAGTCTGGAACCGCGCCACCGTTACGGTCGCAGGTTCGAATCGTGCCTCGGGCTTGGATGTGTGTGATGTCCTTAGGTTGGTTAGGTTTAAGTAGTTCTAAGTTCTAGGAGACTGATGACCTCAGAAGTTGAGCCCCATAGTGCTCAGAGCCATTTGAACTCTCGCAGCGCAATAAATAACTTTCCAGCCAATTAACCATCCAGATTAACAGTTGGCATAATTGTATGCGAATGCGTTAAGGCATTGTTTTTCGTTGATTTTGGTACACCTCTCGTAGTACTTCTGATTTCCAGGGTTCCTTTCGTAGGTATTTCCTCTTAAAAATTCCGATTGGTCCGAGTTGAAAACAAATTCCTTTATGAACGATTGGATAAGTTCGTTTATCTCATCTAAAAATTTTCGGGCCGATTATACAGTTTGCTGTGCAACTTCAAGTTGACCCTTGTTTGAAATTTCGTTATCTTAGGTCTTCCATTTCTGTAACACTGTTTGAAGTTATACAATCATCCACTGCTTCCTTTGAAATCCCTGTAATCTATGTCGCGCGCATATTGATGTGCGTGACGTAGTAGGTTGCTGTCATGCACATCCTGCACATCCATGAAACACGCAAACACCACAAGTGCACCTTGTCCTGCCTTGAATATCCGTAGTTTTTCTTATAGTTTTTCTTATACACTACACGATCATATTGCTGCGGACTTATTTGAAATCTATGCATAAATGTTTTTTTACTGTGCTTCGGATAATCTTCCATGTACCCGCTCCTTGGATAAGGATTGTCCTTTACTACGTTTCACTGGAGTCGGGGTTTGTAGCTCCCTATCTGACAAGAATGATGAACTACATGCCTCGTCACCTGTTTCAGTTCACCTGTTAAGCACGTATCGTCGTCATTGTACTCCTCAGAAACATTATCCGCACAGACAAGCTTAGTAACTCATCTTGCAGAAACTCTAGTATTTCATCCGCCACTTTTTTCTCATTCTGCGGTATTGCTTTGGTTGTTCCTTTCTGATGAAATGTCAGTTTCGGCAAGTGCTGCTGCAGATATAATGCAATGTTTGCTTTGTTTATCGTTGCAGTAGACTTATGCTGTGCTCATGACTGGATACTTCCAGTCTCGCCCCCTGTTGCTATTAGCAGCCGTTATTGTGATAGCATGGCAGACAGTACGTGACCGTCGAATGCCGTAAACGTCATTGGCCTTTTGTGACCTAGCACTCAAGAGATTCCTTATAAGAGTCCTCAACAATGCCGAGTAGGAACGCATTGAGTACAGCTGGGCTGCGACCAACGGCATGGCTCTGGCTCTGAGCACTATGGGACTTCTGTGGTCATCAGTCCCCTAGAACTTAGAACTACTTAAACCTAACTAATCTAAGGACATCGCACACGTCCATGCCCGAGGCAGGATTCGAACCTGCGACCGTAGCGATCACGCGGTTCCAGACTGAAGCGCCTAGAACCGCACGGCCACAGCGGCCGGCTTTCATCACTGGTCATATTATTTAACTTATTTGACATTTGAGAGGTAATGTAATGAAAAACCCACGTGTATTTGCGTGAAGTTTCATCTTATTTGACTATTTACTATTTTTAATTAAATTTAATTATTAGACTACACATATTTATAACTATCGACAAGTAAATGAAGAAACGCATAGAGATTTCCTGAAAATGTATTCCTGTCGTGATTTGCGAAGGCCCTTATACATGTCATCTGGTAAGATACCAGGAACAGCTTTGCACCTCGGCGCTTGGAGCTGCAGACACAGAGGCAGGCCCCATTTGTCAGTTAACCTGCGTAGCGGTGACACGTTGCAATTTTTTTGAATACCATAGGATTTAGACTTGTATTACAAAAATGAAGGTTTGAGCGGGAGTCGAACCGGCGCCTCATACACTTTCGTGTTACGATGCTCGTACGCTAACCATCTTTTTTTTTTCGCTTTTGTTGCTTACACTTGGTCGAGGTGGACGTTGCATGACAGCCGTTCAAGTTCGTCGTAGATCCTTTCACTGAGTTCTTTTATTAGAGAGAGCAACCAGCCCTCTTTTTTTTCATTTTGTTCAGTATAGTTCGTTGCGTTTGGTCTGTGCGGACGTCACATGGCGTCCGTTCAAGTTGATCGTTGATTCCTTTACTCAATTTTTTTTATTACAGAGGACAATCGGCCCTCTGACCGAAAAAGCTTTTTTTTTCTTTTTAATCTCATTTTGTTCGCTCTTGTTCTTTGCATCTGCTCAGGGCGGACGTGGTAAGACATCCGTGCAAGTTCGTTGTTGATCGATTAACTCAGTTTTTTTTTTATTACAGAGGGCAGCTAACCCTCTGACCGAACACGCTGAGATACCGTGCCGGCTAAACCCTCTGACCGGGCACGCTGAGCTACCGTCCCGGTCCGGCCGATGTGGGCAAGCACTTCTAGGCGCTTCAGCCCGGAACAGCGCTGCTGCTACGGTCGCAGGTTCGAATCCTACCTCGGGCATCGATGTGTGTGATGTCCTTAGGTTAGTTAGACTTAAGTAGTTCTAAGTCTAGGGGACTGATGACCTCAGATGTTAAGTCCCGTAGTGCTTAGAAGCATTTGAGCCCACCATCCCGGAAACCGCTTGACTACCGTGAGCTCTGACGTCGAGCACCTACACACATAACAAACACGCAAAACTTCTCTTGCGATTTTCTCGGAATTGACAGAGTGGTGCACTTTAGTACTTGGACAAATGGTTCAAATGGCTCTGAGCACTATGGGACTTAACTTCTAAGGCCATCAGTCCCCTAGAACTTAGAACTACTTAAACCTAACTAACCTAAGGATTCGAACCTGCGACCGTAGCGGTCGCGCGGTTCCAGACTGGAGCGCCTAGAACCGCTCGGCCACACTGGCCGGCAGTACTTGGATATTAAGTCGTTTTCATGGCCTGTTAGAGGCGTATAAAGTTTGAAGTAAATCCGCGATCCCAACGTCGTGGCCTCTCCTTGTGAGAGTACAATTAAGCCTGTAAGCTTAGTTAAGCACGTATTGCCTCGATGTATCGATTTTAATTTTCTCGTTGACAGTTTTTGTTACTTTTTACTATTCATGTACGGTTTTGCTTACTTCATTTCGTACTTTGATACACGTGATCTGCCTATAGTCGATTTCAGACTGAAACAGTTTGATTAACGACAATAATTTGGACTGGACACCGAAGAGAAAAACAAAGCCTTGAGCACCATTTCAAACTAAAAACAAAAGTAGTTGCAAACTTAATACTTCAACAAAACCTTTGTAATGCCATTGGCTATGTAGTGTGACTGCCTTTTTTGTGGTCATCAGCCTTTGATTGGTCTGGTGCACGCTACGACTTCCTCTCCTGCGCCATTGTATTCCTGTCGCAGTAGCACTTACACCCAGCATCCTCTATGGTGTTTTGGGTATATTCCAGTCTCTGTCTCCCTCTACAGTTTCTGTCATCTGTGGCTCTCTCTAGTACCATGGAAGTTGTGCCCCATCTCTTCATCTCTTTAACAAATATGGAGTCAGTATTTTCCATAAATGTTCGTAGGACCTCATTTCTTATCTTATAAGACAGTTTAATTTTCAACATCGTTCTGTAACACCACATTCCAAACGCTTCGAATCTCTTCTTTGCAGGTTCCCATACACTCAATGATTCACCTACATGCAAGTAAATAACAGAAGCCAGTACGTTGTCCTGGGGGACGAGTCTTCATCAGAGACAAGGATATCGTCAGCAGTGCCCCGTGTAAATGTGATAGGCTCGCTCTTTAGCACTAACTATTCACGGTGCTCAAATACTTATATGATCCCCGAAGAATACAAGATTTTTGATCAGAGATTTAAAAAATTAGAATTAGTAGGAGACTACTGCTGTATTTTTTATATTATTCAGTACCTGATCACTTTTCGTAAAAAGGAGCAAATTGTGGACGGACTAAGCTTTTTTATTTGTCTGTTTTATTTGATCTTTTGATTGTACTTGTCTTGAAATGTATAATGTAAAACTATGAGGGGGTCGTAGAATTTTTGAGTCTTTGTTTGATGTCTACGTTTATTGTCGGAAATAATAGCGCTAAAAAACCTAAAATCGGTTATATCAGAAAGCTGTTATTTTGAGAGGTTTTAACACTCATGATAAACTGCAGATAAAAAAAACGGTTTAAGCGAAAACCAGTTGTTTCAGATATAACCGCCGTTTTTCCTGTTAACTTGTCGCTTTCCAAGGGCTACAGGCAAATATTATATAGACAAAGGCAGCAAATCAGCTTCTTTTTCTTTCTGTTGCAAACTATGAATGAATTGTTAAATTCTTGGTTTATTACTGTTATCATAACTGCTTTTGGCTTCTGTTATTTCGCACAAGTGACAGACAAATAATAAGATTTTTGTAAAATATGTAGTGTTCTTTTTGTTTATTTCGAATGAACACTCCGTTTTTAGTCAAACATACATTTTTACTTTTTAATATGGATTTGAGTACAATTGCTTTTTAAAAATCTTTCAGAAGGCACAGAACTTCTTGCCAAACTCGTTCTTAAGAAAGTTTTTTCTTTTAAAAGCAAAAATTTTTGCACCAGTGGTACGGCAAATTGATATCTCGGTTCTGTAGCCGGTAATTAGTGAAAAATGAACATACTTGTTAAAACCGAGGCCAAGCAAATACCGAAAAATGACAGTTACTCCGAACTGGAATGCCGGTATCAGTTTTAATTGGTCAGTTTTTCCCATCTCTACGTTCTTTCCCAAGAACACTATTAAGAAAATTTAGAGAACCGACATTGCAGTTTACATCTGAGCACTTCTACTGACGCCAGCGAACATTAAACATAGGGACCGCGAAGAAGAGATAATACATGGTGGGGCTCGCGCGAAGTTATATAGAGGGTCGTTTTTCCCTCGCTCTATTTGCTAGTGAAACAGGTAAGGGGATGAGTAGTAATGGCACAACATATTCGGGGCTACGCTCTGTATGGTAGCTTGAGGAGTAAAAAGCTGTGCTTCGAAAGTAAGTTCTCTGAATTTTCCTTCCCGCCTGTGTTCGATACTATAAGACTTCGTTTAGCGGGGAATGCCTTCTTTACCCGTGCTAGACTGCTTGTTACGCTGACAAGCGAGGCATTATGACCAGGTGTTTCAGTAGCATGTTGGCCACCTTTGCAACGTAATACAACAGCTCTCTGCGCGGCGTGGGTTCGGCAAGTCCTTGTTAGACTTACAGAGGTTTGTGGCATCGCGGTGGTTTGCGGGCGCCGAGCCAGTGCCCGATAGCATCCCAAATGTCTTCCATCAGTCAAAGATCAGGTAAATTTGGTGGTCACCAGCGCAATTTTCCTACCGTGATTCTCAGACAACTATAACACGTTTCTGGCCTTGTGACACTAGCAATTAGTCTCCTGGAAGACGCCACACTGTCAGGAAAAAACATCAAGCATGAAGGGATACTGTCCACGTAGTACACCATTATCATGGTGCCATGAAAACCCAGCTGAATTTTCCCCGTAGCACGATACTACCTCCACCGGCCTGCATCCATGGAGCTGTACATGTTTCGAGTAGCCCATCGTCTGGATGATACATCTAGACAATGCTGTCAACGTGGTACAGCAAGAAACGTGATTCATTCGAACAAGGGACACGTGTCCATTAATGCAAAGTCGAATGTAGATGATCCATACCCACTGCAATTGTAACTAACGATGTCGTTGGGTCAACATGAGAACACGTCTGCTGCGAACCTTCCTGTGCAATGTGCGCCGAACGTTGTGCTCCGAAATATTTTTGCCTGCGCTGGCAATATACGCTGTCGGCAGTCTTGCTTTACAGATCGGACAAATCTCTTGTCAACTACTCCTGTTTCATCTATTTTCAACCAGTAGCAATACATGCTCACGACAGTGGCACGTGAACAAGCGAGCAGCTTTGCCGTTTGCGAGATGCCAGTTCCCAGGCGCCGGACCATAACAATCTGCCCTTTGTAAAAAGTCGCCTACCACAGTGGATTTCCCCATCTGCGGTCGTATGGTCGCTATAATTCTTTCTCATTTGCCTCTGCTCCGCTTATATAATTTCCCTTTTTGCGTCACGTGTCCTTGATGCCACTTAAGCTGCATTGAATCTTGCGATGGGCAGTAGGGATAATACACTCTAAGAAAAAGGAAATGACGCACCACTAAGTATAAAATAAAAAAATAAAATAAAATATTGGTTATTGTATATGTATGATAGTGATTGGTTGTAATTAATATTTGCTTATCTGGAACGTGGACGTTTAATTATATGGTATCAGACGCTTGACAATGGATTTTTCGTAAATGCAATAGTATTCGTAGTTGACCGTGAAATAAGACTCAAATAATCGGACTTCGTATTTAAATCGTTTCCAAAGACTGCTGCGGTAGGTGCGGACTTAAAATCTCAACATTAGAATAATTTGCTAGCCATGTCAATACGTCGTACAGAGGTTACTGTCTACTAAACATAAAAAAGTTTACACAATTAGTTAAATCAGATATATTCAACGAATAAGCCTACAGTTAAATAATTCAACTTACTTTCATAAATATAGAATCTTTACAGGGTCGAGTGCCTAGCGATATTGCAACTCGCAGTGTTCTTATATAACATCAAATATAGCGGTGTGCCAGTTAATAACATATACGTACTTCCCGCACCAGTCATTGTACATGACCTACTTCTTCTTAATGAAACATAAGAGTGTCGTAATTGTATTTTGTTTTATCAGCGGCATAGCGCTACAGTTCTGTGCCATAGGCTTTATTTATTTGTCAAAGATTAATTATTTAATTAAGATTTCGCGTTTCCGAGGAAACTCACGCACGGCATGCAAATGTGCCTTTATATAATGAATTATCCAAATGGAAAGGAAACAGATGCGACACACATGTACAGCAAACAAATGACTTTGATTTCAGAAACATTGAATGATTTGTTCAAGAAAAATAGCTACAAAAATTGAGCAAGTTAATAACGTGTTGGTCCAATTCTGGCCCTTCTGGAAGCAGTTATTCAGCTTAGAATTAGTTGATAGAGTTGTAGGGTGTCCTCCTGAGGAATATTGTCCTAGATTCTGTCCATCTGGCGCGTTAGATCCCGAGCTAGTCGAAGGGCCCTGCGTATACAGCTCTACACGCTCTCAATTGGGGAGAGATCGGGCGGCTTTGCTGGCCTAGGTAGGGTTTGATATGCACGAGCAAAAGCAGTCGAAACTCTCGTCGTGTGCGAGCGGCATTATCTTGCTGAAATGTGGGCCTAGGATGGCTTTCCATGAAGGACAACAAAACGGATATCGTCGACTTACCGCTGTGATGCAACACGCCTTCGCTGTTCATCAGGATCTGAAATCTCATTGACTACAGTATAATTGTCTTCAATGATGCCGCGCGGGGTAGCCGCGCGGTAGAGACGTCTTGCCACGGTTCGCGCGACTCCCCCCGTCGGAGATTCCAGTCCTCCCTCGGGCATGGGTGTGTGTGTTATCCTTAGCGTAAGTTAGTTTAAGTTAGATCAAGTAATGTGTAAGCCTAGGGACCGATAACCTCAGCAGTTTGGTCCCATAGGAACTTACAACAAATTTCCAAAAAGATTCTTCAGTGATGAGTCACGCTTCGAACAGACCCCCGACAACCAGCGAAGACTTGACTAGAGACACCTCGCCTGACTCTCACCAGCCATATGGACCGACAACCAGGAGTGATGGTCTGGGGTGTCAATTATTTTTATTGCAGGACTCGTTTGGTTGTCATCCGCAGCATCCTTGCACCGTAGCGTACGTCGACGATATTCTACGCCCCTTATGCAATTTGAAGAAGGAGAGGGAGAAGGGAAAGGAAATGAAAGCGAATATTAATGTGAGCTGCGTCAGGACTGTGTGCGGCATTAGTGGCAACGAGTGAAGATGTGTCGCGGACCGGGATTCGAAGCCGGGATCTCCTGCTGTCTAGGCATTAGCGCTAACCACTGCACCACATGGACACAGTGTTTACTGAAACTGCGCGGACTATCTCGGTGAGCCTCTCACACTTCCACCGAGTACCACGTATCCACAGCCCATGTCCTCCATGCTCGCTATTTAGAGATTCCTTCAGGAGGTCGGACGTAATTGTGCGTTCACACCAAATATGGTGGATCCATTGTCCATCGAGGCGAATCAATTATATGAATGCGTTCTGTTGCGCTTCATGAAAAAGCATCCTGGGCATACATTTCAGCACATGGCGAGAGTTTCTTCGTGCTTCCTAAACCCTACCTTGGCCAGCAAGGTCACCAGATCCCTCCCCAATTGAGAACGTTTGGAGCTCGGGAATTTGACGATCAAACGCGTCTGGCACAGTATCACTCAAGAGGACATCCAACAATTGTATCAATCAACATCATGCCGAATAACTGCTTGCAAAAGGGCCAGAGGTGGACTATCGCTTTACTGGCTTGCTCGCTTTGTGAAGCTCTTTCTCTTGAAGAAATCATCCATTTTTTTTGAAACTGCAATCGTTTATTTAGCTTTGGGACCATTTCATGGTTGTATCGTGGTGGTTTTTTTATTTTTTTTAATTTTTTTCATGGCGGTGTATTTTGTTCATCAGTGTATATACTCCTTGTTTAGTTCGTCGTCATTCGTTATTTCCTTTCCAGACATTTCATCTAATATACAGCCCGCAATTCTGATAAGTCTATCACTCATCTCATTTCTACTACTCTTCTTTACTAAGGCCTCTCTGCTCTTCTCATTACACTAATCATTTAACAGGTCCTGTGAGCCTTCATGCCTTCATTGCGGATAATAATATCATCCAGAAATCGTATCATTGATATACTTTCATACCGGATTTTCATCCCACACTCGAGCCGTTCATTTCTCCTTTGGTGTACAGGTTGAGCGGTAGGCGGGAAAGGCTACATCTGTCTGCTGCCACTTTTTATCCAAGCAGTTCTTTCATAGTCATTTGTTCTTATTGGGTTTAATTCTGATTGTTATTACGCTTATGAAACACGCAAGCATATCTTTTATTTTGTCTGAAAACAGCGGAGGCATTCCACATTAATTATTTTCAACAAATAACGAAAACGAAGTGATCAGCGTCTAGCACCGCAGGCTCTGAGAACAATAATTGATAACTATTTTCCGTGTGACCTTTGTATTCCTTGCAAGCAAAATGTTACTTTTTGGATGTGATAGTAGTTCGAGGTGCCTGTGTGGCTAAAAAGATCGCAAAGATACCTATAGAAAAACTAGCCCTATATGATATCCTCCATTTGTAGGATTCTGTAAAAAAGGAACGGGGTTAGGATCTCTTTGATGTTCGCTCGTCTGCCTGCCTGCTTGTCCGGATGTTACAAACCCTTTACTTAGCAACAGGCAACAGGCTACTTGCTAAAATCTACGTCTGTTCGCGGTGCAAAAATTGAAGCTTCTAAGTCAATGCAATCAAAAGACGCGGCTATTTATGTCACGTATTTTGATACTCGAAAAATTACTCATCAGAAGCTATAGCCCGTTGACCTGCAGTCACGAAATCTAGCAAGGTTTCACGGTACTCCTAAAGGCAAAATGTAGAAAATTTTTACTTGTCATTATATCACGCGGAAAGAACATTTTTTGTCATTTGTTATCCGACTGTCCGTCCATCTGCTAAATTCCTTTTTTCTCAGGTATGGATAGACGTATCATCTTGAAATTTATGTCACATACTTACGTCTAATATCCCTTGGTAGTATAATAAATATAAGCTTCTAAGTCACTGTAGTCAAAAGATTCGGCTATATGTGTCACGTATTTTGACACAAACTTGCTCATCAGAATCTGTAGGGGACTACGCTTTGGCCTAGAATCATTAAATTTGGAAGAAGTAAGGTTTCGCAGTACAAGAAAGGGAAAAATCCGAGAACTTTTAATTATATCACATTAAAATATTATTTTTATTATTTGTTATCTGACAGTCTGTCGGACCGTCTGTTAAGACCCCCTTTTCTCTACATAGGCAGATGTATGGCGTTGAAATTTATGTCACATACTAGGGTCTATGGTCCCTTTATGATGTAAAACATCTAAGCTTCTATGTCAATGCAGTTAAAAAATACGGCTGTTTATGTCACACATTTTGATACCTTGTCAGTCTCAATATCAATAACAGACAAAAATCGTCGAAATTCTCAATTCCGGGGATGGATCTACCTATATACATAATTAAGTTTGTCTAGAACCCTCGGAGACTGATTCCTCCTCGCATTTATGCCATTTTTTCGACATACTCACTCTTATTCATCGAGTACTTTTTCTCAGTATTTTTAAATCCTTAGTACAGAATTACGATTACGGAGATTTCCGACAGTACAAAATTTAATTTTTCTTCATACACTGAACGTTCGAAACGTGTAGGAAGAAATGTTTTCTGAATATACAGGATACCATCATAACCAAATTGTGAACTCTGTCTCATATAATCTTCAGTTTTTGTGAAACTTATTTCGAAAGAAGGAAATGGAGGGTAGAAGTTAAAATTCCAGCTATTGTTCAAACGATAGTAGTAGGGCTAGGAGAGCATCGTCCCACTCTGCATTGTTGCCAATTTTATTCAAGATGGCGGATCCAAGATGTCAGCCATAGATGATGCAATGTCACACTGATGTCATGGTGGGAAAATAAAATTTTGGTGGGAAAAAAGATCAATTGAGCTATCTCCACCAACCTAACTCAACCTCCCCTCCCCTGTCCCCTCTCCTCTCCCCTCCTCTCCCCTCCTCTCCCTCTTACGGCAATAGGTGGGAGAACGAATCTGTGCTAGACTGATAGATAGGATGGATGTAAGTTTTTATTTTGTATGCAGTGTGGTATATTGTTTATTTAAACAGTTTGAGTTGCCATTGATCGAGCACTAGACAAGAGCTCCATCCAGTGTGTTCCGCTAGAGGTCCAGAGTCCAACTGACCTCATTCACAGCATCATGACCAGAAGGTGTTGTTGGCACTCTCCATCCCTCCCCGTGACATAATCCAAGAAGGTGGCACAGGGAAAAAATGGCGGGAAATCCGCTCAGTCTATGCTGAGCTTCCCGAGAGGATAATCATAATTGCTTATTATGTACTACGTGTTCAGTGGATGAGATGTCTGTAATGGAGAGGGAGGAGTTTAATGAGTGTATTAACGGTCATTGTGTAGCTGAGGACTGTGTCCAAAGCCACTTGCGTGATGGTTGGGAAGTGATGGTTTTCAGTGAATGAACAAAGGAGACAAATACGCTTCATCAAGTTATGAAGATGCAGCAGAAGGGGCCTAAGTTATACTTCGCAACTCATTCTGATAAATGCATGTGATGTAACTGTAGATCATTCACCATTTAGTCTTTTGAAGCTCAAGAGGCAAGATGTTCACCCACTCGGATGAGAGAATCCTTGTGTACAATTGAGGAAATACTGGTGATGAGCAGGGATGAATTTAATAAGTGTACTACATGCAAGCACGCAGCTGAGGACACAATCCATAAGAAAATATAATGGATGAGCGTGTGGTGAATACTTTTTGTCAAATAATGGTAATGCAGCGGGATGGAGTGAAGATGCATTTCAGAACTCATGAAGATAGATGCTTGTGCTGGAACTGCCTACCTTTTTTTAAATTGCCAACATCCCACATAAACTTTGTCTTGTTCCACAAAGAACCATTGGCGTTCACCTTGAGGTTTGGAGACCAACTGGCCTAGTTGACACCACCACCAGAGGATGCTGTTGGCCCTCCTCTCCTCCATCTTTCCATCCCTCCCATGATGTAATACAAGAGGGCAGTCCAGAAAAAGAGAGCACGTGATTGACTTCACAGTAGGATGGCAATATCTGGTGATGTCATCAGAGGAGATACAGTGTGGGCTCAGCAGCTCCATGGCCTCAGTCTCACTCAATCAGCTCACAGCAGCAGGAGAAAAAGCACCATTAAGTGTCAACAGCAGCAGTTGATATCCAGCACAGCCCTGCAAAACAGGAAGTAGCAGAAAAGTAATTATCCCATATCACATCTTTGTCTGTAGTTAGCATTATTATTGGCTGTTTTTGTGTCTTGGTCTGTAGTAACCCTTCCTCCTCCTTGTTTATCAGAAGCCTTTGACATGTTGAGGCCTGAAGGGCAGGCACCAGCATGTCGAGCACAGCCATATTTGGACATGCAGCAGCCTCGGGCACCATCTTGTCGAGACCTGCATCGACCTCTGGACCTGCAGCAGCAACAACCTCCATCATGTTTGAACCTGTAGCGAACATGTGCAATATTGTAGTGCACTCGCTGGAGCGGGACAAGCAGCTGATATTTTTCGTCCAACTCAACGATTTGGGTGTTGAGGACGCCCAGTCTGTTCTTGATGTCTCTAATGCTGCTAGTGGTCCTAAACAACAGCAAGATGGAGGTCAGTACTGGTCACTGAAGTATGACAGATCCCCCTGATAGTGCAGGGGCAGAGTGCAGATCCTGTGGAAAAGAAGGTTCCACACATAGCCCACTTACTGAAGAAGGACAAGGAGCTGTTATTGCCTGTCTCCCTCATCGATTTGTGTGATGAGGTTGCGCGGTCTGCTGGTGGTCCTAAGAAAAAAGATGGACGACAGTACTGGTCACTGACATATGATCCTTCCCAGAAAAACACCATTGTGCTAGCACAGGGACAGAGTGGAGATGCTGTGGATAAGAAGGTGTTCATACTTTCAGTTCTACTTTTTTTCCTGTATTGTATTTCAATTCCCCGCTCCCCCCCCCCCCCCCCAACGGGCAGCCTACAGATATAGTTAAAAAAAACATAATGAGGGGATGTAACAATAAAAAGAGGGATAAAATGGTGACTGTTTAAAACTGATACATGGAGAAAAAGTTGTGAAGAAAACATAAAAAACAAAGAGGTCAGTGATGCTGATTAAAAACACTTAGGAAATAGACAAGTACAATTAAAAAACACGGCGACAGTCTGGTTTCTGTTCGCAGCAAAAAGGGGACGCAGAGCACTGAACGCTCACAGAAAACACCACACTATAGAGTACGATGGGATTTGGGTATTGGCGGGGGAAGGGGGAGGACCTGGACAGATGAGGGGGCAAAGGGGGGTGCTGATAGAGGGAGAGGGCACAGGAAAGGGGGGGGGGGATCAGTTCCACATACAATTTAACTCCTATTGGAATGAAACGTGTAAATGTGGGTATGTAAGCACATCATGACTGGAGGTTTCATGTGAGGATAGAAATTGAAAATGCATCGAAGGGTATTAAAGTGCCTATTTCTAAGTTGGTCTGGGACGAAATATACATTATGTAATCAAAAGTATCCGGACATCCCCAAAAACATACGTTTTTCGTATTAGGTGCAATGTGCTGCCACCTACTGCCAGGTACTCCATATCACCGACCTCAATAATCATTAGACATAGTGAGAGAGTAGAATGCGGAGCTCCGCGGAACTCACGGACTTCGAATGTGGGCAGGTGACTGAGTGTTACTTGTGCCATACTTCTGTACACGAGATTTCCACACTCCTAAACATCCCTAGGTCCACCGTTTCCGATGTGATAGTGAAGTGGGAACGTGAAGGGACACATACATCGCAAAAGCGTACAGGCTGACCACGTCTGTTGACTGACAGATATATCGCCGACAGTTGAAGAGGGTCGTAATGTGTAATAGGCAGACACCTATCCAGATCATCACACAGGAATTCCAAACTGCATCAGGATCCACTGCAAGTACTATGACAGTCAGGCGGAAGATGAGAAAACTTGGATTTCATGGTCGAGCGGCTGCTCATAAGCCACACATCACGCCAGTAAATGCCAAACGACGCCTCGCTTTGTGTAAGGAGCGTAAACATTGGACGACTAAACAATGGAAAAACGTTGCGTCGAGTGACGAATCACAGTACACAATGTAGCGATCCAATGGCGGGGTGTGGGTATGGCGAATGCCCAGTGAACGTCATCTGCCAGCGTGTGTAGTGCCAACAGTAAAATTCGGAGGCGGTGGTATTATGGTGTGATCGTGTTTTTCATGGAGGGGGCTTGCACCCCTTGTTGTTTTGCGTGACACTATTACAGCACAGGCCTACATTGATGTTTCAAACCCCTTCTTGCTTCCCACTGTTGAAGAGCAATTCGGGGATGGCGATTGCATCTTTCAACACGTCGAGTACCTGTTCATAGTGCACAGCCTGTGGCGGAGTCGTTACACGACAATAACATCCTTGTAATGGACTGGCCTGCACAGAGTCCTGAGCTGAATCCTACAGAATAGTTTTGGGATGTTTTGGAACGCCGACTTCGTGCCAGGCCTCACCGACGGACATCGATACCCCTCCTCAGTGCAGCACTCCGTGAAGAATGGACTGCCATTGCCCAAGAAACCTTCCAGCAGCTGATTGAACGTATGCCTGCGCGAGAGTGAAGGCTGTCATCAAGGCTAAGGATGGGCCAACACCATATTGAATTCCAGCATTACCGATGGAGGGCGCCACGAACTTGTAAGTCATTTTCAGGCAGGTGTCCGGACACTTTTGATCACATAGGATATTGTGGAGAGCACTACATCAATCAGCAGATGACCACAGAGTGTTATCGAACTCGTACCCTCCCACCCATTGGACTTTTGCCTTACTGCTGTAACACTAGCTATTACAACAGTGTATGATGAATGCACAATGTTTGAAATCAGCGACTAGTGTGTTTATCTATGGCATTCCTCAGTTATGAACTTATATGATGTGAATACTGTGCTACACCTTGCATTGGAGAGACTGAGTCAGCCGTTGTCAAGCATACACTCCGCATGCAATGATGTTGTAAGCTTTCTACATGTTATAGTGTACATGTTGATGATTTAGAACAGTACCTTTTGTTTCCACATGAAGGCAGAGTTGTAAGAGAAACCGGTTAAATGTGCATGTAAAAATCCTGAGTGTTGTGAGGTGCCCATTGGTAAGAAGGATATACGCGCGGAATTTATTGCGCATCATAAAGCTTTATTTGGCAAACATTGTGCAGGTGCAAACAATATAAAGAAAGAGTATGATGATTTTTTTAAAATTCTACATACAAAGTACGATATTTAAATAAATAATGTCTATATATAATCTCAAACTGTGTTTGTGTTTTATTTTATAATTCTCTCACTATAGTCCAAGTATTACACTTATTAACATTATTATTTTCAGTGCTTCGGCTATAATCATGCAACTCCAGACAATTGTCTTAAACACTTCCTCATCAGTCGTTGGCAAACTGAATGATGAAGTTTCTAATAATATTACGAAAAGGTAAGCTGCTATTCACCATATAGCGAAAATATTGAGTCGCAGATAGGCACAACAAAAAGACTGTCACAAATAAATCTTTCGGTCAGTAAAGCCTTCGTCAAAAATAGACGACAACCCACACACACACTCACGCAAACGCAACTCTCTCTCACAGTCACACACACACACACACACACACACACACACACACACACATATGACTGCAGTCTCAGACAACTGAAGCCACACTTACTTGCCGAAAGCCTTATTTGTGACTGTCTTTTTGTTGTGCCTATCCACGACTCAGCATCTCCTCTGTATGGTGAGTAGCAACTCTCCTTTTCGTAATATTGCTACAGTCCATCCTGGATTTTCCATTGTTTGACTGATGAAGTTACTTTTCATTGTGTGTGCGCGCACGTGTGCGTGCGTGTATGCGTTTGTGTGTGTCTGTGTGTGTACAGCTGAATTCTCTGTGTAGCCAATGTCTCTCAGTTGGTTAAGTGATGGAGCTATAGTGGCTACACATATCATTACCATGCTTACGAGTTTGTCTTTCTATATATGGCCACTACTTGTCGGTGCTAGACACAGTCAGTATCATGGCGGGGTGGGTGAAACATTCTCGCAACAAGGACTTTGTTGAAGGTGACTGGTGCTGTGAAGATGCAAAAGAAGACCTGAAGAAGAGAACAATGGAATACTCCTTCCTGATAATATACGAGCAATCATTGTAGGTACATCCAATTTTGGCAAGACTAATGTTCTCATGACGCTGCTAACACACGTAGATGGAGTCCGATATGAACATGTTTGTGTATTTTCAAAAACACTGTTTCAGCCCAATTATCAGCTATTACAGGAGACACTGCGAGGTGTAAAAAGCGTTACATACACGACATTCGGCTAGAGCAGTGACATCCCCCACCTGAAAAAGTAAAGCCAAACACTTTGTTCATATTTGGCGATGTTGCTGTGGAAAACGAGGACCAAATTCGAAGATATTTCTCTTTCGGCCGTCATATGGGTGCTGATATATTTAACCTGTGACAAACACATTTCATAATCCCAAAACAGATGGTTGGAGATAATGCGAACCTCATTATAGCCTTCAAATAAGACGGTCTGAATTTAAAACACATTTACCAATCACATGTAGGAACTGACATGTCAATCAATGATTTTGTAGAGATATGTACCATTTGCTGGAATCATTCACAGTATAGGTTTCTCGTTATTGATAAGTCAAGAAAACTGAATAATTGCAGGTACAGGCGAAACTTCCACGAGTTTCTGTATATATAGCCCGGTAAGAGAAGTGAGTACATCAGTACAGGCTGCACGATGGACAAATTCGCGCGCATGTCTGGCTCTCAACCCGAGAGATTGGGTGTACATAGACAGAACATTCGCATGTACATGGATGCGAAAATTCGGGTTATGGTGCATAAAATTAGAGGCATGCGCAGGGAGCTGGAGACGTATTACCAGACTCTTTTGAGAATGATCAGCGCATTAAATGAGATAGTCAATGAAACCGGTAAGAAAGTAACCGACTTAACAGAAACGGTTGAGGTTATTGAGAGGATAATAGATGTAGAGGCCCTTGTTACTGACAAGGGAACCTCCCCATCGCACCCCCCTCAGATTTAGTTATAAGTTGGCACAGTGGATAGGCCTTGAAAAACTGAACACAGATCAATCGAGAAAACAGAAAGAACTTGTGTGGAACTATGAAAAAAATAAACAAAATATACAAACTGAGTAGTACATGTGCAAGATAAGCAACATCAAGGATAGCGAGAGCCCAGGAGCGCCGTGGTCCCGTGGTCGGCGTGAGCAGCTGCGGAACGAGAGGTCTTTGGTTCAAGTCTACCTTCGACTGAAAATTTTAGTTTTTTATTTTCAGACAATTATCAAAGTTCAGGCGCACACACACACACACACACACACACACACACACACAATCAACTTCGCTCTGCAAAATTCCAGGACATGTTCAGATTTGCTTGGACATATGCAGGATTTGACGGTCTACACGCGGAAAGATTTGAAAGCGTTAAAAACATATGTTTTGACACAGCACAGGGAAAACTGTGCGACTGTGAAACTGTTGCATTCATTTGTTGCAGTTTATGTGACAAACTCTTATGTTTTCAGCACTTTTTTGGGAGTGATTATCACATCCACAAGAAAACCTAAATCGGGCAAGGCAGAAGAATCTTTCTACCCATTCGCCAAGTGCACAAGTTAGGTGGGTCGACAACATATTCCTGTCATGTGACGCAAATGCAGTCACCAGTGTCGTGTAGAATATATCAGACGTGTTTTCCTGTGGAGGAATCGGTTCACCTATGACCTTGCGATCAAATGTTTTCGGTTCCCATTGGAGGGGCACGTCCTTTCGTCTACTAATCGCACGGTTTTGCGGTGCGGTCGCAAAACACAGACACTAAACTTATTATAGTGAACAGAGACGTCAATGAACAAACGGACAGATAATAACTGCGAAAATAAAGAAATTAAAATTTTCATTCGAGGGAGGACTTGAACCAAGGACCTCTCTTTCCACAGCTACTCACGCTAACCACGGGACCACGGCGCTCGCGATCTCACTTTGCATTTGATGTTGCCTATGTTTCACATAGACTACACAGTTTGTATATTTTGCTTATTTTTTCATAGTTCCACACGACTTCTTCCTGTTTCCTCGATTGATCTGTGTTCAGTTTTTCAAGGCCTATCCACTGTGCCAACTTATAACCAAATCTGAGGGGGGTGCGATGGGGAGGTTCCCTTGTGAGAAGCAGGAGTGGTCACAAAATAAGAGGAAGAAGAGCGTCACTCTGCAGAGAAGTCTGATTAGTACACATCGAGATGTCAACGAAGCAGAAAGTCATTCGGGCGCGAAAAGCCGTTCGAGAGAAATTACGGTTGCTAACTTTAGGGCATATGGATCAACAGAAACCACTAAGAGAGACCTTTAAGCCGTTACTGAATCTCTCAGGCAGCTCTCAGCAAAAACAAAACCACACGATAACGATGGTGTTGCCATTGACGAATTAATTATCGTCATGCCCCTGGCCTGATAGACATAACATTCCGCGTCAGCAAGGGAAGATTGTACGCAACCTATAAATGTAACTAATGACACAATACAGATTGGTGATAGGCACTTTAAGAGAACACCTGGCTTAATGAATCTTATTTTCCTAAGACCCATGAAAAAGCCCTTGAAGTTAATGATAGAGAAATGTACCGTGAACTACTGCAAAAAATGGCTCTAAGGACAATGAGACTTAACATCTGAGGTCATCAGTCCCCTAGACTTAGAACTACTTAAACCTGACTAACCTAAGGACATCACACACATCCATGCCCGAAGCAGGATTCGAACCTGCGACCGTAGCACAATGTGGTTCCGGACTGAAGCGCCTAGAACCGCTCGGCTGCAGCGGCCGGCCGAACTACTGCACTCAACTGCTGTACATAAGGTCGCAAAAAGCCTGAGCAACAAGAAATGTAAAACCATTATAAAACCAATACTTCATGGCGGAAATAACAACAGTAGCAGCAGTGATGGTATTGACATTAGGCATAAAGCAGTGAACAATCCAATCCTCCAATACATATGTTATGACGACTCCAACGAGCTCGTGGATCGACCACATCTGCTCATGGCATCAGTTGCTGCAGGTAATACAGCTCATTCGAATGAGGTTGTTTCAATAATCTCTGAGCTTAGAGAGAGGTTATCATCGAATAAATATGGAGACAGCAGTCCAAGAGCTGCAGAAAACAGCACGCAAATCATCCCCACGTAGGCATGTTATTATTAAAGGTTTGGATGACTTGTGGCAGACTGATCTTGTAGATATGAGGTAATATCCAAATGAGAATAATGGTTTCAAATATATTTTAATGGTTATTGATACATACTTCAAATTTGCCTGGGCGTTACCCGTTAGAAAAAACGGGGAGAAATGTTACGGATGTATTTGAGCGTTTGTTTGCAGACTGGGACAAATCAATGCCTGGACAACCTCGAAGCCGGCCGGTGTGACCGAGTGCTTCTAGGCGGTTCAGTCTGGAACCGCGCGACCGCTACGGTCGCAGTATAAAGGCACATTTGCATGCCGTGCGTGAGTTTCCTCGGAAACGCGAAATCTTAATTAAATAATTAATCTCTGACAAATAAATAAAGCCTATGGCACAGAACTGCAGCGCTATGCCGCTGATAAAACAAAATACAATTACGACACTCTTATGTTTCAGTAAGAAGAAGTAGGTCTTGTACAATAGCTGGTGCGGGAAGTACGTATATGTTATTAACTGGCACACCGCCATATTTGATGTTATATAAGAACACTGCGAGATGCAACCTCACTAGGCACTCGACTCTGTAAAGATTCTATATTTATGAAAGTAAGTTGAATTATTTAACTGTAGGCTTATTCGTTGAATATATCTGATTTAACTAACTGTGCAAACTTTTTTATGTTTAGTAGACAGTAACCTCTGTACGACGTATTGACATGGCTGGCAAATTATTCTAATATTGAGATTTTGAGTCCGCACCTACCGCAGCAGTCTTTGGAAACGATTTAAATATGAAGTCCGATTATTTGAGTTACATTTCTCCATCAACTACGAATAACATTGCATTTACGAAAAATCCATTGTCAAGCGTCTCATACCAAATAACTAAACGTCCACGTTCTAGATAAGCAAATATTAATTTCAACCAATCACTATCATACATATACAATAATTAATATTTTATTTTATTTTTTATTTATTTATTTTATAGCAGGTTCGAATCCTGCCCCGGGTATGGATGTGTGTGATGTCCTTAGGTTAGCTAGGTTTAAGTAGTTCTAAGTTCTAGGGGACTGATGACCTCAGATGTTAAGTCCCATGGTGCTCAGAGCCATTTGAACAACCTCCAAACCGATCACGGCTGAGAGTTTTACAGTAGATTTTTCAAGACTGTCATGCAGCGGTATGGAACACATCACTACTCAACATTCACCCACCTGAAGGCTAGTTCTGTGAAACATCTGAACAGAACAATAAAAGGTCAAGTGTGGATGCATTTCAATCTTCGCGGATCACATAAATGGACAGATATCCTCCTAGAAATAATTGCTCAATATAGTTGAACCAAACATGGGACAATAAAAATGAGACCAATCGAGGTTCGTGATAATAGACTCATGGATACGGTGTACTATAGCATTAAAATGCTGGATAAAGTCAAACATAAATTTAATGTAGGTGATTTTGAACGTATCTCAAAACACAAAACAGCATTTGAGAAATCATACCTGCCAAATAGTCAACAGAGATATTTACAGTTTCAAAGGTCCATAGAACAAATCCCAGAACATATATCTTGAAGGATAGTAACGGTGAAGAAATTGCAGGTTGTTTCTACACCGAAGAATTGCAGAAAGGCTCAGAACCGGATGTGTTTCTCATGGAGAAAGTCATAACACGTCGGGGAAAGAGCGTTAGTCAAATGGCTTAGTTTTCCTGCAGCACAAAACAGTTGGTTTGGTGATAACGATTTGCTATATAATGGGGTGTGCAGTTCACAACCACCGCACTAACAGAACGTGCGTGCTAGGAGACGCATTATAGGAGGTGGTGGTATTCTATACAAACTGCCAGTGGAATTACACATTCCGGGATATAACTTCCATGGACCTGGAACAAAGCTTCAAAAAAGTTTGGCACGAGATGATAAGGGGATTAATCTGCTCCAAGAAGCTTGTATGTAACACGACATCGCATACACTGCAAATAAAGATCTCCCAAGTCGTCACATTGAAGACAGAATTTAAGCTAATAAAGCTAAGGCGATATGCGGAAGAAAGGATATTGATATAAGTCAACGCATAGCAGCATTTGCAGTTGATAAAACCATCTATGAAAAATTTATGTTGGGCTTAGGGGTGATGAATTTCAAGCGAACTGTGAATGCTATATGTTGTGCACTAAAGAAGAAGAAGAATTGGAAGTAAAGGTGTTTGAACAACTGTATCCTGACAGCGCTGTATACAGCTATAAACGCTCTGAAGTGTAAGGGTGCGGGAAGAAGAAGTGGAAAGGTTACAGCACCTCGAGTTCTACCAACACCCAAGACATCTGGTGGTTTTCTTCCAGTGCTCATCCCAGCCCTCTCCGCGCTCTCGGCGGTAGGGTGCCTCGCCGGTGGCGCTGCAGCGCGCAGAACTCCTAAGCGCAGTTAGAAGAAACAAGAAGACATAACCGCATGACGGAAGCCGCAGCCATCAGAAAAGGACTATCCTTGAAACCGTACTGGAAAGGGCTTGGTCTGTTCATAAATAAAAAAAAGAACTCACTCGCAGTTACAGAGTACAAACCATTTACTGCATGCATACCTCTAAAATTGCTTACGAGTTACTTTGAGAACACGAAGCAGATTATTATGAGTGCTAAACAGGAACTCATTCTGGTACGGAGTCCGACGGATAATAACTCACAAATATTGATCTTCTTAAGTGTGTTAGGAAAACAACATATCAATATTCCGTGTGTCTTTATAGCGGATACATTACCGAAGACTATGTGGAAAACTGGTGAATGTGGTGTTGTGAATTCAGATGTTGCTGGAGGCCCCACACCCACTGGGTGTCATATGTTATGAAAAATGCAAATACCGTCTACTATTTCGACTCACTTGGTGACCTGTAACAATTACGACTATTTTTCACTCGCAGAAGACGTGTGTTCTACAGTTTTCTGCGCTATCAGGACTTTAATACACACCTCTGTGGACATCTATGCATAACGTTGCTCTTGAAGAAGAATGTATAAGGAAGAGCTTTAAACATTCTTTCATCAGTTGAGGTTCAGTCACAATGTCGTACAGTTCGACTTTAAAAAAACGAACATCTATATTTCATGCAAATTACTGCCCACCAATTGATTTGAGCATTGCTGAACGGAGCATTGCATTGATTATACTGAAGACGTACAACAGCATCCCAAATATCACCGAGGCTAACAACAAACTGCAGATGGACATTAATGATGAAAAAGACATTGTGGGAGTAACAACTGGTGCATACGATGTCGACGATTTAAACGAAAAAACAGTTTCGGAAAGGTATTGAGCTACGTGAAAAAACCAATACACTTAAATCTGAAATGAGAACTGTGAATGCAATGATTGACTTTAACCAGAGAGTTTCGGTAGGGCGCTTACTGGGTTTCACAAAAGGAAAATTTTTGAAGAAGGATCCTATTAAATTTGGCATGTCAGATCAGATTGTGGACATACTGCCTGTCTGCACAATCTGAGTCGAACTTAACATTGCAACAAACTCCTATCTCAGCTACAATCTGATTCATACTATTTACTGATTCTTCCCCTCAGTTGCAACAGGGTATAAGATTGTTGAGACTCCCATCAATGCAATATTCCTTTCCAGTGGCAGTTCAGACACTGGACTATTTGGAGTTGTGTATTGTGGACCAGAATAATCAACTTATCGACTTTCGCGATGAGGAAATCGTTGTACTACTACATCTCTGGCAGGATGGGCGTACGGTATAAAACCACAATCCACAGCGCATCACTTCACTGCCGAGCTTCTTAAATCAGTTAACTTGAAGCCTCGCAATAACGTCCTCACTCAATATAACCAGCCCAGTAGAGCACGATGAGCGAATTGTACGTCAGAAATACTTCTCGCATGAACCTTATGCTTCAACCACATTTAACAAGAATGATGAAATTAGGATTGTTATCCAGCATCAAGACATGGTGACCCTTCGATGCAAGAGTTTCATATGTTTGGAGGCATCATTAAAAAAACTGACAGCAGCGCAACTGTGGGATCCAAGCTTACAGGTAACCCTTTAGCATTCCTTGTTCAAGAAATACGCTATGAACTCCATGGGTCTGAGATCGATCGTATACGCAATGTGGGCATAACACCAACCCTTGAAACACAAGTCTCTGAATGGTTTATAAAATGCAAAATGATTCATAGAGGATCCAGTGGATAGAACAGTTACAGAGTACAAACTATTTACTGCATGCATACCTCTAAAAATGCTTACGGGTTACTTTGAGAGCGTCAAGCAGATTATTATGAGTGCTAAACAGGAACTCATCCTGGTACGGAGTCCGACGGATAATAAAACATACATTCAAGGAGCTCAAGAGGGGAATATGATCACAATCAACAAGATAATAGGGTAAATGTCTCACGTCAGTGTATCAAACGAGGAGTGTTTGAAGCTTTTAAAAGTTCTGAATTCCGGTACATATCTATCACTAACAATACTCTCTTTGGAGATTTTCGAGTACCCAGTGCTACAACTGCAAGCAGACAAACATGGGCTATTTAAATCTCTTCTCAGCTAGAGATTCACCACACTTGAATCTGAGACTCAGAGAAGAGGGAATAGAGCAAATGATTCCACTGTATTCGACAACTGCAAGTTAGCTAATGCTAGAGTCTATCTACATTCAGAATTCTACCCATACTACAGTTTACACCTGCAATGGGATGAAAATGTATACAGTCCAGCACATGATATGTATGCGTGGTTGCGTGCTTCTTGCTATGAAAGTGCCGAAGAAGGAGGAGGGTGTCTATTCAGTCAACGGAAAGTCAAGGAGCTATCACCGATCATTGTAAGAGACTGCCCAAAAATAGAACGATATAATTAAGTCTGGATCTACAGATGTACGGAATGTATTTGAATCTTTAGCAAAGTTCCCGGAACACATTGCAGCGTATGCCCTAGTTCTACATGACCGTGTGATCAACTACTGCCTGCTCACTGGTGTTATACAACGAGCTGTATAATTGAACAAGTGCTGTGCCAACCCAGAGCATTTCCCACTGCTATCTCAAGGTGTGAACATCGTTGCATACTATGTCTGTGGTTTTCTTCAAGCACAGGAGGAATAATTTTAAACGTGTTTGCTATATGTCTTTGGAAAAATATGTGAAAATAGAATACAGTTTCATCCAGATACGATGTCCGTGGATTTCTTCAACCCTGAGAGGGTTTCTATGATGATGACTGTAGAAAGTTCATATTTGACGTTGCGTTTGTAGTCTACACAGAAGATGCCGGAATGATAGACATTCTCAGCAAAAATTGCATCACGGTGGTCTTTCGAGGATGTGAAATGCTCTAAAACACGGAATAGTGTAATATGGTTGACATATTTCTACCATGGAACTCACTGGAAAGATCCTGGCATGCCCTATAAAGATATGGTGAAGTCGCTTCGATTATTCGAGTCCCACGAGGAGGACAGGCCGCGGCGTGTACGTCACAAAAGTAGTTCTGAACTCGCTCTCTCGCCCAGCTCAGCAGACAAAATCCACTTCAAAACTTGTTAACTAGCAGCTGGGCGTGTACGTACTAACGATAATTGCATCTTCCACTGGAATCTGCTATTATGAAGCCTTACTGATTAACAGTACTACAGCAAAATTTAATTTAAGATCAATACTCGATATAAATGGTATAACGGTTTGTTTATGGCATTTAATCTCTTCTGCTTAACAGTACTCATTACATGCTGGAAGTTGTGCCTTATGCAACTGATAATCATTTTAGCATGATTTTATTTTATTGTATGCCAGTACAGCTGTAACAAATTATAAGTGGGCCCATGGACTTCCCATCATTATAGGACTAATAACAGAAAGATTCCATAATAGCGGATTCCAGTAGAAGACTCAGTTTTAGTTTGTGCAGACACGCCTAGTTACGAGTTAACAGGTGTAGAAACGTAGTTTGTCTGCTGATTTGAGCGAGCGAGCAGGAGTACCTTCGTGACGCGCGCGCCGCGGCCTGTCTTTCTCGTAGGCCTCCGATTATTCGACCACAAGGATACCATCATTTACGTGAAGGGAAAGGAAAAGATCTCAGTGATGGGTCGAATCTTCAAGTTCGCTGCTATTCAAGACCTGGAATTCTATGGGTGTCCCGCTCACCATCGACTCAAAATAGAATACAGTTTCATCCAGATACGATGCCCGTGGATTTCTTTAACCCTGAGAGGGTTTCTATGATGATGACTGTAGAAAGTTCATATTTGACGTTGCGTTTGTAGTCTACACAGAAGATGCCGGAATGATAGAGACATTCTCAGCAAAAATTGCATCACGGTGGTCTTTCGAGGATGTGAAATGCTCTAAAACACGGAAAATATGGTTGACATATTTCTACCATGGAACTCACTGGACAGACCCTGGCATGCCCTATAAAGATAACAGGTGTAGAAACGTGTGGAATCTTGAGATACAGTAGAGTTCTTGAGGTACAATTTGGTTTCCAGCAGTACCGGTATTTTGCAGGTATATAAATCTGAGCTAAAACTTGATACAGAGATATTTCTTTTTCTTTTTTAATACTACAACTAAATTCCACATTCCCAGAAGCATAGCTTTTACAATAATTCCGATGGACTGTCTACACTTAGAAACTTATTTTGCACTGCCCCAATAACAACGTGAAAATAGTGTATAGTTTCGTCCAGACATGGGTCTGTGGTTTTCTTCAAGCACAGGAGATATAATTCTAGACATGTTTGCTATATGTCTTCGGAAGTGGACGCGGTTACGTGCCTCCTGCTCCCATAATCCAATTTGTACTGCACGATAGGCGTAATTCCATGCAAATATTCTATATATTTTGTTTTATATCAACTTTAATTTCACCTCCTCAACAACTCTCATCTTCAGAAAAATTGATGTCATTTGTGTCATGCACATGCTTTATATATACACACAAATAATAAAAATAAAGAAGTATGATAACGATTTTTTTCGTTTATTCAAATCACACAAATGCAATATAGTTCTTGAGATTACAATTCAGTTCTTAGGATTACAGTTCAGTTCTTGAGTTTACAATTCAGTTCTTGAGGCACAGTTCAGTTCTTGAGTTTACAGTTCAGCTCTTGAGGCATAGTTCAGTTCTTGAGGTACAGTATAGTTCTTGAGGTACAGTTTAGTTCTTGAGATACAGTAGAGTTCTTGAGGTACAATTTTGTTTCCAGTAGTACCGGTATTTTGCAGGTATATAAATCTGAGCTAAAACTTAATACAGAGATATTTCTTTTTCTTTTTTAATACTACAACTAAATTCCACATTCCCAGAAGCATAGCTTTTACAATAATTCCGATGGACTGTCTACATTTAGAAACTTATTTTGCACTGCCCCAATAACAAAGGTTTTCACAAAATTCTGATGGACTGTGAGCTATGTATACACTTAAAAACTAATCTGACAGGGATGGCTAGCGACATACATATATCCTTGTTTTTTTATCTTTTTTCCACACATGGCGTGTGTATATACACATATACACAGTACACATAAATAAATAAATATTTACACACACACACATACACAAAATCACTTACGCTATGATAAAAGGGTTATACTGCTACTCTGCAGACACTCTCTGTGCCTCTCTTATTCTCTCCCTCTCACTAAATCAACGTCCACCACCGCTTCTCCCGCTACAAGTGCTTAGTGTGAGTACAGGAAAGTTTCAATACCGTCATCACAAATTACTCTTTTATTGTCATGAGGTGACAGGCCGATTGTAGACTGCAGCACAGTGTACACTTTGAGTCCTCTCTATCGAATACTAGTTTGTCATGCAATATGCGCCAGCTGCAAGGCAGCACCACGAATACCGCTGTACAGGCATCGCAAATAGTCTTCGATAGAGAGGACTCTCGATGTCATATGACCCATACCCTTAGCCCGCCTCTGGGTGGCACCTTCCATCGTGTGATAAACAAACATTTTGAATGTAGATCTACAAACTCCACAATTGGCAATCCATTCGCTTTGTCCTTCATAAGACCGATAACCTTCTTGTTCTGTGGGATAACACCATAAGGATTATCGGCCATGTATGAGGACGTGTCGAGTTCATTACCGTGGTACCTCATCACTTCATATGGATCTCACTTCTTTACCCAATAGATGAGGCTATCTGCTATATGCTAAAGTAATTTACGACCTATGAAATGAGTTTTCGCAAATTCGTAATGACAGTGGTACGTGTGGAATTTGGGTAGGTCTTGTGTGCACATCCCCACACAAGTGGGTTTCGTAAACTTAGCTGCAGTCTTCGCCATCTCCACAACAACAGAGTTCTTACTGAATATGGTGACCCACTTAAAATTCGGTCTGGCAGTGTATTTTCTTGTGTCATAACCCCCATTCCATTCCGTTCTAACCAAACTTTCATGGCGTTCCTTCAAATTCTCCATTGCTTTGCCGAAAATTGAATTATTCGTTTATTTATAAAAATCTTTCACAGAGTCACATGTCGCGGAAGCTCCATGTCTTGTATTCAAACCAATATACTCCTTCAACCAGGGGGACTGCTTGAAGGAGATAGCCCAGGTGATTCTAACCAGCTCCATCTCCAAGCTGAGACTCTGCTCGAGATTGCCGGCCGAAGTGGCCGTGCGGTTAAAGGCGCTGCAGTCTGGAACCGCAAGACCGCTACGGTCGCAGGTTCGAATCCTGCCTCGGGCATGGATGTTTGTGATGTCCTTAGGTTAGTTAGGTTTAACTAGTTCTAAGTTCTAGGGGACTAATGACCTCAACAGTTGAGTCCCATAGTGCTCAGAGCCATTTGAACCATTTTTCTGCTGGAGATTACTGTATCTCCACTTATTTCCTAACATTGTCATCAGTTTTGGGGTGGAGCCTCCTCACGGAACTAGTTGCTCTGGACACAGCAGCACATCAGCGAGCACATCATGCAAAGTAATAGGATATATGAGTTCTGCCTCCACAACATACCCTACATCAGAATCAGCCACCATACGCCCATGATTTTTCTACCTAATCCCTTCCATTTGTCTTTGAGCACCCATCGAAACTCACTAATCGGCAGTGATTGTTTCATGGTGTGCCCGTATAAGTTATTTTACATCCAAGTACATTATGTAACTCGCATCAAGGGATGCGTCCAGCCTGGGTTATTAACCTTCTCATGCCTATGGACACAGCGGCAAAGTCCCCCACGGATCCCTCACTCAAAGAATAGCATGTCAGCATCGGTCAATAATTTGATGCCCGTTTTCTTGAGCATTGCATCCCAAGACAATCTAGGTGCCGTGTAATAAAAGGCGGGATACAGAGAATATGTGGTCATGCGTAGGCTCCGGAATTTCTCGAGTACGTCCGCAAGCAAGTGCACAGCTGTGTCCATGTAAACTGTGCGTACTCTCCTAAAGTGGAGATGTTGAATTCCTGCCAGACATTCACAGCAGAAGAGGGCAACCAGGCCACGAGCGGTCGTCCGACACAAATGTTGGCAACCAGCCAACGGGATATCGTTCTGCTGACCCCGGTGAAGTACTCCGGTATCTTTCCTCTACGAAGGCCCTCCTTGCGTAGCTCGTGGCTTCGGCCACCTGGACCTCGTGACCGCCTCTTGTCGCGACGTTACCGCCAGTCCCCGAACTTGGTGCATCCTTTCTCGGGCCAGCGAACCCGTATATACCGGGTGATCAAAAAGTCAGTATAAATTTGAAAACATAATAAACCACGGAATAATGTAGATAGAGAGGCAAAAATTGACACACATCCTTGGAATGACATGGGGTTTTATTAGAACAAAAAAAAAAACGAAGTATTGCTAGACGCGTGAAAGATCTCTTGCGCGCGTCGTTTGGTGATGATCGTGTGCTCAGCCGCCACTTTCGTCATGCTTGACTCCCAGGTCCCCAGACCTCAGTCCGAGCGATTATTGGCTTTGGGGTTACCTGAAATCGCAAGTGTATCGTGATCGACCGACATCTCTAGGGATGCTGAAAGACAACATCCGACGCCAATGCCTCACCACCATAACTCCGGACATGCTTTACAGTGCTGTTCACATTATTCCTCGACTACAGCTATTGTTGAGGAATGATGTACATATTGAGCATTTCCTGTAAAGAACATCATATTTGCTTTATCTTACTTTGTTATGCTGATTATTGCTATTCTGATCAGATGAAGCGCCATCTGTCGGACATCTTTGAACGTTTGTATTTTTTTGGTTCTAATAAAACCCCATGTCATTCCAAGCATATGTGTCAATTTGTACCTCTCTATCTACATTATTCCGTGATTTATTCAATTTTCATATTTATACTGACTTTTTGATCACCCGGTATATCGGCAAGCTAAGAGCTTCCGAGGACACAACCCACAGATACCAACTCCTTCTCATAGATAATGGCAACGGGACCGCAAGAGGGATAGTCGATACTACCCTTGAGCTAGTGGCACCAGACAGAACAGTCTACTAACTTAATGGCGCCACAGCTGAGGGTGGTTGAATTAAAGTGCAATTACTCACTGGCATCCAGAGTGAGCTGTAGTCATCATATGGCAGCGAAACTTGGTACATATGATAACGCGAATGACGAACCGATTTATGCAGCAAAAAATTTAGTATTATAATTATAGGATAAGATATTCTCCTGTGACATCTGATCAATGAGTTTGGCGTTTGTAGTTTTCTCTACAGCTTTTGCACTTAGATAATTTACCGGAAATTTGAGACGTACTGGCATCCTCTCATGTTTCACAGACAGAAATTTATTTCATGGGTAGAAATGTTCCGATTTCTCGGCGAAACCCCTTGGGTTTATGACAAAACTGTTTGGTTCAACACTTGAAGACTGCTGTATTAGTAGTTTGTCACGCCACAGCAAGGGTGTGTGTTGGAACGGCGTGAAAATTGGTTCAGAAATAATTGCACAGGTCTTGGAGACACTGTTCTTCTCAGAAGTCGTCTTGGAATGTAGTAATGGTTTGGTTTCTTCTGTAGATATTGTGTGCATTGCCGGTGAGGCGTATGCACGGTCTGTTCCACCATTCGGAGCGAGGAGACGATAACAGCACCATAGAGGTTGATTTACGATCCGTTAGTGGCTCTTTGGCGTGATTTTGATCTTGCCACCGATACCGTTGGGGGTATCTTGTGAGATGGATATGGGTTGTCCACGCCACAGGCGTGTTAATGGGTATGGTTTTTTTTCTCGCTGTGGTTCGATTAGGGTCATTGCCAGTGGAGCGATGTGTTGCCGTTGGTGGTTTTCGAGTGTGGTTACTCTTATGATAATCGCCTAAGGTGTGATTTTTTTCGCTGATTGTACTTTTTCATCTGTGGTCATCGCTTATGGATTAACGCCAGTAGTGCGATGATGTTTGCCTTGTGGTATTCGACTGCGGATCAGCAGCGCCAGAGGTGAGTCATCGGCGGAGTTTTGTAGTACGTGGCGTGAGCACATGGAGTGCGAGTCACGGTAGTACGTTTTTAGATGAATAGGAAGGAAATGGTGAAGGGGTTCAGATGAAAATGGAAGATACAAATCCTTATGCACTACAAGTTATAAAAAAACTGGTATTTTATGTCTTTGCAGCAGCTACTATTTTATAATATCTATACATAGATTTTTGATAGTTGTTGGTCAATTTCAGAGGGAAAGGTGAATTCTTGCCCCAAGTCTGATCTATCCTGAGAGCACAGTAAGGAGTGTACAGATGGCGGTGAGCGGTATTCGACACAGATTCTGCGCCAGATAACCGCATCAGCGACACTGTCCAATAAACTGGCATCAATAGAAGTATCAGAGTCCAAATTATCGTAAAGTAGAAAGCGTTAGAGATAGTTAGATTTGGTAACTGGTAGAATAATTAGAAGTAGGTGTTGCACGGTGTAAGAGTGTTTGAAGTATGAATGTGCAGGATGTGCCAGCTTAGTTCATTGCAGTGCATGAGTGATGTTGGGAAACTAACAAAACACTGACATATACTACAGCAACACGGTTTCACCACTAGAAAATGATTAGTTTATGTCTTTTAGGCAAGCGATTAATTGTCAAGGATTGGAATTTCCTTAAGAGAACCTTCGTAGAATATTGTTTAACTGAATCCATTAATAGAATTGTAAACTTTAACTACAAACTTCATATTTTTGTTACGATTTTCTGTTGTGTGTTTATTTAAGCATTCATTGGCAAAACACGGTACCAAAATACGCGCTAAGGATTGTGCAGAGGCATACAGCGTTCCAAACAGCGAGTGAGAATCAAACGTGGCTGGGCGCAGAGAAGGCAGCCAGCAGGTAACGGCGGCTCGGCTCGCCCCTAAGGTCACGCGACCACCTGGGGCACAGCCTCCGGTGTGACGTCACAGCAGAACTACCCCCGATCGAGAGATGAGCTGAGGCGACAGGACAGGCAGCTGGCTGACGTGATGACACTGGGCAGCTCAAAGGCGACAGAGCCGCACGGCGTCCCGCTCATCCCTTTGACTCGTGACAGTGGGGAGTGAAAGCATCAGCAGGGGCGCCTGGCCTGCAGGTAAGAGAGACTCGGCTCCCCTGCCGCTACGTGACCACCTGGAACCACCGTTGTTGACGCTAGAGTCTCGAGGGACCGGACCCGAATGTAACGCTGCTGCTGACCAGAAAGGAGGGATTAGAGAGCGCCGGACCAAGCGACTGATGTCTCCGGATACTTTCCACAAAACTGACCACAGTTGCTGGAGGAGAGTCTTCAACAAGAGCGACAGTTTGTCAACTGCTACCCCATTTGTCGTCTGTCAGTAGTCAAGATACCTACCTGTTGCTGTCATAGCCAGGAGACAGATCCTGCCACAGACACCGCTGCCACCACTGATGCTGTTAAGTAAAGGGGTAAATCTTCTCTTAGCACCAACCCACCCCCTTCAGCTGCCACGCCCAACTTGTTACAAACTCATGAGTCTACTGTTGTATTTATTTGTGAGACTTCCTGACGACTTTTGAGAAGGGGCCAGTAGGAGACCTAAAAATGTGTTTGTGTTTTTCAGTTCATATTTTTGTGTGTTTTCCTGTATTTATTTTATAACAAGTAGATTAAATGTAATTTTTTCACTTTTCTTTCTAACTATGTATGCCGTGAGGGACACCACCCTTTTTAGATGTGTACTGGGGTACAAGGTCACTCGCACCTAAAATCTAAGATTGACAAAAGGTTACACACAACAAATACACTAATATTCGAACCATTTTTTGAAACTGATTCGTGTTTTTATTTTGTCTTTGTTATTTGTTGTTGCGAAGTCTTACTATGTTCCACATGTCACTTAAATGGTTTTTTTTGTTAACACCATTTACTCCATTGTACTAAAAGAACTAGATTTGGTGGATGCATGGAAGGATTTGTCATATTATTGGTGGTGTTTCTGGTTTTTGGTTGGCAAAACTGTCATGGTCCAGCATGTGATTCTCGAAGACTCTGTTAAAGTGTGATAATTTTTCTGCTCTGTGTCACACCAACGTCCTTATTGAAGTACGACACTCACTATGCAGGAAATACAGGCTAATGGGGAGGTAGTGGGAGGTGGCGCACCACTCTTTCTCTTTAACAACATCGTCAATCACATTAAGTTCCTATTTTAGGTGATGATCTCTGTGTTCCCCAGGTATACATTTGATATGAGTGGCTTATGATCTTTTACACCAGGAAATTGTGAGCAGAATGTTCCTATAACTACATGTGTAATCTGTAGAGAACTTGAACCTGAGGCGCTGCAGTGGAGATGATGAAGAACAGAGGGAGAAAGATCGATTGGGTGGCATAAATGCTTAGCGCACGACCAGGCTCTGTGAGCGATTCTGGAAAGCAGCGCTCAGTGGATCGTACCTGCAGAGGAACTTCTGGCCATAGCCCTCTCCTCCTTCCACTTACGGTCAGGCAGGAGGGAGCTGGTTCACAAAACATTTCACATGGGCTAGGCAGCAGTCCATTGTGAAGGGGGACAGTTGGTGAAAAGTGGGTGGAGGAAGCCATTTAAGAGAGACTACAGTAAACCAAGTCTTTCTGCAAATGGTGGAAAGATCATATAACTCTGTGTATTCTTATGTGCGCACATGTTTGGTGGAGGAAAGACTGTCGCCCCCTGATGCCAGGGAGTCGCCAGGTTCTTTTAGCGAGTGGAAAAAAAAAATATATTTCTCTGGTATGACTGACTGGGAAGCTTAACAGCATCCTTTCAGAAATGGGAATTGGTCGAGCTGGAAAGATTAGATCTCTCCGTAAATGAGGGGCTGTGGTCCCATCTACTTAGATGTTTTTTTGCCAAAACATGGTCCTGCTTACTAGTCAAAAATATCCTTTTCAGACAGAGAGATTTGGAGGCGCTGATTGGCTCCTCTCGGGATATACGGAGTGGAGGAGGGATGCTCCCTCAGCAGTGGAACACCACTGCTGTTTCTGGATTGGCAACCAGGCCAACAGAACAATCAAGAGGGGAGATTCAATGAGGAGAGGATAGTTCGGTTGGTTTGTGCAATGTGGGGGCGGTTTCGTTTCTGCTAATTCAGCTCCCGTATCGAGACTTGGTGGAAGGTGGTTTTGATTCTTTGCCTTCTTCTTCTTCTTCTGGCCCTCCTCTGGTGGAGAACTTCAGGTCTTTCCCTAGTGTTTGAGACTTGTGGTCTGTACCTTGCGGTGGATTAAGAGCAAGTGCCAGTTTCCAACTGTACCGACAGTGGAACTGCATATCTTCTCGGACACACTGTGTGTCACGAGGGTAACTTATTCGTCCTGAGTCGGCCGTCTGAGGTTTGACAATTCCAGCACACACCGTCATGTCTGTGAGTCAAATTGGTTTGGCCAAAACAGCGAATCGGTGCACCTTTTCCCACGTTCGGATAATCAGAACGCCAGTCCACAGGTTTTCGTGGACGCTGTAATGCGCCAAAATTTTTTGTTACGATTTTTTCGTTTCGCATTACGTAATAGAGACGACTCAACTTAGTCTCGACAAGAAAATGGATGTTTAAACTTTGCAAAAGCTTTGTTTTAATGTGTATTCCTTTGATATGTTATAGCATCTAAAGACCGAGAGAGAAAAGCTGACGAAAACCAGGTCGCAGTCAGAGATCTTCCATCACCAGAGCGAGTCGGTAGCAGCGCGAGTCAGCGACGCTACAACTACTGCAGCAGGCCACCAGAAACGTTACCGAAGGCCACTAAGAATGAACTTAACACGTACAAGGGTTAATCACCGTTTTAAGATTGTTCGAAAAATGGTTCTTAGTTCGATCCTCGAGGAAGGAAGAGTGAGTAGTCGCTGTTAGGACGCAGACGGGTAACGGTCGGTCGTAGCGGTGAATACAGGACACTGATGTTTCATAGTTTGTTTCTGAATTCTCGTTCGTCATCAGTAATGATATACTCTGACAAGTTAATTGAAATTTATTTGTTCAAGATTCGGCAGCCAGACTTGAGGTCGGGAGTTTAATCGATCGGAATAGTACTGAGAAGTGTTGGTGTCTGCGTGGCAGAGCAACGTGATTGCTATACAAGCGCATGATAATTTAGATTCCGAAGATAGCTAGGTGGGCGTCCGTGTCACGCTAAGCACTGTGGATAATGAGAACGGAAACACTATAAGCAATTATATGGTAGATTTGCTGATGGCTTTTGAAGAATAGTTGGTCGTACCGGCTATTAGATGTTGCGGAGGTTTCTTTTCTTTGGTTAGGGATTTGTGTGAATGTTGGAGAATTCATCCGTTAACTATCCAATATTTTGGATAGTTTGAAGTATTCATTGCGTGCACCTTAACTGGTGACACAGATGATATAATAGTGGGTGTAGAAGAATACGGAGTGAGTATCGGCCAATTAGGATTATTATTATTGCGTGTTCTAAGGTATTTGAACAACGCTTGAAAACCCCACGACCACCTACTGAGTTGAGAATTGTAGTTTTGGGGTCCGGACGGCGGAACTTTACGTCATTATACATTAATATACTGTACCATACATCGCGATTGTCTTTGGAAACAGACTATCTTCCTATATTTTGAAAGTGTCATGGCAGGAAACGACCCAATCAAGAACCATTTAAAGGAGGGACGAACAGTGATTATCTTTTACGGTTCAGATGCTGTAAATGATGTAGTAACTTCAAGGTGTAATGGGTACGCGAATGTCAACGCCTAAAGAGGTCTGAATTTTGCGAAAATCTTAAATTAGAAAACAAAGTGGCGGTGGCACTCAGGTTTTATGTTTGTGTTTTTTTTTTAGTTTGTTTTCCGATTAGAAGGGGAATAGCTCATAAACAGCACTTGAACCAACCACTATAAATTGTGACCATTGAGATTTTCAAGATAAAAATAAAGTTGTTTAATTATGTGAATGTTTAAAACTGTATACTGCGTACGTCATTTGTAGTACAGAGAAACTACTAAATAAAGTTTTCATTTTCTTAGTAAAGAGAAAGAACGAGACAAAGAGACTGGGATAAAGAAAGAAAGAGAGAGAGAGAGAAAAGGTGATTATTTTTTCAGAGTTTCTATAAGGAACGTTAATTAAAATAAAGTTAAGCCCATTTATTGGACTTGGCACTGACCAAGAATATTATATTACGTGAACTTAGAAAACCAATGATTTAGCTATAAGTTATTTGAGAAATGTATAACAGTAACTGGATTGAGTCGGACTTGGGCAAAAGAAGAAATCATTGGAAAGCAAAAGATAATACAAATACTTAAATAGAGGCAACATTACGAAAGAATAGGTTCGCAATACTCTTGAAACTTTGGAATAAAAATGGTGATTTCTCAGGTTGCGAATAATACAGTTGCTGGTTCGCAGCAGAATGTAAGACGTAATAATAATATCGTTGCTTCATCAGTAACGAAGGGCGTACAAATACCTAATATTTCATGAAAGTATACTAAAGCTCAGCACTGTTAGATGGATTTTTTGAAAGTGAATAGAGCTGTTGGTTAAGTTAATATCAGTCGATCGCTATTACTGTGTGTTCCATCATAATACTCGGAGAGTGACGCTGATACGTGGTGTCTATGTGTCGACGTGAGTTGTTATTTTTTGACTACGAAAATCTGCATTCTAGTGAGGAGAACATACTCTGGTTTCAACGTCGTTGTATTTATTTAATACCTGCCAAACTAGTCTCATAGGTGTTGATTATCGCAAACTGTAATTCTTCTTGTTAGTTAAAGTCAGATGCGTTATCCTAAAACTTTTTCAACTGCGATATCTAACATCGGCCATCTCGCCCGAAATTAGTATTGTGTCAAGGTTCAGATTGGTATTGTGTTTGTCAGCAGCAATCTTCCTTCGGAGATCAGCTATTAGTTTCATCGTTGTAAACGAAATAACCACAGTTCACTTTTGAACAGGAGTAGCTCGTCTAACAAATCGTAACTGATCTTCCGACAAGTTTCATCATATGCAATGCGGTGTACCATCCATTGTTCGTTGTCAATTGGACTAGGTATACAGGGATTGGGAAGGTGGATTTTTCTAATCTGTCCGCTGCAACACGAGGTGTCAATCTAAAGTGCACGGCGCATTACAACACGTCAGAACATTACAGCAGCCGCAGCTCACCGCTCCCCTCCCACAGCCCTCCGTTTTCTGCTGCCGCCTGAATCAAGGTGAAAGGGTCTAGTATTGCTGCATCGGTGTAGGTTTGTTAAACAGCGTTCACAGCTCCCTGTTCTCTGGTGAATCATAGTTTTTGGTATACCTGGTCGTACGTAGTTGATTCCATTTGAATAGAGTTGGACCTCACACTGGATTAATGTAAACAAAATCAAACTGCTTTGTAACAGGGATTAATTCACAGGAGAATTTCTGTAGCTTGTATCCCAATGTATAATTTGGCAACCATACACTATTCCTTTTCTGGTAAGTATTTGTCATTTTTCTGTAAGATTTATCAGCGAGTTGTAGTCACGAAAGGATTAATAAAACTTGTCTTTATTTTGGAAATTCAAATACGCCACTATTCTCATTCATAGTCCCTCATATTCACTGTTTTTATTTTATCATGGTGGTACATGGGTACACCAGTAATTTAAAGCTCAGTCTTATTAAATTAATTAGTTTGATTAACAACAAAAATGCCATGTAGAAATTCACTAATTCATACATGTAAATTAAGGGTGTAGCTCACGATTTAAAGGCCACTGAGAAGCTAATACTTCTCTTTATGTAAAAATAATAATATTTAGCATTATTCAGACATATATTTATGATTAAAGGAAGTCACAGATTGCAACATTTACAAAAGTACATTTCTGTCTCAGACTTGAATAACTCTTTAATGCTGCTCTATATGCTGACTGCTTCAGCTGAGGTGACGAACTGGGCACAGCACTTCCAGGCTCGGTTCTATATTGACCTCTGTGTGAGGACACTGTTACACTGAGAGAGAGGCGTGGTGGCCGGCCGGTGTGGCCGTGCGGTTCTAAGCGCGTCAGTTTGGAACCGCGTGACCGCTACGGTCGCAGGTTCGAATCCTGCCTCGGGCATGGATGTGTGTGATGTCCTTAGGTTAGTTAGGTTTAAGTAGTTCTAAGTTCTAGGGGACTGATGACCTCAGTAGTTAAGTCCCATAGTGCTCAGAGCCATTTGAGCCATTTTGAGGCGTGGTGTACAGGAGCGCCTATGATTCGTCATCATGGATTGCAGCGAGACCTCGTTAAGTCTGTGGTTTCAATGTGCATTGTCGACTCCGGTGTGACACTGCAATTTCTGGTCGATACCGCATTAATCACGCATTCTTCCTGCTACACTGTATACGCACAATGATTCAATCTGCGTTATTTGCTCTTCTTACAAGGTATTGCAGTTTCAGAGACCAGCAACGAATTTTCCATACACACCTTATATCTTGTCAGATGGGTAAGGATTACCAAGCTACGCTACGATACGATGCGGTACAGAACACACCGACAGTACGCCTGCACTGCGTGTCGGCGCCTCCCGCGGCAGTCAGCCCACCAGAGCGGCTCTACAGCGCAACGGCTCGGCAACCTCCGCCCCCCCCGCCCCTATCTCCCGTTCCCAGGCCCCTGCCGGAGCGCGTTAGCCGCTGTTAGCGCCCGCTTCCGCGAGCCAGTCACGTCCGCTGCCGGCCTCCTTGTGAACAAACATGCCGCCATTATTGGAACAGGGAGCCTGCCTCAGCGCCAACTTATCCTCCGCCTCCGTCAGTTTACCCTCTGTGGTCAGAGCTACACGGTCCTAAGAGCTTGTTCCTTTCACTTGCAATTACAGTAGTTCAGTTTTCTCACATACTGCTCTATTTCTGGGAACATATTTCGCTTCCAAGAGTGTGTTGTTATTACGTATCTGAATTACAAACAAAGGTAGTCAAAAATTTTGTCCCTGCACCATGTCTTACACCAGTGCACACAGATAATATGAGGCGATCTCCAGGGTTTAGTATTAGGACCGATACTATTCCTATTATACACCAATGGATGTGTCGTGAGCTCTGTACCATTGTAAACAAATTACATATGCTCTTAAGCATAACACCAGCAGAAATCTGTCGAGAAGAATATCATGCATCCCCAAATGCATTGTCTCTATGGGCACAAAATATAAATTTAAAAATAAATCCCTCAACAATCGAAGCAGTACTGGGTGGCCACTCTTGGTTCATTAGTCCGATCTTTCGAGAATCGTTGCCCTACATCGTACTTCTTTTCAAACTTAAGTCCGCAGCTCGTGGTCAAGTGGCTAGCGTTGCTGCCTCTGGATCACGAGGTCCAGGTTCGATTCCCGGCGGGGTTGGGGATTTTCTCTGCCTGGGCACTAGGTATTTGTGTTGTCCTCATCAGTTCATCATCATTATCATCATCATCATTCGTGACCATGACTAGATTGGACTGTGTAAAAACTGGGACTTTGTATGGGCTCTGATGACCGCGCAGTTGAGAGCCCTACAAACTACACATCATCAAACTTCTTCAACAAATTTATGCATTTATATAATTCTGCAAGATTTAGTGGCAGTTCTCGTCTGTGACAAAGCCTTCTGAGTCGTTATGTTGCATTTTGTTCCTCTTCAAACTTCTTCAGTGCTCGACGTTTCTATAGTTCTGCTGGGATCTTCTTCAGGATTCCCCTGATCATCAGTGAGAGTGAGACAGGGATGCGGCCGATCCTCGATGTCTTTCAATCTGTAGACTGTACACTGATACACTGAGAAAGCAGTAAAGGAAACCAAGGAAAAATTGGGAAGGGAATTGATAGGAAGGGAGGGGGGAGGGAGGGGGGGGTCGGGATTGGTGGAGGTAAATGGAATTACTTTGGAACTAACGACCTTTTTTAAAACCTTTACAGCGGGATAACTTGGACACAGTGATCCTTGAGTGGAAAACTATTGGGCGATATATTTAGAAAACATTTATTAAAATCATTTAAGAAACATACATTGGTACTTAGAGCCTTCACAGGATTCCAAATCATGATGGTTTTACTGAAAACACATATACACACACACACACACACACACACACACACACACACACACACACACAGAGTTAACATTACCCAGGTGCGGCTCGTAATTAACGGCTCTGAGGTGGAGCTGTCCAAAAATATATATTACAATAAATTTCTCAATAACGTATTACAGAATTTAAATCATCAGAAAGCATTTCACATGTTTCCCAAACGGATTTAAATAATGCGGGTCAAAGTTTTTGGAACCGTTGATATGTGATACAAAACGATGTCTTTCGAACAGGTAGCGGCTAGTCTTAAGGTTGCCTATTGAAGTGCCGCTTAACTCTAGGTAGCAGGGTTTTGGGGGGGCATGGCTTTTTCGGAGTGCAATCCTCGTGGGCGTCCCTAAGTCTCTGGTGTTTCAGCCTACGGATGTCTTACGAACCTGCACATAATTTTCGCGTTCCACTGTTTACATCAAAAGGGAATGAACACAGTTGGTGAGACTCCGCTATCGAATCCCTGTCTCTATATATCTCTATTTTGCTTTGACGTGCTATTTATTGACGTTTAGTGTTATTTTTTTGACAGTGTTTTAGTTTTTTTTTTCTTTCTACCATTGGTTATTCTATCTACCATTGGTATAAGTTTGCAAATGTTCCGCCAGAGTGCTCTAGCGTACGGTAACCTAAGTCTTACCATCTAGTGAGAATTTCACGAATAATTTGAGGAAAAAGGGCGCGAAATATAGCCCGTGCGCGAAATACACTGAAGCGCCAAAGAAACTGGTATAGGCATGCATATTCAAATACAGAGATACGTAAACAGGCAGAATACGGCACTGCGGTAGGCAACGCCTATAGAAGACAAGTATAGGGCGCAGTTGTTAGATCGGTTACTGCTGCTACAATGGCAGGTTATCAAGATTTATGTGAGTTTGAACGTGCTATTATAGTGGGCGTACGAACGATGGTACACAGCATCTCCGAGGTAGCGATGAAGTGGGGATCTTCCCGTACGACCATTCCACGAGTGTAGCATGAATGTCAGGAATTCGGTAAAACATCAAATCTCGACATCACTGCGGCAGGAAAAATATCCTACAAGAACGGGACCAATGACGACTGAAGAGAATCGTTCAACGTGACAGAAGTGCAACCCTTCCGCAGATTTCAGTGCTGGGCCATCAACAAGTGTCAGTGTGCGAACATCATCGACATGGGCTTTCGGAGCCGAAGGACCACTCGAGTATCCTTGATGACTGCACGGCACAAGGCTTTACTCCTCACCTGGGCCCGACAAAACCGACATTGGACGTGTTGCCTGGTCGGATGAGTCTTGTTCCAAATTGTATCGAGCGAATGGACATGTACGGGTATAGAGACAACCTCATGAATCCATGGACCCTTGCATGTCAGTAGGGGACTGTTCAAGCTGGTGGAGCTCTGTAATTATGTGGGGCGTGTGCAGTTGGAGAGATATGGGCCTCCTGATACGTCTAGATACGAATCTGAAGAATGACACGTACGTAAGTATCCAGTCTCATCGCCTGCATCCCTTCATGTCAGTTGTGCTTTCCGACGTACCTGGGCAATTCCAGCAGGACAATGCGACACTCCACACGTCCAGAATTCTTACAGAGTGGATCCAGGAACACTCTTCTGACTTAAAACACTTCTGCTGCCTACCAAATTCCCCAGACATAAACATTATTGAGCATATCTGGGACGTCTCTCACCGTGCTGTTCAGAAGCGATCAGCCACTCATACGGATTTATGGAGAGCCCTGCAGGATTCCCCTCCAGTACTACTTCAGACGTCAGTCGAGCCCCTGCCACGTCATGCTGCGGCACTTCTGAGTGCTCGCGGGAGCCCTACACGATATTAGGCAGGTGTACCAGTTTCTTTGCCTCTTCAATATATATCCATTTACTGTAGTTTCCTTGCCTGCTGACTGCGAGTAACGTACGTTATTAGCAAGTTTCTTTTTCTGAGTGTGTTATGAATGTGATTTTCTTTCTTGCGAGTAACAGCAGCCTACCGCGAGTTAAAAGACAACAAAATACGAATTCAGAGTGCAATTTATCGGGTAAAATTTTGGTACATGCGGTTAGGATGAAAGTGAAGGAAGTAGATGCGCGCGGACCCGATGTAAACATGAATCAAGAACAAAAACAGGCAAGGGTATCCACGAAATTTTAAGAAAGTGATGAACAAAATGCATGTTTTCGTAATACATAAGTATAAATACGATAATTACTGTGTGTGAACTACCTTGGTCGCGCTTATCAGCCCATTATAGCACAAGATTCGTGACGTCAGGGCAACGCCGCTGTTTCGTCAAGCGAACTCATAAATCCCGCGGCTTGAGGGCACAAAACATTAAACGTCTGAAGCTTAGAAATAAAAGTACCAAGAACATAAAGCGTGCAGCGAAACTAACATACACCGCACTAAAGATCTCTTCTAAACGTGTCTTTGGTTACGATTTGTTGTGGTAAATTGTCGGGAAATGGAGTTAGCTTTTGATGTTATTTAGTAGGCCTAGTTCATTATGAAACGGAAGGAAGACATAGTATGTAAACGTTTGGCTAGAGTGTGATATTAACCCCCCCCCCCCCCCCCCCTCCCGCCCTGAAATTTTGGTTGCGGTGACAGACTGATTTGCAGCGTAGCCCGAGGTCAAGGCTGGTTCCGATCGATAAATTTCGCACCCTTACCCATTATGGAAACCACGAGCCGCACGTGGCATTACCGATTAGTGGTACTCAGTCGAACACAGGTACATCACTGGCCCGCTTTCGAAGCTCTCCGGTACGAGAGAACAACTGCCGAATACCGACTGCCGAGGCGCGGCCATGTCTACCGCACGGGATTCCGTCAAACCTCCTTACAAGGGACCTCTGCCGTTCACGACCCACGGCTCACTGTTTAAGCGCACGGCCAGAGGACTTTTTCTGTGCAAGGAACAGGTACGACCTCTGACTTAAGCCGCAGCCACACAACTACAAGGCCGTGTACCTCAAGTCTTTAGAGGAACGGAAGGTTCCAAATGATTGGAAAAGAGCACAGGTAGTCCCAGTTTTCAAGAAGGGTCGTGGAGCATATGCGCAAAACTATAGACCTATATCTGTGACATCGATCTGTTGTAGAATTTTAGAACATGTTTTTTGCTCGCGTATCATGTCGTTTCTGGAAACCCACAATCCACTCTGTAGGAATCAACATGGATTCCGGAAACAGCGATCGTGTGAGGCGCAACTCGCTTTATTTGTTCATGAGACCCAGAAAATATTAGATACAGGCTCCCAGGTTCTAACATTCTGCGTGGTGTCTGTTTGTTCTAAGTCGTGTCTCCCTACCACTTTCGCGCAACGACGCTCTGAGCGTGTTTTTTAGGGAATTGACTAGTTTGAAACTGGGACCTGTTGCTGGAAAGGAGACGCCAGACCACACATGACATGTAGAGTTCAGAACAGTTCAGTGAGACTAGCGATGATATAATCAAATACTTAATGATTTCAGCGTCAGCTCCACTGCACTCCCTGTAAAAGAATCTTAATACTAACTAAATTTAGTGGAAGAGGTTCAAGGCTTTCCTATTTTTAGTTAGCTGGTAAAACAACGTCGAAAAAGCAGTTAAGTTTACCACTGGAAATTTTATTCTACTCACAAAACATTGTTTATAAATTGCACTATTGATAAAAGGAAATATTTTAATACAGGATGATAAAAACCAACTGCGTTCAACAAAAATGTGAACGAATATTCCCTGAATGGGTTTCCAAGTTCTACACTGGATCGAAGGATGACCTATGCCATATCACATCTATAATCTAGATTTAAGTTAAGTCTACAGTGACCCTCAATTATCTTTAATTACTTATCTAACTTCTTGTAAATTACAATGGCTGATGTGGCTTCTCAATAATTATATAACAGAAAAATCATCGCGTTTCAGATTTTTACTTCGGGTAGCAAATGTGAACACCATGAGATTTAATTGACGATCGACACTAGTATTATGTAAAGAGGGGATGTAACAGATGAGACTTCTGCAGTTCTGAGTGAAGTCTTATGCGCTCAAAAATGCGGCATCACGTGCGTTCATTACCTTGACGGTGTTTAGGCAGCGTCAGGGGGCGGCGGGCGGCACAGCTCCACCTCTCGCCGTCTCGGAAGCAACTCTCTCCTAACTTCTCCTTACTACAATTTACCGAAGTAGGTTTAAAAAAAGCTATCTGGCTGTGTTTTCAACTGACCAATCAGGGTCTCAATGTTAACCTTAAGCTCCACCTACAAAAATTCTGTCTATCCAATGAGAAACGTTATACTTTTCGTGGTGGGGCAATGTTTTTAACGTTTGCAACGTACCAGAGACGCGAAAAAGTCTCACGTTAAAACTTGCAGCTGGTGTGGCCCTTTTAGTGTTATCGTAAGATCTATACTGTTCTTCTGGAGGGCTCTATCTTTTAACATGGGCTGGGGGGTGGTTTTGGCGGTCAGCTGGCGACGTGGGTGTCCGTCCCTTATCGTAGGGCCTCCTAGCCTACACGATTCTGCTCTCGGCTTCTGTTCTCGTTTCTCCCCTCGGAACTGCGTCTGTTTCACTGTGGGAAGGTGTGACATGCATTTAGGCGTTCTTGTGTTAGTCTGTGGTATTCCATTTGCTGACTCGGTGATCGTATTACTTTGGTTAATTTAATATCAGGATTTATTTGGAGCTATGTGACATACTGCCGTATTTGTATCATGTCAGGGTTTTCATGGAAGGTGTTGGATTTGCCTGACACCTTACAAGGTAGATACCATTTTCCTTGACTTTAGGAAGGCGTTCGATACAGTTCCGCACTGTCGCCTTATAAACAAAGTAAGAGCCTACGGAATATCAGACCAGCTGTGTGGTTGGATTGGAGAGTTTTTAGCAAACAGAACACAGCATGTTGTTCTCAATGGAGAGACGTCTACAGACGTTAAAGTAACCTCTGGCGTGCCACAGGGAATTGTTATGGGACCATTGCTTTTCACAATATATATAAATGACTTAGTAGATAGTGTCAGAAGTTCCATTCGGCTTTTCGCGGATGATGCTGTAGTATACAGAGAAGTTGCAGCATTAGAAAATTGCAGCGAAATGCAGGAAGATCTGCAGCGGATAGGCACTTGGTGCAGGGAGTGGCAACTGACCCTTAACATAGACAAATGTAATGTATTGCGAATACATAGAAAGAAGGATCCTTTATGGTATGATTATATGATAGCGGAACAAACACTGGTAGCAGTTACTTCTGTAAAATATCTGGGAGTATGCGTACGGAACGATTTGAAGTGGAATTATCATATAAAATTAATTGTTGGTAAGGCGGGTACCAGGTTGAGATTCATTGGGAGAGTCCTTAGAAAATGTACTCCATCAACAAAGGATGTGGCTTACAAAACATTCGTTCGACCTATACTTGAGTATTGCGCATCAGTGTGGGATCCGTACCAGATCGGGTTGACGGAGGAGACAGAGAAGATCCAAAGAAGAGCGGCGCGTTTCGTCACAGGGTTATTTGGTAAGCGTGATAGCGTTACGGAGATGTTTAGCAAACTCAAGTGGCAGACTCTGCAAGAGAGGCCCTCTGCATCGCGTTGTAGCTTGCTGTCCAGGTTTCGAGAGGGTGCGTTTCAGGATGAGGTATCGATTATATTGCTTCCCCCTACTTATACCTCCCGAGGAGATCACGAATGTAGAGAGATTAGAGCGCGCACGGAGGCTTTCCGGCAGTCGTTCTTCCCGCGAACCATACGCTACTGGAACAGGAAAGGAGGTAATGACAGTGGCACGTAAAGTGCCCTCCGCCACACACCGTTCGGTGGCTTGCGGAGTATAAATGTAGATGTAGATAGGTCCAATTGATACGCACACCAGAGAGAAGGAATAAAAACTTTGAGGGAGCATTTCGCTGGTCTCCTGTGTCACGAGTACCAGGTGGGATGGTTTGTTATAATTAGTACTCCTAAGATTTTTAAAAATTTGATGGTATGTTGCCTGCTCCAGGTGCCTTACTCCGACTTAAACTGAAGACATGCGCGGAAAAATAGGCTAACCCTCAAATGTAAAAACTTAGAGATAAGTGTTGCCATCTGTTGCTGGGTACGAGAACTATCAATATTGGCATTGGAGTCACCCCTACATATCCTAATGTGATATTTAGGGGTGAGACCAATGTCAATTTTTGATAGTTCCCGTACCCAGCAACAGATGGCTCAAAAATGGCTCAAATGGCTCTGAGCACTATGGGACTTAACTGCTGAGGTCATCAGTCGCCTAGAACTTAGAACTACTTAAACCTAACTAACCCAAGGACATCACACACATCCATGCCCGAGGCAGAATTCGAACCTGCGACCGTAGCGGTCGCGCGGTTCCAGAATGTAGCGCCTAGAACCGCTCGTCCACTCCGGTCGGCGCAACAGATGGCAACACTTATCTCTAAGCTTTTACATTTGTGGGTTAGCCCATTTTTCCGCCCTTGTCTTCAATTCTTCTCACTGTGCTTCACTTCCCTACCCCTACCCCCACCCTCACCGCCAAGCTTTAAAGAAAATGTAATTCATCCACGACTGAGATTCATAGGAAGAATCTTAAAAAAATGTAACTGATCCATGAAAGAAGTGGCGTACAGGGCGCTTGATCGTCCGATTCATGCTTATTGTTCATCAGTCTGGGACCCTTACTAGAAAGGACTGATAGAAGAGATAGAGAAGATCCAACGAAGAACGGCGCGTTTGTCACGGGGTCATTTAGTCGGCACGAGAGCGTTACAGAGATTGTCAACAAACTCCGGTAGCAAAAGCTACAAGAGAGGTTTTTGTGCATCACGGAGTGGTTTACTATTGATATTTCTTGATAGTGTTTTCTGGGAAGAGTCGGACCCATTATTACTTCCTTCCTCGTACATTTCACGAAATGACCACGATGATAAAATTCGAGAAATTGGAGCCAATACAGAGACTTGCCTAAAATCAGTCTTACCACGCGCCATTCGCGAGTGGAACAGGGAAGGGAAGATCAGTTAGTGCTGCCAGAAGTTCCCTCCGCCTCACACCATCAGGTTTTTTGCGGAGTATTGATGTAGATTCCTCTGTTCCTTCCCTTTCCATAACATTCCCTTCAAGCTTCTGTTCTTTATATAGCCCTTTTACACTTTCCATTCACCTTTCGCCCTTCCCTTCGTTGCGTAAAACTAAAGTCCCATCTGAGCTTTTGACGTTCATAGAGCTGATTCTCTTTTCTTCAAATGTTTCTACAACTTTGCTGTATGCGACATGTTACTTTCCCCTAGTCATGTCTGCTTCTATAGCTTTGTAGTTCTCCTGTGGGCATTCCTGATTTGCTAATGTGCACTTTCCTACATTTTCATTAATTTCCTTTAATGAAATAAGTTTAATATCACATGTGTGAGCCAAGTATTTCTACTGGGTCTTACACTTTTGCTTCGTTGTTTCTCTGCAGCCTTCTCAGTCGTTGCCTAATGCTCCCACTGAAACCCTCAACAACCTCTGATTCTTCCCCTTTATCCAGGTCATATCTCCTTGATTTCCTATCTTTCTGTGTATCTTCAGCCTTAATTTGCATCTCATTACTAATAAATTATAGTCATAATCCAACCCCCTACTGGAAATATTTCGCATTTTAAAACCTGATTTCTAAAATCTTAACATTATATAGCCTGCGTAAACGTTCTGATGCGTCCTGGTTTCTTGCGCGTATACTACCTCCTTTCATAATTCTTAAAGAGTGTTAGCAATCATTAAATAGTGTTCTGTACAAAATTCTACCAGTCGGCTTCCCCTTGCATTCTCTTCTCCCAGTCCTTGTTTTCTCACAATTTTGCCTTAGCTTCCTGTGCACCATAAAATTACATTTTCGTTCTTTTGACTTACTGAATAATATGTTTTGTTCCCTCACACATTTCTCCAGTATCTTCATCATCTGCGGAGCTATGCATATATCTTTGTTCTCTTGCAGTGGGTCTTGGATTTGTGCTTGTCATGGCTATGATGATCTATTCAGTATACTGTTCATAATACTTCATCTACATTCCTTGCTCATTGTTAGGTCTACTGCTACGCAGCCTAATTTTTTTATTTTTTTTTTTATTTTGATAATCAGAAATTCTGTTCTTCCTGCCATCAGTTCTCACTAAATCTACCTTCAGCCAAACTCTAACTTCATTTCTCTTTTCAATTTTTCTAACCTACCTACTAATTTCCCGTGCTCTGACTCGTAGAGCACCATATTTTTTGTTTTCGTGATAACATCCTCCTGAGAAGTGACAGCGCGAAGACCTTAAAGAGGGAGTGTTTCACCTCCGGAATATTTTATCCAGGAAGACGCTATCACCATTAAAGTTAGAGCAACATGTCCTCGGGAAATATAACAGCTCTCATTCCCCCTACACCTTCACCCTAGCGCAATACCATGGTGCCATGTTGGTTTGATGGTATATTAACTAGATCAGTCAATCATCCAGACTGCAGCCGTTGCAACATCTGAACTGGTTGCCGTCCCTTTTCAGCAACCATATGTTAATCTGACCTTCTCACAGATACCCCTTTGATGTGTTGTAACAACGATACGCAATCAACCCACCCTAGCAATGTCAATGGTTTGGCAGGGGCTGTACAGTCACACAAATTAGCCCTGTGACATTAATTCTTTATTGCATTGTACCTCGATATTTTTGAATATAAAAATGTCTCCTATTAGTGTGATGACTATAATTAGAACTTGGTGGTACTTATCTATGAAAAGTAGCTGCTTCTCCTTACACGCATTTCCAGTTGCGTCAGTAGCAGTGATAATAATTCTCCAATGTTGTCACTAATAAAAATGTATTTAAACAGGGCAAGTACGTGTAATAGCAGAGTTTAAGTCTTAGCTAAAAATGTGAACAAACAGCATTACAGAAAGCCGCGCGGGGCAGCCGAGCGGTCTGCGGCGCCTTGTCACGGTCCGAACGGCTCCCCTCGTCGGAGGTTCGAGTCCTCACCCGGGTATCTATGTGTTTGTTGTCCTTAGCGTAAGTTAGTTTAAGTTAGAGTAAGTTGTGTGTAAGCTTAGGGAACGATGACCTCAGCAGTTTGGTTCCATAGACCTTACCACAAATTTCGAATTTTCAAGCATTACAGAAATCATGAGAAAATCCTTTTTTGAAGATGAGGACAGGCGCAATGCGCAATACTCACCCGAGAAATACTTCTACTATATGACAGTGATGGCTCCAACAGAAGAAGTACTGTATATATTGCCCTTAGCAGCGTATGGGAGAGTACGGAACTGTGTTGCTATAACAGAATGATTATCACTGGGTTACATTGTGGATAATGGCACTGAATCCATATCGAATTGAGAGAGACTGACGAAGAAATTATTCGTTCATTTATAGGATTCGCTGGCCCGGGTGGCCGAGCGGTTCTAGGAGCTACAGTCTGGAACCACGCGACCGCTACGGTCGCAGGTTCGAATCCTGCCTCGGGCATGGATGTGTGTGGTGTCCTTAGGTTAGTTAGGTTTAAGTAGTTAAAAGTTCTAGGGGACTGATGACCTTAGACGTTAAGTCCCATAGTGCTCAGAGCCATTTGAACCATTTTTATAGGATTCTTTTACTCTTTCTATTTTTTGAGTACTCCGCTGTTCCCTATAACCACCATTTTTGGCACACAGCTTTGAATTGTTTTAAACTCCCTTACTACAGCACAACGTGAAGTGCAAGCTCCCTGTCAACGAACGGACTGTCAAAGTGAAAGCTTTACTGTTTATGGATTCTGAAAGAAAATTTATTCGAATTCCTTCACACTCTGCTGTATTTTCACCCATAAAGACCGAAGATCCTTTTGACTGTGTTCTGTATAAAGGTCCAGTTTGTAAATAATTGGTTCAAATGGCTCTGAGCATTATGGGACTTAACATCGGAGGCCATCAGTCCCCTAGAACTTAGAACTACTTAAGCCTAACTAACCTAAGGACGTCACACGCATCCATGCCCGAGGCAGGATTCGAACCTGCGTTCGTAGGGGTCGCGTGGTGCCAGACTGAAGGGCCTAGAACCGCTCGGCCAAACCGGCCGGCAGTAAATAATTCCTCGTACTTTCAAGCACTTATGTTTTATTTTTGACAAACCTGCAGGAATGCTCCAGGTATCGATTCTATACCCACTCTTCCTGTGGTGTCACCGCCAGACACCACACTTGCTAGGTGGTAGCCTTTAAATCGGCCGCGGTCCGTTAGTATACGTCGGACCCGCGTGTCGCCACTATCAGTGATTGCAGACCGAGCGCCGCCACACGGCAGGTCTAGAGAGACTTCCTAGCACTCGCCCCAGTTGTACAACCGACTTTGCTAGCGATGGTTCACTGACAAATTACGCTCTCATTTGCCGAGATGATAGTTAGCATAGCCTTCAGCTACGTCATTTGCTACAACCTAGCAAGGCGCCATTATCAGTTGCTATTGATATTGTAAAGAATGTACAGACAAGAGCTACGTTCAACATTAAGGGATTAAAGTTAAGTATTCCACCAGTTACTTCCTTTTTTTCTAGTCTAACTACCTTGTCCTGTTCCCGACCTCACGCCAGCCTGCGTGAGCTTAAACGCGTGCCTTTCGGCTTCCTCCAAACCCCGTGGGTTGGCTCCTGCCAATCCACAACACTTCCCTCTGCCTTACGCGGCTGATGTGCCTGATTAATCTGTTACGAATCACGTTCTTCAATGTGCTGATGGCACCCTCTGCCTGAACAACTGTGCTTACTGGTGCAAACGTTAGCACATAAAAACTGATTCTATCAAAAATCAAACAGTAATCGTAGTAAAAATCACGTGTCGGGCTCATCCTCTGAGTTTGATATCTCTCTCCAGAACCACCACAAATATGTTACCAGTCTACTAAATTATTTTAGACAAATTCTCGACCGCCACCTAGTCTGACGAACTTGTCTACTAATCATCCAACATATTACTCAGGATAGACCGAAAGTAACGGTAGGTGGACATCCGGCCACGATCCACCACCTATTAATAAGATATTGATGTAAAATTAAAGCCTTCAGATGGATAAACCCGTATTTTTAATATACGGCTGCATTTAATTATAAAAACACCTGTCATTTCATTGAAAACAGAAGCACAGACTTTTATAAGCAGCAAAAATGATAATTAAAGGGAGACAGGCAAAACCGCTGCTTTCAATAAACAGCTTTACCAAATTACCTTATTAAACAACCAGGCAAAGTTTTCTTGGGGGGAGGGGGGAGGGACAGTAACCACTTAATGCACTGAAAAATCTCAGCAAAATTCTTGATATACAGATACCATTAATTATAAAATATCTTTTCATATGTTGAAACCAAGTACAGGTTTTCGTAAGCAGCAAGCAACTATTTTCAAAAGCATGGAGGGGGGAGGGAGGGGGAGGGGGCAGGCAGGTAGGACAGCAACCTTCAATAAACAGTTTTAACAACTAACTTTATTACGCAGCAAGACCTGGAATTTCTGGACAAGAGCAGTAACCACTAAACGGACAATAATAGACAGTTAACTGCACTAAATAAATTGAGGATAATATCTCATACACAGCTGTCGTTAATTATGAAACACCTTTCATACCCTGAAACAAAGTACAGGTTTTTCATATGCAACAAACAACCATTTTCGAAAGGGCGAGAGGGGAAAGCAAGACAACAGCCTTCAATAAACAGTTATAGCAAAAACCCTTATTGCAGTGGGATTGATTATGCTTGTAAGTAACACAAAACCCACCAGAAGGTGAAAAAGGAGAAGGAGAGGCGAGAGGCAACGGCAATTCAGTTGTCTTGGACAGGACGAGGATGTTCTTCCGCTGCTTAAGACGCCAAGAGATTGGGACGCCTCTTCTACCGTCGAACCGGTTACAAAGATTTCAAAGTAGCTGTCAGTTCCAAGCCACTCAAGGATGGCTTCTAACAGAAAACACTTGCAGGGGCAAACAGTGACCGCTTGTGAATCAGCAGTTCCACCATCATCAGGGTTTTCCGTTGAGCCCCGCAACATCAAAAGCCTCGAGCCGCTCGCACTTCCAAAAAAAGCGCCAGTTTCTCATCGACCTCATTGATCATGTAGCCTTCCCGCATCGCGCTTTTATCGCTAGCGAGGGCGCCACTCGAGAGGTCCAAAGTTAAGAAGTTAAGAGGCAAGGACGGTCCTGGAAGGAGGAAATCGATTGAGTATCGAGCCTACACGGCTCAAAATGTATCAAGCAAACGTTCTTTAGATACCAGGGTCATATTAACCAGCATGAATGCGTTTCTTGTACCTTCGTTCGTTACGAGGATATGCACAGCAGTGCGTCTTTTTTACTCGGTAATCCACCTCCTCTCTTCAAGACCTATTCTAAAACGTACCTCGTATCCACATAAACACAACATTCAGTGCGATAAGAAGATGAAATTAGAATCTTTCATAGCATATTGTAGCGCTGTAATACGTCACAGGAACAAAACACGGGAGAATATTCAAAGCTGCTCAGAGTGGTATCGAAGCACAAGGATACAATGATCCACGCATTGGTTAAAAGAATTCATCGCTGCTACCAGTGTTCCCAGAAGAAGTGAATTCAAGGAAGCACTATATGTTCATACATGTTCTCTGTAGTTGTTGGAATATCGTGATAGACAACTTCTTTTATGCATCCCCAAAGGAAAAAAGTCCACAGGAGCTAAGCCAGGAGACAGAACAGATCAATACACTCTTTTTCCACGATCAGCCAATCTGACAGGTCGCAACACGACGTGCACGCTACACATTAAGCATTAGACATCCATCGTGTTGGTACCACGTAAGCATTCTGGTTCTTTGGAATCATGCTGGTTAATATCCACCAGGTAGCTAAAGAATATTTTTTTCTTCTTTAGGGCCAGCAGCGTAATATATGTCTGATAACGGCATGATTGTTAGAGTACATACACCAAATAGCTGCTTACAATTAGTAATCTTTATTTACGACAGACTGTTTCAGCTTAATCGCAATTTTCAAGTACGTCTAGACTGATGTGAGGTCCATATTGCGTCGTTAGTGGACTGTTTTGTAACTGGCCCTGCTTTATTAAGATCGTAAATGGTGTCAATATGTTGAAATTGGAAATGGAATTGAGCGTTTGGCATCATTGGCCGGGAGGACCCTTACGGGGCAGGTCCGGCCGCCTTGGTGCAGGTCTTATTACATTCGACGCTACATTGGGCGACCTGCGCGCCGGATGAGGATGAAATGAGAAAATCCCCGACCCAAGCGGGAATCGAACCGGGGCCCCTTAGGACGGCAGTCCGTCACGCTGACCATTCAGCTATCGGGACGGACATGTTGAAATTAAATGTTAGTTACGAAGTGACAGCAGTTTGACAGTACCACTCTTACGACGCTATATGTTTACAAAGTAAACATATAGCATCTTTGTAAACATATAACGTAGTAAGAGTGGAACTGTCAAACTGCTGTCACGTCGTAACTAACATTTAATTTCCACATCTTGACACCATTTACGATCTTAATAAAGCAGTGAAAGTTACAAAGCAGTCCACTAACGACGCAATACGGACGTCACATCAATCTAAATCAACTTGAAAATGGCGATTAAGCCGAAACATTATGTCCAGTCTGTCGTAAATAAAGATTACTTATTGTAAGCAGCTATTTGGTGGATATACTCTAAGAATCACGTCCTTAAAAAACATTTGCTTGATACTTTCTTTATTTTGCTTCTGAACAGAATGTTATTAGGGATGGTCAAAAAAATGGTTCAGATGGCTCTGAGCACTATGGGACTCAACTTCTGAGGTCATTAGTCCCCTAGAACTTAGAACTATTTAAACCTAACTAAGGACATCACACACATCCATGCCCGAAGCAGGATTCGAACCTGCGACCGTAGCGGTCTCGCGGTTCCAGACTGCAGCGCCTAGAACCGCACTGCCACTTCGGCCGGCTGGGATGGTCAAGAAAATCGGCTACCCTTTCACCTTGTTTCATGATCTGCACCAGCAAACAATGCTAATGACTTTGTATTCTAATATTTTGCTGCGTATTTAAATTTTCCTCTCTCGAAGATGAGAATTAAATTCCTGAATCTCCTTGCGTTCATGTCGACGAACTGTGGAATGAACTGTAACTGAAGCTGTTCCTTTGGTTTGTTAATAATCACGAATAATTACTCAACAAAGAATACGCGTCTCAGTAAAAGCTGTGGAAGTTGGAAGGGATGCTTCGCTTCCTCCGCGTACGCGCTCCCCCTCCCAAGATGGTTGTCCATCAGAGACTTGACGATTGCAGACGCAGACTGCCCGGGTGGTTGTCTGCGGTTAAAGTAGCCCCGCGCGCCGCCTGATGTGAATTAATCAGCCGGTGTGGCGGCGCCGTCTTGTAATTGAGTTTATAACTCCGGCAGCGGGATGAATTATTCTGTGCACCATAACCGGCGGAAGTTGGATCCTCTGAGCCTGCCTGCTCCGACGTCACTAGCGAGACTCCAGTTAAGAAGGCTGCCGCTCCGGGGACAGCTTAGTCTACCCACCTGGCGCCGCCCCACATGCTTATCTCGAGAACCCCCGTGACGGGTACGTCGCACTATGAAAAGACTTCGGCGTGAAAGAGATCCTCTCAGATGCAATTAGACACGGAAACGGTAGTTTGGTAATGGATACGGTGTTCTGTACGGCTCATTTATAAACTGCCTGATAAAAAAAAGTGAAACATCTAGAAGGGGAGGAGGAAAAGAAATGGACGTTACGAGAGCGTGTGGCGTTATTTTAGTGATTTTGTTTAACGTAACGTTGTGCCATCAGAGTTCCTTCAGTCACTACCAGCTGTGGCCTGTAGTCACACTCAACGGCTCCCCATAACATAACACAAGGAGTAACGCTGCTGTGATTCTGCAAAACACTGAAAGAATGGGATCTCTCCCCATGTCACCGTCGTCTTCCCTTACGATGGCCATCTGGGGCTGTGCAGAACAGCGATTGATTGGTGAACACAACGCGACGGCATTAATCAGCAGTCCATGCTTCCCAGTCACGACACCACTCCAAACGAAGCGCTTTGTGTTGTGGTGTCAATGGGGGGCCTACGCTTTGGACGGTAATTCCCTAGTCCGAAAACATGATATTTCAAAAGTTATTCCTATTCAGAAGTACTGTATTTCAAAATATTCGAATCTTAAACATATAATCCTTTAAACATTAAAATGGTACAATTTTGTAGCCCTAATTTTATTATTTCCAAAAAATAACTTTTACGAAAATGACATGTTACAGTAGTTAACAAGACATTCCAATTACAAAATTTAATGTGACTCTTGAAATTTTCCCGGCGTATCGAATATTCCAAAAGATTTCGGGATTGCAGCCGGATCTCATCGACTTCTTTCCACGAAATTTCGGCTGACAACCTTACAGCCATCTTCAGGCGAGTGTTTGACACTGGAGATTGCTAGTGCAACTCGCTCTATTTATACGTAAAAGTGCCGCAAGTTACCTGTCGATTCCAAGGCCCTCTACAATATTACTGAATCTATGGAGCGCAAACGAATGCGTGAAAAAAGTAAAACATGCACGCAGACGTGTCCAAAACAATAAAATACAAAATTTCAATATTAAAGATAAAATTACTTGTCGCTCGACATGTCAGAAGCCATAAAAAGTTTTCTTTTGGTTGAAATTAAAGAAATCAACGGGTCCCAGGCCTTATTCAATAAAAAGCCGCCATCACGATCAATGAGGTTTTCCGCTAAACGTTTTTCCACGAATTCCTTCACAACTGAATCCCAGAAGGATGTCGATGGGGCCAAGATTTTCGTGGCCGAATAATCCGTAGTATGTCCTGTGGAAATACAATGTTCAGCTGTGGCCGACTTACTGGGCTGTAAAAGGCAAGTGTGGCGCTCATATTCAACGCAGCGGCCGTGTACTGTGCGTGTGATTTGACCAATGTAGGCTTTCCCACACTCGCAAGGTATTTTATAAATTCCAGCCTTCCGTAATCCCAGATCATCCTTGGCTGAGCCCAGAAAAGCACGAGTCTTTGTAGGTGGCCGGAAGATTGCTTTCACACGATGTTTCTTTAAAATTCTGCCTACTTTCGATGGAATGTTCCCGACATATGGGAGAAATGCTCTGGACTTAAACACCTTCTTATCCTCTTGATCTTGTGGGTGGTCACGTTTTTTCCTCCTTAAAGCAGTACTGACCTGATGTGCAGAATATCCATTATGTTGAAATACCGATTTCAAATGCTCAAATTCGTCTGCAAGGCTGTCTTTATCAGAGTGAGACAACGTACAGGAAGCTTGATAAAGACCCTACTCGGAAAGTAGAAAGGAAAACGTCAGAGTTGCTAAACTCCTCTTCTCTTCCCCAAGAAGTTGTGAAAAGATTGAGACCTCACAGTTCTGTTCCACCGAGGTTATATGGTCTTCCAAAGATCCGTAAGGATAATGTGCCCTTACGCCCCATAGTGAGCAATGTCGGTGCTCCAACATATGATTTATCTAGTCATTTGGCTTCGCTACTGAGACCTTTTACTGGCAAAGTACATCCATGACTATTACCGTGCCAACTGGAATGCCTACCGGGACACCCTTTCCACCCAGGTCGGTAGTCACCCCTTCACCTACCACCATCCTGACGATGTAACCCATGCCGCCTCCTTTCTCCAGCAGACCTTGTCTGAGGCCATGGAGGCCCACGTCCCTACTGTCGCCATCCACCCCCACCATCCTACCTTACCCCCACAGGCCGTCCTCCTCCGTGAATCCCGCCGTCTCTACTGTGCCTTCCTCCGCAAGCATGACCCGGACACACTACGACGCCACCGGCAACTCCAGCGACACGCTCGTAATTTGCTCGCGGCTAAGAAACGCCGGGACTGGCGACAGACATGCACCCGTTTAAATGCTACCCTACCTATCAAGTACCCGTGGTCTAGGGGTAGCGTCTTTGATTCATAATCAAAAACGTTTTCGGTCCCGGGTTCGATCCCCGCCACTGCCTAATAAGAAGTCAGCCTCATTCTGCCAACGGCCTTGTCAAAGAGGGCGGAGGAGCGGATAGAGGTTCAGGGCAATCTCTTGTCCTAGGGGTGGGAAATTGCCCCTTAAGGCGGAAGAATCAGCAATGATCAACGACATGAGGATGCAGAAGGCAATGGAAACCACTGCATTAAAGACACGTAGCGTGTATCCACAGGACATGTGGCCTGTAATTGAAGAGGTGTCATGATGATCTCTCCATTGGCAAAAGATTCCGGAATAGTCCCCCGGTCGCATCTCCGAGAGGGGAGGTTACCATGAGAAAAAGTTTGAATAATCAACGAAAGGATAACGTTCTACGAGTCGGGGCGTGGAATGTCAGAAGCTTGAACGTGGTAGGGAAACTAGAAAATCTGAAAAGGGAAATGCAAAGGCTCAATCTAGATATAGTAGGGGTCAGTGAATTAAAGTGGAAGGAAGACAAGGATTTCTGGTCAGATGAGTATCGGGTAATATCAACAGCAGCAGAAAATGGTATAACAGGTGTAGGATTCGTTATGAATAGGAAGGTAAGGCAGAGGGTGTGTTACTGTGAACAGTTCAGTGACCGGGTTGTTCTAATCAGAATCGACAGCAGACCAACACCGACAACGATAGTTCAGGTATACATGCCGACGTCGCAAGCTGAAGATGAACAGATAGAGAAAGTGTATGAGGATATTGAAAGGGTAATGCAGTATGTAAAGGGGGACGAAAATCTAATAGTCATGGGCGACTGGAATGCAGTTGTAGGGGAAGGAGTAGAAGAAAAGGTTACAGGAGAATATGGGCTTGGGACAAGGAATGAAGGAGGAGAAAGACTAATTGAGGTCTGTAACAAGTTTCAGCTAGTAATAGCGAATAGCCTGTTCAAGAATCACAAGAGGAGGAGGTATACTTGAAAAAGGCCGGGAGATACGGGAAGATTTCAATTAGATTACATCATGGTCAGACAGAGATTCCGAAATCAGATACTGGATTGTAAGGCGTACCCAGGAGCATATATAGACTCAGATCACAATATAGTAGTGATGAAGAGTAGGCTGAAGTTCAAGACATTAGTCAGGAAGAATCAATACGCAAAGAAGTGGGATACGGAAGTACTAAGGAATGACGAGATACGTTTGAAGTTCTCTAACGCTATAGATACAGCAATAAGGAATAGCGCAGTAGGCAGTACAGTTGAAGAGGAATGGACATCTCTAAAAAGGGCCATCACAGAAGTTGGGAAGGAAAACATAGGTACAAAGAAGGTAGCTGCGAAGAAACCATGGGTAACAGAAGAATACTTCGGTTGATTGATCAAAGGAGGAAGTACAAACATGTTCAGGGAAAATCAGGAATACAGAAATACAAGTCGCTGAGGAATGAAATAAATAGGAAGTGCAGGGAAGCTAAGACGAAATGGCTGCAGGAAAAATGTGAAGACATCGAGAAAGATATGATTGTCGGAAGGACAGACTCAGCATACAGGAAAGTCAAAACAACCTTTGGTGACATTAAAAGCAACGGTGGTAACATTAAGAGTGCAACGGGAATTCCACTGTTAAATGCAGAGGAGAGAGCAGATAGGTGGAAAGAATACATTGAAAGCCTCTATGAGGGTGAAGATTTGTCTGATGTGATAGAAGAAGAAACAGGAGTCGATTTAGAAGAGATAGGGGATCCAGTATTAGAATTGGAATTTAAAAGAGCTTTGGAGGACTTACGGCCAAATAAAGCAGAAGGGATAGATAACATTCCATCAGAATTTCTAAAATCATTGGGGGAAGTGGCAACAAAACGACTGTTCACGTTGGTGTGTAGAATATATGAGTCTGGCGACATACCATCTGACTTTCGGAAAAGCATCATCCACACAATTCCGAAGACGGCAAGAGCTGACAAGTGCGAGAATTATCGCACAATCAGCTTAACAGCTCATGCATCGAAGCTGCTTACAAGAATAATATACAGAAGAATGGAAAAGAAAATTGAGAATGCGCTAGGTGACGATCAGTTTGGCTTTAGGAAAAGTAAAGGGACGAGAGAGGCAATTCTGACGTTACGGCTAATAATGGAAGCAAGGCTAAAGAAAAAACAAGACACTTTCATAGGATTTGTCGACCTGGAAAAAGCGTTCGACAATATAAAATGGGGCAAGCTGATCGAGATTCTGAAAAAAGTAGGGGTAAGCTATAGCGAGCGACGGGTCATATGCAATATGTACAACAACCAAGAGGGAATAATAAGAGTGGACGATCAAGAACGAAGTGCTCGTATTAAGAAGGGTGTAAGACAAGGCTGTAGCCTTTCGCCCCTACTCTTCAATCTGCACATCGAGGAAGCAATGATGGAAATAAAAGAAAGGTTCAGGAGTGGAATTAAAATACAAGGTGAAAGGATATCAATGATATGATACGCTGATGACATTGCTATCCTGAATGAAAGTGAAGAAGAATTAAATGATCTGCTCAACGGAGTGGACAGTCTAATGAGTACACAGTATGGTTTGAGAGTAAATCGGAGAAAGACGAAGGTAATGAGAAGTAGTAGAAATGAGAACAGCGAGAAACTTAACATCAGGATTGATGGTCACGAAGTCAATGAAGTTAAGGAATTCTGCTACCTAGGCAGTAAAATAACCAATGACGGACGGAGCGAGGAGGACATCAAAGGCAGACTCGCTATGGCAAAAAAAGGCATTTCTGGCCAAGAGTAGTCTACTAATATCAAATACCGGCCTTAATTTGAGGAAGAAATTTCTGAGGATGTACGTCTGGAGTACAGCATTGTATGATAGTGAAACATGGACTGTGGGAAAACCGGAACAGAAGAGAATCGAAGCATTTGAAATGTGGTGCTATAGACGAATGTTGAAAATTAGGTGGACTGATAAGGTAAGGAATGAGGAGGTTCTATGCAGAATCGGAGAGGAAAGGAATATGTGGAAAAAACTGATAAGAAGAAGGGACAGGATGACAGGACATCTGCTAAGACATGAGGGTATGACTTCCATGGTACTAGAGGGAGCTGTAGAGGGCAAAAACTGTAGAGGGAGACAGAGATTGGAATACGTCAAGCAAATAATTGAGGACGTAGGTTGCAAGTGCTACTCTGAGATGAAGAGGTTAGCACAGGAAAGGAATTCGTGGCGGGCCGCATCAAACCAGTCAGTAGACTGATGACCAAAAAAAAAAACCTATCAACTCGTCCAAGTTCTGGTCAGCCTTCCATCGCCTTACTGGAACTAAACCCTGCCCCTACTATCCTCTTCTCCATGATGATCACCCCTTCCCTGACTCCCTTAGTAAGGCCAATCACTTTGCCTCTTACCTCTCCGATGTCTTTTCCATCCCCGATGATCCCCAGTTCGATTACCCCCTCGTCCCGGATGTCCGAGATCGAACTGACACCTCTGTCCCTCCCCTTGTTCCTGGTTTCCAGTACTTGGACAACATTGCACACACGGAACTCAATGCCCCTATCACTACACAGGATCTCATTGCTACACTCCGCACGAAACGCAACACCGCTCCTGGTCACGATCGTGTCACCTACCGTCACCTTCATGAAGCTCCTGTCTCTTTCCTCTCCACCCTGGCCAGGCTCTACAATGTAGTCCTGTCCACCGGTTAGTACCCCGACCTATGGAAAACCTCCAGTATCCTAATGTTCCTTAAACCTGGCAAACCGCCGTCCGCCGTCTCCTCCTACCGTCCCATCAGCCTTACCTAGGTTTTCAGCAAGATCCTGGAATCTATCCTCACCCGCCGCATCCACCAGCATCTCCACCAGCACCGCCTCCTTCCCATTACCCAGTGTGGCTTTCGGCCGTCCTTCTCTTCCAACGACCTTCTCCTTCACCTCACTCATCTCCTTTCCGACCAGCTTAATTCCCGTCGCTCCGCAATCTTCCTCTCCCTGGACCTCGAACGAGCTTATGACCGCGTATGGCATTCCGGTCTCCTCTTCAAGCTCCAAACCGTCGCCCTTCCCATTAACTACGTCCGTCTGATCGGCTCCTTTCTCTCCCGCCGTCCTTCCTATGTCACCATCCATAACACAGATTCCTACACCTTTTTCCCCTCCGCCGGTGTGCCCCAAGGCTCCATCCTCTCCCCCCTTCTGTACCTTTTGTACACGGCGGACATGCCGCCGCCATCACCCCCCATCCACCTTCTCCAGTTTGCCGATGACACCACTTTCCTTGCCCTTGCCCCCACCCTGCAGCACTCCCAACACCTTCTCCAATCCCATCTTGACCGGTTCACCGCTTGGTGCAACCAGTGGTTGCTCAAGGTCAATCCCTCCAAAACCCAGGCGATCATTGTAGGCAAAACCACCCCTTCCTTCCGCCTCCTTGATTTCTATCCCACCATCTATGGCCGTCCTATCGCCCTCACTCCCACCCTTAAGTACCTTGGCGTCACCCTCGACCGTCGCCTCTCCTGGACTCCCCATCTTTGGTCAATCCAAGCCAAGGCATGCTCCTGACTCTGTCTCCTCAAGCTCCTTTCCAGCCGAACGTGGGGTCTGGACCCCTCCACCATCCTCCACACCTATAAATCCCTCATCCGCCCTATCCTTTGTTACGCCCATCCGACCTGGATCACCGCCCCCCTACCTTTTATAAATCTCTCCAAATCCTTGAACGCCATGCTCTCCGCCTCGCCTATCGCATCCGTCTCCCCTCCCCCACGTGGATCCTGTACGATCTCATCCCCTTCCCCCACCTCCTCCTTTTCCTTGAAAGGATACGGATCCTGTACACCTCCCGCAAACTCGATCCTCCTCATCCGCTTGTCTCACCCATCCTCTCCCACCCCCCACCGCTGCCGCGCCTGTATTCCCACGTCCCACCCGGTCTCCATCTCTCCACCCTCCTTACCCTCTCCCAAGGTGGCTTCCGCCAGCTCCCTCTCCCTGATGATGTCCTCCTCCCCTCCATCTACCCCTCCTATCAACTTTGATCCTTTCCCTCCCCTCCCACTTTCCGTGTCCTTTCCTTTAGGCATCCTCCCTCCCTTCCTTTTCCTTTTCCCCCATCCCCTCCCTCCACCCCTCTTCCCCCGGGCTTCCCCTCCCCCTTCCTCCCTTCCCCCTGTCTCCCCTGCCCATGGCATCTGCTCTCCCCTCTCCCTCCCTCCCCCACTCCTCCTCTCTTGGCAGGTCCCCGGAGTCGTACACGGTTAGTGAACATTCACGCGCCGGAGATCAACGCCTCGTGTTCTGTGTGTGCCGTCGTTTTATGCTTAAGTGGTTCAGTGTTATTCGTTTTGTGCACCTACGTTCACGTGTGACAATTCTCGTTTCTGTCTGTGTCCAAGTGTTTGAACAATTTTATCTTGGACTATACGCCCGTGAACGGCACCTTGTATTTTAAAAAGTGTTTGTCTCCGTTTATATGTCCACCATGTTTTTTCTCTAAATGTCTTCATTTGTATATCTGTGTTTCTCTGCGGCCAAAGAGCGGCGTCGTATGCTGCTGCAGGCCTGCCTGTACTACAGGTTTCAAAATAACAATAAAGAAAAAAACCTAGCAATCTCCAGTGTCAAACACTCGCCTGAAGATGGCTCTAAGGTTGTCAGCCGAAATATCGTGGAAAGAAGTCGATGAGATCCGGCTGCAATCCCGAAATCTTTTGGAATACAAAATTTAACTTTACAGAAAATTGTTGGCGGGCTTCGGAACGCCTAGTGCGAGTTAAAACGTTCCTCTGATAAGATAGCGTTTACTATTTTTGCCATTTTTAGGGTTCCATAATTTAGTTGGTAAAAACGGGAACCCCTTAGTATAACTTTGCTGTCCGTCTGTCTCTTTGTCCTTTTTTGAGGAAGGGGTAGAGTTATAAAGCTGAAATTTACGTCACATACTAAGGTCTATTGCCCCTTGACAGTGGACAAAATTTAAGCTGCTACGTCAAAGTAATCAGAAGATACGACCGTTTGTGTCACATATTTTGATGCTCGCAAACTCACGCGTCAAAACCCATAGAGTGCTTCCCGTCGACCTAGAATCATAAAATGTGGCAAGAAGCAAGTTTTCAGAGTAAAAGTAATGGAAAAATTAGAAAATTGTTAATCTGTAATTATATCACATAAAAATATACTTTTTCCATTTGTTGTCCGTCTCTTTGTCTGTCCACCTGTGGAAGACCGCTTTTTCTCAGAAACGGATAGACGTACCAAGCTGAAATTTGGGTCAAATAGTAAGGCCTGCGGTTCCTTGGCGGTGTAGGTCCTTTAATCTTCCAAGTCAGTGCAATAAAAAGATACGGACATGTGTCGATAGAACACACACGGGCGCGGTAATCAAACGGTAAAGCGTGTGCGTCGAATATGAAAGTTCGTGGGATCGAATTTCGGTCGGACCGCGGACTATGCAGTCCTCGTTTCAATCTAGCCTTCACATCTCGGCAATATGAAGAGTCGCCGAAAACAGTATATGGTTCTAGTTCGCGTTAAGCTGTAGATCGCCTTTCCCCGCTTGGACAATTCCGGCAGTTTAGGGACACGCAAGTGGAAGATGTAGCATCCAATAGAAAGACTTGCACCAGGCCACTCAGACACGCGCTGTTATTGTTATATTCAATTAAGTCTGTACGGAGTCTTCATAGCGCTAGCCCTTCTCACACATGTCCGTTTTTTTATTTTACTGCAGTTTATTGGTAAACAATATTACTTCATTGTCTAATGTGTATAGTGCATTAACTGATCAAAAGTGTCCGGACATTGCTGTGGGGTATGGTCACCCTTCGTCTTTATGACGTTTAAACTCTGCTGGGAACACTTTCAATGAAGCGTCTGAAGGTCTGTAGAGGAGTGGTTGACCATTCTTCCACAAGAGCGGAAACCAGAGAAGATGGTCATGTTAGGCGCTGGCGTCTGGTGCGGAGTCGACGTTCTAACTCACCCCAATGGTGTTCCGTTGAGTTCAGGTCGGAACCTTGGACAGGCTAGTCCACTTGACGAATACTATTGTCCACAGACGACTTTCTCGCATATGCTGCTTTATGACATGGTGCATTATCGTGCTGACAGAAACAGTCGTCGTCTTCGAACTGTTCCTCTGCTGTGTGCTGTACACATCGCTAAAAAATGTGTTCACATCCTTCCGCATTTAGCGTTTCCTTAACCACAAAAGGGGATCAATGCCTGGCACTTGCCAAACACAAACCCTGCCACTAGGTTGCCGCGGAGGATAAAGTGGTTCATCACTCCAAAACACTCGTTTCCAGTCGTCTACTGTCCAGTGGTTTCGCTCTTTGCACCACCTCAAGAGACGCATAGCGTACAGAAAACTGTGGCTTTTGAGCAGCCGCTCGACCATTCTTTTTAATTTCCTACGTAATCGTGTTAACTGGACTGCCGGTAGCTGTTTGCAGCTCGTGAGTGGTGCGGCTACAACGCGACCAAATACTGGCTGTAGCTAACTGGAATTTTAGCTCAACCAGGAGTTACAAAACTCATTATATTTTTCCGTTTAGCATATATCGTTGCATCCGACACATATAGTTATAAATTTCTTTATATTCACATGTTTATCAATTTCAAACTTTTACGACACCAATGCGAATCCAAGAAATAATTTTAAATCACATTTTGTGTGCTATCAAACATGAATGGGCAAATTTCACCAATGAGTGCTTGCACGATTACACATCAGTTTCACGCATACTCTTTCTACATCTACAGCGGTACTCTGCCACCTGTTGTCAAATGCATGGCATAGTGTATTTCCCATTACGGCCACGTATTAGGTTTTCGTTCCGTTAAAATTGCGTGCGGAACGCTGGAAGAACGTCGAAATGCCTCTGTACGAGCAGAAATTTGTCTGATCTTGTGTTCGCAGTCCCCGCGGGAGCGATACACACGACACAATATTTCTAGATAGCCCACTTAATACTGGTCCTCGGAACTTGTTATGAAGAATTTCGCTGGATACGTACCATTTATTTTTAAGTTCATACCGTTCGTCTTGTTCAGCGTTTTCGTGTCTCTCTCCTGTGGGTCAAACAAACCTGTAATCATTCCTACTGCGTTTCTTTGTATACGTTCAACATCCCTCATTATGCCCATTTGATATGAGTTACACACACTTTAACAGTATCCTACCACCTAACCGAAGTCTGCCAGTCGTATTACCCACAACTGAGCCTACGTGATCATTCCATTTCATATCCCTACAAATTGTTACACCCAGGTATTTGTATAAGTTGACTGATTCCAATTGTGATTAATTGGCATTGTAATGTTATGTTTTTATGTAATTTATTTAGCGTATGGCTAATACAGACATATCATAAAATTAAATTACATATACATATGTACACTTGACAGCAAAAAAAGTGGGTCACTGCCGAATGCAACCAACATAACGTAGCTGTGTTGCAGGTCCTCTAAACACCAAAATCCCATGGGGTACAGTCGTTTGACTACACACAATGGGTACCGCAAGAGACTACTAAGAGACCAAAGGTTTTTATGGCAGTCAATCTAAGAGTCAACTAATATCGTCATACAAAACATATTAGAAAACACATTCTTAGCGATGAGACACCCCATAACACTCATAAACTAACCTTAATTACAACAAGCGACATTCCAAAAGTTCTGAAAAAACGGATTATTTTACATATATCATACAGTAACCCTCAGTCAAAATTAAATACTTGAGACAATATATGGAGTCACAAAGCTGCACGGCAATTGGATAAAAGTTTTTCGCTCTCTTAAAGGTGCTGAAGGTCGCTCAACGGCGAGTGGCTCTAGAAACTGGATATTGAACGAACCAGTAGAAAAACGCGATTAACTGCAACAAGCACTCTAAGGAAATCTCAACATTAACAGCGAATCTCCAGTAATATCATAGTTCAAAAAATGGCTCTGAGCACTATGGGACTCAACTGCTGAGGTCATAAGTCCCCTAGAACTTAGAACTACTTAAACCTAACTAACCTAAGGACAACACACACATCCATGCCCGAGGCAGGATTCGAACCTGCGACCGTAGCGGCCGCGCGGCTCCAGACTGTACCGCCAGAACCGCTCGGCCACCAGCGGCCGGCAATATCATTGTTCTCGTAACGCATCAACAGCTACGTGTACACAAATTTGAACTTTAAATGACATGACCAACGTCGTCGTTCTGGACGTGGATTCAAACCCAGCACCTATAGACATTGCTAACTAAGCTAAGCTTTGTTTGTGCCTTATTGAGATTGGATCACTAGGCATAAAGAGAGGTGAAGTATAGACGTTTGCACCAGTATCAGTTATCAATTCAGATCCTGAAAATAAATGACGAAAATGTTTGTACTGAACTGGGAATCCTGTCATAACAGTTACCGTCCTGGGAACTACACCCAACGACGTTTAATATAGTGTCATTGACAAGGAAAAAGGTATGCTCATGTTTAAAATTGAAATGCCACCATATAAAACTTGTGACAGGGATGCAAACCCAGCACCTAATCGGATTGTTAACGAAGTACAGTCATGCTCAAAAGTATCCGAACGACCTGGATTGCATTTCGACTGATTCCCATGCAACCCACATAACGCAGCTGTCTAGCAGGTCCTCTAATCGCTCCATGATACAGGCGTTTGACTATTGAAAATGGTTCCAACAAGTCACCACTAGAAAACACTGCTCTGTATCGCAATAACTCAGGATGTAAAGTAATACCACGATACTAAAAATATGAAGGAACACCTCGCCACAGATAAGACAGTCCATAAGGCTTGTAAGCTCGCATTTATTGCAATAACTGACATACCTGAAATGTTAGCACTCTCATTATTACGTCAGATAGGTAATAGGAAATTTAAAAAGGGAAATGGATAGGGTTCAGTTAGATATAGTGGGAATTAGTGAAGTTCGGCGGCAGGAGGAACAAGACTTCTGGTCAGGTGACTACAGGGTTATAAACACGAAATCAAATAGGGTAATGCAGGAGTAGGTTTAATAATGAATAGGAAAATAGGAATGCGGGTAAGCTACTACAAACAGCATAGTGAAGGCATTATTGTGGCCAAGATAGATACGAAGCCCACACCTACTACAGTAGTACAAGTTTATATGCCAACTAGCTCTGCAGATGAAGAAATTGAAGAAATGTATGATGAAATAAAAGAAATTATTCAGATTGTGAAGGGAGACGAAAATTTAATTGTCATGGGTGACTAGAATTCGAGTGTAGAAAAAGGGAGAGAAGGAAACATAGTAGGTGAATATGGATTGGGGCTAATAAATGAAAGAGGAAGCCGCCTGGTAGATTTTTGCACAGAGCACAACTTAATCATAGCTAACACTTGGTTTAAGAATCATGAAAGAATGTTGTATACATGGAAGAACCCTGGAGATACTAAAAGGTATCAGATAGATTATATAATGGTAAGACAGAGATTTAGGAACCAGGTTTTAAATTCTAAGACATTTCCAGGGGCAGATGTGGACTCTGACCACAATCTATTGGTTATGACCTGTAGATTAAAACTGAAGAAACCGCAAAAAGGTGGGAATTTAAGGAGATGAGACCTGGATAAACTGAAAGAACCAGAGGTTGTACAGAGTTTCAGGGAGAGCATAAGGGAACAATTGACAGGAATGGGGGAAAGAAATACAGTAGAAGAAGAATGGGTAGCTTTGAGGGATGAAGTGGTGAAGGCAGCAGACGATCAAGTACGTAAAAAGACGAGGGCTAGTAGAAATCCTTGGGTAACAGAAGAAATATTGAATTTAATTGATGAAAGGAGAAAATATAAAAATGCAGTAAATGAAGTAGGCAAAAAGGAATACAAACATCTCAAAAATGAGATCGACAGGAAGTTCAAATTGGCTAAGCAAGGATGGCTAGAGGACAAATGTAAGGATGTAGAGGCCTATCTCACTAGGGATAAGATAGATACTGCCTACAGGAAAATTAAAGAGACCTTTGGAGATAAGAGAACGACTTGTATGAATATCAAGAGCTCAGATGGAAACCCAGTTCTAAGCAAAGAAGAGAAAGCAGAAAGGTGGAAGGAGTATATAGAGGGTCTATACCAGGGCAATGTACTTGAGGACAATATTATGTAAATGGAAGAGGATGTAGATGAAGATGAAGTGGGAGATATGATACTGCGTGAAGAGTTTGACAGAGCACTGAAAAACCTGAGTCGAAACAAGGCCCCCGGAGTAGACAACATTCCATTGGAACTACTGACGGCCTTGGGAGAGCCAGTCCTGACAAAACTCTACCATCTGGTGAGCAAGATGTATGAAACAAGCGAAATACCCTCAGACTTCAAGAAGAATATAATAATTCCAATCCCAAAGAAAGCAGGTGTTGACAGATGTGAAAATTACCGAACAATCAGTTTAATAAGTCACAGCTGCAAAATACTAACACGAATTCTTTACAGACGAATGGAAAAACTAGTAGAAGCCAACCTCGGGGAAGATCAGTTTGGATTCCGTAGAAACACTGGAACACGTGAGGCAATACTGACCTTACGACTTATCTTAGAAGAAAGATTAAGGAAAGGCAACCCTACGTTTCTAGCATTTATAGACTTAGAGAAAGCTTTTGACAATGTTGACTGGAATACTCTCTTTCAAATTCTAAAGGTGGCAGGGGTAAAATACAGGGAGCGAAAGGCTATTTACAATTTGTACAGAAACCAGAAGGCAGTTATAAGAGTCGAGGGGCATGAAAGGGAAGCAGTGGTTGGGAAGGGAGTAAGACAGGGTTGTAGCCTCTCCCCGAAGTTGTTCAATCTGTATATTGAGCAAGCAGTAAAGGAAACAAAAGAAAAATTCGGAGTAGGTATTAAAATTCATGGAGAAGAAATAAAAACTTTGAGGTTCGCCGATGACATTGTCAGAGACAGCAAAGGACTTGGAAGAGCAGTTGAATGGAATGGACAGTGTCTTGAAAGGAGGATATAAGATGAACATCAACAAAAGCAAAACAAGGATAATGGAATGTAGTCTAATTAAGTCGGGTGATGCTGAGGGAATTAGATTAGGAAATGAGACACTTAAAGTAGTAAAGGAGTTTTGCTATTTGGGGGGCAAAATAACTGATGATGGTCGAAGTAGAGAGGGTATAAAATGTAGACTGGCAATGGCAAGGAAAGCGTTTCTGAAGAAGAGAAATTTGTTAAGATCGAGTAGAGATTTAAGTGTCAGGAAGTCGTTCTGAAAGTATTTGTATGGAGTGTAGCCATGTATGGAAGTGAAACATGGACGATAAATAGTTTGGACAAGAAGAGAATAGAAGCTTTCGAAATGTGGTGCTACAGAAGAATGCTGAAGATTAGATGGGTAGATCACATAACTAATGAGGAAGTATTGAATAGGATTGGGGAGAAGAGAAGTTTGTGGCACAACTTGACCAGAAGAAGGGATCGGTTGGTAGGACATGTTCTGAGGCATCAAGGGATCACCAATTTAGTATTGGAGGGCAGCGTGGAGGGTAAAAATCGTAGAGGGAGACCAAGAGATGAATACACTAAGCAGTTTCAGAAGGATGTAGGTTGCAGTAGGTACTGGGAGATGAAAAAGCTTGCACAGGATAGAGTAGCATGGAGAGCTGCATCAAACCAGTCTCAAGACTGAAGACCACAACAACGACAACAACAACAACGAGCAGCTAGTTGAGAATATGTATCAATTTCAAATGACACGACAAACCGACTCGTTCTGCATATGGATTCAAACCCAGGTCATGTAAACTAAGATTTCGTGACTGACGAAAATTAACAGCCATTCCTGAATAGGCATAAAGAGAGTGATATACCTCGATTTTAAACAGTATCAGTTAACAAATATCAACTTTAAATTACATAACGTGAAACGTCCCCTTAGAAAAATTATACAGGACTGTGCTTAAACTGACACACAATATTTTTTAGCGCAACGCAATTTGACTTTCAAAAATCCCTACAAAAGAATGGCCCTGACTAACATTAACCTATACCTTTCACAAATCACTTACCTCACAAAAATCTTCGTTACTCGAACTACTGCAATACAGCGAGCGCCACTACTGCCAGCTGAATAAAAGATTCGAACTACGGAAGGCACTAACTACTGATAGGCATAGTTAGCAAATGAAAGATTTTAATAGAGAACAAACAATGTATTTACCTTAATAGTGTTGAAAAGTCATAATGTATATAGCAGTTCATGGCATCCAGTCTTACAAATTTCAAAACTCCGCCATCTCTCTCCCCACATCCACCACTGCTGGCGGCTCACCTCCAACTGCGCAACGCTACGCGCTGTTCACATCCAGCTGCCCAACACTACAATGGCAGACAACAATGCAAACTAGCCACAGACTGCACACAGTACAGCCAGTGATTTTCATACAGAGCGCTACGTGGCGTTACCAATAAGAAAACCTAAACAGCCTACTTACATAGCCCCCATGCTCCCCACAAAAAATTTTACAAATTTTTTGGGCAGTGGCCAATAATGACTTGATAAAATTTTTCATAATTACAATAACAAAGATATCAAATGCACACACTTATTGATACAATGTTGGTCAAAAGATAAAATTTTCTCACAGTCCATAAAGACAGTTCTGATCGTTCATCACAGTAAAATAGCTGTGTTTTTCTCAAAGTCTGAACAGTAAAAGAAAATGCACATAGAAGTAGTGGATTTCCATGCAGTCTTGAAGAAGTAGTGTTGTCCTTCCAACGGAAAGACAGTGCTGACTCTCGACACGCAGACAGGTAATGGGCCACAACAGAGCAAACCCACCGCAGAGTCAGTCGAAGTTTTGAAGAATATTGGTAGGCAGGTCATCACAGAGTAGACTCACTGTAGTCCTGGTAGAGATTACGGTATTGGTGGGCCACCAGAGGTGCAGACCCACTGCAGTCCTTGTAGAAATAATGGTATTGGTGGGTCATCAAAGATGCAGACCCACTGTAGTCCTTGTAGAGATGGCCAGCAGCCATCTGCTGCGACTTTGCAGGTGCACAATCACCATCGAAGAGTCTTGCGGACAATATAGCAAGTCCATAACCACCACTTGTGCACTCACAAAGTTTTTGGAATTGTCCTTAGAACCAGCAATGCTGTTATCCAGTCCCTTGCTGAATTATTAACACACGTGCAAACACTAACAGTCCCTACTTCTCACATATTGTCCATATACTATGACCAACAGAAACGTATGCAGTGAAATGGAACTTACAAGTTAATAATATGATGAACTGGTGTCAATTACAATTTTATAACATAAGAATACAATTACAAATGTACAAAATACATCATTAAAAACGTAATAATACAGGTAACATTTGTAGTAATAGGGGCTTTACAAAAGAATAGAAATAAACATATACATCAGTGTTACAGGAATTATGACATAAGTAAATACATAAAAGATCAGAATAATTATTGAAACATCAACTTCACACATGAGCATTAAAACAGAACAGAATTAATAATGTCTAACATCTTTACAAAGTAAATAACATATTACTTGAAAAATTCTACAACATAAATCTTATTAGATAAACATATAAAGCCAGGAAGAACATAAATACACAAGGGTACACAAACACATAGTGGGATAACACAAGGAAAGGACAGGGTTTGTTTTACTGCAGTATTTTGCAAACAAAACTTTCTTTACTTTTCGGAGATCTCCCTTCGTTCTTCATTATTTCCAAACAGTCCTATCTATACCTGCTTTCTGTACTTTTCTCGTATAATCTGTCAGTGTATTTCTTCAAATTCATCGCAACTCATTCTCTTATAGGCTACCCCCTCTTAAGCTAACTTAAATCTACTGAGCTCAGATGCATAAACTAAGGGACGAGGCAATTCAGCAGCACAAAACAATTAACACAAACAGCAATGACAAAAAAAAAAAGAAATTGGAAAAGCAAGCAGCAGCAAATGCAATAACTTATATCTAAACATGACAAAGCTCAAGCAGAAGAAATATTACAGCAAAAATGGCCATGTTTAATACCTATGTCACATCTTAACACTAGGGTGATGCATCACCTTAACTTACACTACTAAATAAGTTACCTAGTCATTGACAAAAATTATGTATGCAATTCCTGTCTGTGATTTTCATACAGAGCGCTACGTGGCGTTACCAATAAGAAAATCTAAACAGCCTACTTAAAAACGTAAACATTTTTAACGGGTGCGAATTCCTACCCAGCATCTTTTGTCCCTGTTAACGAACTACGAGAGATGTTAAATACTGCTTCTCCACAAGTAACTTACTTGAAATGCAGTGAGGTGAAGCTTTGTGTTGGACAGGGATTCGAACCCAGAACCTAATCGGATTGTTATCGAAGCACAATCAACTTTGACATATCGAATTTTCTCAGCAGTAGCTAGATGTATTAAATGAAATGACGAGAAGAAACATTAATTTTTCCTTTCCAGGATTCCAACCCTGCACATATCGCTGTTATATTCTAGAGAAAAGGAACGTTAAGTATGGGTTTGTTACACCAGCAGCGACATGTGAGCATGTTTGAACTAGAAATAATATGACGAAGTGTTCAGTGCTGACTGAGAATCGAACCCCAAAAATATCGTTGTTGACTACACACAAAGAGACGACACTTAGCGAATTTTTCTCCACCAGCAGCTCGGAATAACGTCCTTGAACTTACAGTGATCTCGCAAATAGTTCTGTGTCTCATTGGGAGTCAAAAACGTCAGATATCGTTAGTGTTGACAACGAATGAAAATGCATTAAAAATAAAAATTATTATCTACCAACAGATAGGTGTTCTCATGCTAGAGCTTGATAATACATAGTGAAAAGTTTAGTGGTGGGCCAGGATTCCAATCCATTCATGCGCAATATGTGGAGATGTTGAGGAATCTGCAGTTTTGAACAAACAACAAGTTGTAGTCGAGCTGTATTGTCACGAAGGGATCAAATTCCGCGTTAAGGACGGTCTGAGTTGCATTCCCAGTTCAGAACCAATTTTATCGACATACAGAAGCTCAAATAAAAGACGGAATAAGTGTCCTGTGACCATACACAGGGTTTGTTTCGTCACTAGAAATAAATAACTAGTATAAGAAAGTTTACTGGTGATAAAGTTTCTACATGTCGCCACTCCTTACTTTATTGTGGTTCCACCTAACGTCTACATGGTAGACAAGGAATATCATGTTTAATGTGATTTTCAGACCACAATGCCATTATACCTTCTTCATTTGGCGTAGCCAGAAGAGAATAGAATCTGCCTCTCCCTATTAAAAAACATCGGCAGAAGTTGGAATCGAACCGAGACCATCATCATGTGAAACTATCATAAGTCCAACAGACCACAAAACCCTCTTCTCTACGACTCCTTTCTCTACCATAACACCGCTGTGGCACACAAGATGAGAATTCCGACACACAGGCTCCCTGTAGTGTTTTGCAGGATGCTCAGTACATTCATTTACTTGGTTGACCGAAACGCCATGAACTAGCTGCCTTGGCTACCCAGTGCATACATTCGACTCTATTTTGTAATCACCGAAATAAAATAACGAAACTGCCACCTACACAGAACTGCCAATAGTGTAGGATGCAGAAATTTAAATAGGAAGTGTTCCTTTTCCATTGAGCTACTCTATTCCGTTATCTGTTTGTTGAAACCATCGTGCAGTGCAAAAGAAATGCTGTAATTGTCTGTCTCTCAGAAGTCTATATCCGGCCAATGCATTATCTCACAGAACTGTGGAATGCCGAAGTTCTGGAGAAACTGTTGTTCACTTCCAGAGGTGCTGTAGCTGTGTCACAGCTAGTAGCATAACAGTAAGCTTTGCGCACTGTTGATAAGACGTCGCGTGTTCTATTACATTCTCTACTACATTTTTTTAAAACGCAATTCTGATGTCTGCTGAAGTTATAAATTTAATGGAAGTTTGAACATAATTCACTTCTCAACCCAAAATAGTCGCATGTTGAAAAAAGGCTAACTTCTGCGTCATTTTGTTCTTCTCAGGCTTAATAGACGGCCAGGCAGCAGATGCGCTCGAAGCTTTTGTATTATGTATGGGGAGGGCGCATCGTGCCAAAATAGTCAGAAAAGTATTTTCTACATTAGCTGTCGTCTGGTAGTGGCATTTTATTCTTCTTCAAATCTTGTTTGACAGCATTAACTCAGAACAAGTTTTCTACATGCATGTAATCATTAAACTGCATGTGCATTGTCAGACCGTTATAGATAACATCAGAGAATTCGCATATATCGTTGATGATTAATTTCTCTCTCATGTTTAGTACTGTTTTAACAACACTAAAAGAAACCTTACGAAAACTGTGCACTGTATTGTAAGAAATGAAATAAAACTACCCATGATAACTTTACGACGAAAGTCTGTTTCAACAAAACTGAGTATCTGTACACAAGCGTGTCTCCATCTGCACGAATTAGTAAAACACTAGTCACTTAGATTTCGATTGGGTCTGTGTTTAAACGGTATGCTGTGTCATACTCAACAGGTATGCAAACGTGGCATTTCATAAATAATGTTACGTATTCCTAGAAACCCAAAATTTGCTTGTCAGCAGCGGAAAGAGGTTGTGCATCATTGTAAGTTTTTCACCATTGCACTTTGAGCTGAAAGTATTTTCTTACGATTTGCTTATCGATGTTTGATCTGACTGCTTGCAGCTCTTACACAAAAGGGAAGAAAAACGTTACATTCAGCGAGGCTGGAACCGCGAACCATAACAGTCGCGTTTCTACAGGTCAGCACGTCAACACAGAGCTAGCGGATAGATAGGGTTTGCGCCATCCTCTTACGAGGCCAATAGAGGCTGGAACTCGTATACCGCTATTTACAGGACGAGATTAGTTGCGATTGCCACGTTCAATGACTTTTCTGGGCTGAAAACCGTAAATTTACAATCTTCTGTTACACCTCAAGCGATAACAACTCAGGTTATTCAATGGAAATGACACGAGAAATCAAGTGAACTTTGAGGCTTAATTCCGTGTACACCAGGAAGTAACTCGTCGATCACAGAGTTGCCACACATACCTTGCGTTGTTGCCAAATTTCAGTTACATTACCAGCAGGAAGAAGACGAACCGATGTGATCCTACAGCGGGCTGGGAAGTGACCATAGCTGGCGCCTCAAATACGCGGCTGCTACGGCCTGGAATACGTAATGCGACTGATTCGCATTTCTGTAACTAGGTTTAGGGACTGGAGCTTAGTTGCTAATCACATTCAGAACTGACTGCTACTAAGCATCATAAATCAGTAACTCTCATAGTTGTTTTTATATTTCTTTCGTAACTGTACGCAAAACTAAGAAACTCATTCACGGACGTTTTCGTGACTCGCCGATAGTCGAGCACAACAAACAAATAAAAATAAAAAGAGAATGTGTGTGTGTGTGTGTGTGTGTGTGTGTGTGTGTGTGTGTGTGTGTGTGTGTGTGAGAGAGAGAGAGAGAGAGAGAGAGAGAGAGACAGAGAGAGAGAGGGAGGGAGAGAGAGAGAGAGAGACAGGGTAAAAAATTGTTGTAAAGAAATTGAATACTGGTATGTAAAGAAATCTTTCATTAAAATAACTCGTTCCACATCATTACGAAATGTCGTATTCATGATCTATGGAACAAGTATTAATCTAATCTAATCTAATCATATCATATTGCTGACTATCCATGAAGAGTCATGAAGTACCGAAATTTTCACCTATATCAGTGCCCAAATCTAAACTTGAAAATAAAAGACGACAGTTTTTGTAATAAACCGGGACTCCTATCAAGACCCTTTCATCCCTGTTAACTAACCATGAAAGATATCTGATATACCTCAATTCAGAAGTAACGAAGTGTGTGTGAATTTAAAGATGAAGCGCATGATGTGAAGTTCTGCGACGGAGATACAAACCCAAGACGTAATCGGATTGTTAACTAAGTAAAATCAAATGTTACGTATCGGTTTTTCTTGCCAGCTACTAGGTGTTTAATATAAAATAAAGACACACATTTTTGTGCCTGAGCGACAATCGAACCGCACTCCTATCGTTCTTCTTTATTGTCCACGAATATTGCTTAAGTATCAATTGCTTACTCACCAACAGTAAGATGTGTTCGTGTTTGTCCAGAAATTGTTGGCAACATGAACAGACATTAAAAATGCACGTTAATTTTCACTAGCAGGCCGGTGCGCACGTGATAGGGCTTGAAATGAAATTATGAATATTTTTGTACTGGATCAGGATTCGGTCCCACATATTTACTTTTGGAGGAGACCTAGAGAAGACTGCAGTCTTGGGGAAAAGGAATGAAATGATTGAACTATACTGTTCCGAGAGATTCAGATCCTCGAAAGAGGAGATACGAATTCGAATCACAGTCCAGCACCAAATTTTTCAACGTCTCTAGTGCAATTAAGTACAAGTAAAATAAGAGCCCTGTTCCTTTAGGCGGCTATCAGTTCATCAAATAAAATAAAATTTTCTAATGTAAGCAAGTTTACTGGTGACAGTATTTCTGTTTACCCTGACCTCCACCTATGTCATTTTCCAACGTAAACCGGCTCTGCCTAGTTTGGAATGAAGGGACGTGATGTTTAATGCGGATTCTGGATTATAACAGCTTTCTCTTGAGGTTACCAGAGGTAAAGTAAATCTGTTTGTGTCTCTTAAAAGTAAATGCCTTAACCCACGCATTGCACTTGAATAGTTCGTTCCACCAGACCATTGTGGCCACATTTCCCAGCCCCAGGAGTGTGCTGTAATGGATGATGTGCTTAGCTTACTAAACTAGTCACGGTGGAAAAAACGCGAGTCTATTAAATGGTTAAGTAGAAGCAAGCTTCTGAAGTGGAGATTATGCTATTCTCATGTCAGCAGGATGTAAAGACCCTTCTAGGCGTCATAGCCTCGATTTGAAGCCATTTTGAAATTTTCACTAATTCAGGAAATTTCTTAGTTCCAGAAAATCCACTGTGAAGTGTGAAGTTACCGGATAATTCGATTATCAACGTCATTATTACTATCATTTTCTTCATACCGCTGCTGGAACACATGTGCTTGAAGATCATTTAATTCCTTTTGGTCATTATAGAAGTAGTTGCCCAAGAACAAGTTCTTTCCCTGTCTACGGAATCCTTTTCATGTTAATATCAAACACCAGCAATTACTCGTAGATCACATTAAAACTAAAGTAATTGATGAAGACGTTACTTGATAACGAAAACGCGCTGCCTCTCTTCACTAACTTGCGCCTGTCGAATACTGCCAAACCAAAAGCCAAAGGATCTTACTGCCTTCCAATATACGTCGCTGTCGGTTCTTCCATATGATTTGGTCGACGTGACCTGTTTCAAGTTGTGTATGACACAGAATGTTTTAGAAAATCAGTTGTTTGTAATAAACAGAAAGATTTTCATTCTAAGCTATCCAAGTCCAAAATTTTCGCAATATTAGTTCAAATTTAATATTCGCTTCCATAATGTAAGGAAAGTATTTCACAGTTGCAAAACCCGCGTCCGACTCACTGTCCTTACACTTAGTCGCTGGCCATTAATTATAGCTCAAAGTGGCGGCAGTTTAAGTAACCTAATGTAGCGAAGACTGTTTGCGAGTGCTCTTTCTCACCGGAAAACATGCAATTCACTCATTGTGCTCCATAAGTACACTGTAACAGTAATTTCTGTGTGTATGCAATGCATACTGATTGTAGAATTTAGTGGTGCTCTCTCTTCCACTTCTGTGTACAATATGCGTGACCTAAACGGGCCATTTATCATTACAGGCCCTGGGCGGTGCAACATCATACTGACAACAGTAATGTGCTTATATTGACAACCTTATTGTTCGTTTTACACGATTTTGTAATCATTTAAGTAAAACAATATGACCTTCGAGTGGGAGACATTTCGTCCCCCTTTTCCTTCTGTGAGATTTGTCAGTAAGCTTTTCGCCTTCGAACCAGCGAAATGCGGCAGAGTACGGCTGGTAAACGATTTACAAACAACGATTTAGTGCCGTTAACACGATTCCTTTAAACACTGGCGTAGCTGAAGGAATTTAGTTTCTTCCTAAATCGTCTTATGCAGCAAAGTTCACAGATATCTCAAATAGGAAAAGCTCTTTATCCAGGTACGAAGTTTGTAAAACAAACTTCCCACAGATTGTGTCAGGTTGATCTTTTTGTCTGATAGCACTGCGTAAGTATTTTGTGCAAGAGGTATTAAAGTAGTGTTCCTGTAGCTGTGGGAATCATTGGTAGAAAACGAGTTTCACACCAATGGGCACAGTACTATAAAATATTCAAAATGATTATCAACCTAAGTCTGCGTTCATCCACAAACAGAGGCGTATTTGTAAATTGAAGCTAGACTAGGTATCCTTGTCTTCCTTGAGTGGGCATTGGAAGGCGTTTACACACACGTATACGAGGGTAATCCGAAAGGTAAGGTCTCCTAAGGGACACGCAAGTGCCAACGCAGGCACAAACGAGAGATCCTTAATTTTAATGGCAAGCAGAAACCACAGTGTTGGCTGCATGGTGGCAACGTGATAAAGAGCAAGATGATATATACGAAGGTCTCAGGTTCGATCCTACACCAGTCCCACGATTTTTATGTGCCGTTTTACACATATTTCCCCTGGGCCAGTGTTTGTTGATGTGAAAAATGCCGAGTTGCACCGTGGCCCGAAAGCCACGTAAAACTGTAGGTTCTCCTATTAAATGGCTAGGTAAGTCAACTCAAAGGTCGGATGAAAGCAACAGCATACCACCTCCAACAAGTCCGTGCCTATTAAAGCACTGTGGTGTTCAAACTACTCTTGCGACTGATGACTGCTTTACTTTCTATGGGTTCCAAAACTAATGATCTTCGGGTTATTAACATTTTTGTGTTTTCATGCTGTAGCTTTGATACCAGTAAACGTAAGTAACCGGCCGAGCACTGTCACCGTTCGAGCTGTCAAGGTGGTAGACGATGCTGTCGACCCCAGTTACAATTTTGGTCATGGCTATGTTTCAGTCGAATACCTCTATGGACCTTTCTGCGTATTTCAAGGTATACTTTTATACACTTGGTACGCTTCCAAATTGATATCTGATAGAGCTGTATTTAGCAACATGAATCAGATATGTTTTCCGTGCAATCTATCGGACAACACGTCAGTGCAGCGAGATTTCGTTTATGTGTTGCGCATAGTGCAAGAAATATTTGTGTTTTGCTTGCTTCTGTGATAGGTTTCACCCCACTGAATGCGAGCAAGCTCACGAATAGAGTGTCAATAACTGTAATTACGCAATAACACACTTAAAAGTTGTATTTTTGCATTATGTATCCCGATGAAAATAACTGTAAACAGGTTATATGCCTACTTGCTTATTATCGCACTTCTCGATGCTTTCCTCAAAAAATTAAAATAAAAATAAAAAGAGAGAGAAAACAGAAATGCATTTCAAATATCAGCTCAGTGACGCCATGTTCGTCTCGTGATGTAAAGCAAGGATAGTTGATAGGTAATATCTCGTTGTACTAGCGATATTTATGGCTACAGGGTTCTTTGTTTTCTCTCTGCAAACAACTAGAACAGAATTCAGTAACAAAGTGATAAGAACACCTACTCAGTGCGCCAATTAAATACTCAGCCATTCTTGGTTATTTTGTTAATCGCCTGTAATGCAGTAAACATCCTTGATTATTGATTTGTAATTACTACCATTGTTATTGTTATTCGTCACCCCACAACAGCTTTCCTATCACTCATTGCCGCCGATGCACGTAACGAATAAATCAGTATAAATGGAATGTGGGATGTTTCGTCACGGAGAATATACACATTTATCTCGGCATCATGTGTCAGGGTAATATGAAAATCTCAATAAGAAAAGACGACAATAACACCCAACTATTTCTGTCCACTTCACACCATGACGACAGACAAATTGGCGTCTCACTGTATTTTGATTACAATTCGTTAGGCTTTTTGCGACCTCATTTTAATACCTCGTGGAGCAGGCATAATATTTTGCTTTTTGAACACCGAACAATAACACACAAAGATAGTAGATGGAAGGATACAAAGAAAAAATCAGACTCATGGGTGTGGATCCAGTTCATCATAAGAAGACTAAACAAGAGGGAAACATTACGAAAGCAATGAATACGCTGGTTAGTATACATTATTTGTATAGATCCGAAGATGATAAAGCGCAGATCTGCACAGTGCCCGCATCTGCACTTTAGTTTCTGTCTTAATGGGCATAATTTTTAGTTTCTTCTGAATTATCAAATGAATTGGTTATTACGTGGTACAGAATAATTACGTAACTGTGTTTCTTACAGCTTCCATTCGCACCAACATTTTTCTACATTCTCGTGCAATTCATGAAATTGTACTTGGATGCTCACAAGACTGCACATAGATGATGCAATCGATTTCGAGGTGCAAAGTGTTTGTTATCTTACTTTTCGTGACAGGTTGGCAAAGTTGATTTCCAAAGACTTTTTATTGTACTGAAATAATCTTTTGTAACAAAATAACAAGGTAAGTGTTTTATTCGTATATATTTTGTGGGAAACTGGTATCGTGATGGAAGATTACACACCTGAATGTTTGACACACCTGGTAGGAGAAAACGCTGCATATTAACCAAACCCCGCGCCTCCTCTCCGTATCCTCCTATGACACGAGCACAGGATTCTCTTCCTATAACGCTACAGTGCTGTTCCTAGCACAGCTGAGAATTGGCAACATCGTCACAAACATTTGGCAACACTGTGACAGTGCAATCACTTCCGCGTATGGTAGTACTGCACTTACTCGCTAAATTCACTTGATATTCCCTTTTCATTTGAATGACTCGTGATATATATAATCCTCACGTAAACTAAGACACTGAGACAGAAATTTCAATTTTTTGGCTAAAGAAATGCTATTCTTCACATAAGTGACAACTTTTAATATCTTTCACGATGCGTTACGAGGCTGAGCGACCAATACCATGACGAGAGTGGCGTGCTGGCAGCAGTGTGTCCGTAGCCCCGTGGTACCGCCCGTGTCTCGTGTTCCAACAGTTAAGAGAATCGTCAGTTCTAACCGTGGTAGGGACAGCGCGTGCGAGCTTTTTTTGTGTATTATTTCATGGAGCTGCGAATTCCTAGAAAAAATTCTATAACAGAATCAGAAGAAAACCTTTACACATCAAATCCTCTTGGCAGCTCGACTCAGTAAGTTGTGTTAATGGTCGTAGATCTCGGCTTTCTGACTGCCAGGCTGCTATACAATACAAGCGTCTCTGAAGAAATTCGAATCGACCGTCAACGATACGAAATTCAATAATGTTCTTCACTTAAGACTCCCATGCCAGGGTGATACGTATAAAGGAAATAAACTGATTAGCAAATCGCAAGAAAATACTTTCAGCTCAAAGTGCAATGGTGAAAAACTTATAATGCTGCTCAACAGGTAACGCCTCTTTCCGCTACTGTCAAGCAAATTTTGGGTTTCTAGGAATACGTAACATTATTTATGAACTGCCACGTTTGCATACCTGTTGAGTATGACACAGCATACCGTTTAAACACAGACCCAATCGAAATCTAAGTGAATAGTGTTTTACTAATTCGTGCAGACAGAGGCACCCTTGTGTACAGATACTCAGTTTTGTTGAAACAGACTTTCGTCGTAAGGTTACAGTGGGTAGTTTTATTTCATTTCTTACAATACAGTGCACAGATTTCGTAAGGTTTCTTTTAGTGTTGTTAAAACAATACTAAACATGAGAGAGAAATTAATCATCACCACCAATAACGACGGTCCATGAATCGTTTACAGGCCGCAAGGGACTCGCCATCGACGCGAATATGTAACCACGACGAGAAAAAGTGGCCGGATATTTGTTACCTGCTGGGGTTGGAATTCTGCGAGAGGGGCGGGAATTCTTCACAGGATAGAAGGAACTCTGGATGGTTCAAATGGCTCTGAGCACTATGGGACTTATCATCTGAGGTCATCAGTCCCCTAGAACTTAGAACTACTTAGACCTAACTAACCTAAGGACATCACACACATTCATGCCCGAGGCAGGATTCGAACCTGCGACCATAGCAGTCACGCGGTTCCGGACTGAAGTGCCTAGAACCGCACGGCCACCGCGGCCTAGCCTGCATGACCTGGGTTTGAATCCATATGCAGAACGAGGCGGTTCGTCGTGTCATTTGAAGTTCATACATATTCTCAACTAGCTGCTCGTGAATAACGTTATTTTTTAATGACATTTTGTGTTAAATAACAAGTATGGTATGTTACTTTGAAGAGGAAATCATGAATACGACGAACTTACTACGTGCATTACCTATCTGACGTAATAATGAGAGTGCTAACATTCCAGGTATGTCATTTATTGCAATATGTGTGAGCTTACAAGCCTGAAGGACAGTCTTATCTGTGATGAGGTGTTCCCTGATATTTTTAGTATCGTGGTATTACTTTACATCCTGAGTTATTGGTGTTTTCTAGTCGTGACTTGTTGGAACCATTTTCAATAGTCAAACGACTGTATCAAGGAGCAATTAGAGGACCTGCTAGACATCTGCGTTATGTAGGTCGCATGGGAATCAGGTGAAATGCAATCCAGGTCGTTCGGATACTTTTGAGCACGACCGTACATAAAATCAGAGGTTAAATATCAAATGTTTTCACCAATAGCGAAATGCTGGAACTTTGACTATAGAATTGTTTTTGCCTGACTGGGATTCGAACCCAGCATCTAGCACCGTCGTTTTCTAGCCAGGAACAGACGATAAATAGCTATTGTTGTATCACCAGTAGCGAGATTGGCGCATGTTTGGCTAGGCATCAGGCGACGAAAAGTTTTGTGCTGAATGGAATTCAAACCTCGCACACGTGGTGATGAAGAAACTTTAACTATCAAATTCTTTTCCATTAATATCTAGGAATGGCATGTTTGTACTTCCAATGATGTGATGGAAAATACTCTGCTGGCTAGAAGTTGAATCCACAACATGTCGTCGTTGCTGATCACGACGAACACACGTCAAACTCAAATCTGTTTTCACCAGTAGGATGGAGAGGAATGTTTGAAATTGAAAAGATGTAAAGAAACGTTTGATCTTGGAATGTAGTGATAAAACGCTCATCATGTGGCTGTGAGTTGAAACGAACACGTTACACCTGACAACGCACGAAGAGACGTTGAAAATGCAACTATTTTTCACCAGTAGTTCGGAGAGCACATGCTACGGCTTGAAATGAAATAATGAATATTTTGTGCTGATCAGGATTCGAAACCAGATAGGTGCCTTTCGAGGACGCCTAGAAGAGTTTGCAATCTTCGGGAACACAGTGAAATCGAATTCTAATCCCAGTCCAGCACCACAATTTTCAACGTCTCAGTTTCAAATAAAGTAAGACCCTTGTGAACTTACATGGCCATTGGTTCATTAAATGAAATACGTTTTCTAGTTTACGACGGCTTGCTGGTGACAGAGTCTCTGCCTTACGGGGTTTCTCCATCTGTCACAGCTCAAACGAATGCCCAGTCGGCAGCGAAGGGAAGTTATCTTTACTGCGGATATTGAACTACGGAGCTTACTGGCGTTCTGCACTTGGCGTTACTAGGGGTGAAGGAGAGCTACTTGTGTGTGTTAAAAATCTACGCCTGACTTGAGATGCGAACCTACACGTTTTACACATCAATACAAGATTAATCAACCAGACCACAGAACCCCCTGCCAAGCACATAATTACGAATTGCAGAGTATTCACTTAGATGTAGCTGCAGATGTCAAGGGACACGTAACAGGAAGGAGGGCAGGATCTGGGAATGGATAGAAGTGCAGAAGTGCAAACTATAAGCGTGAAATGCTTGCAAAGTATTGCTTACTTAGACGTGTGCAACAGTTCGTTTTATCTTAGGACCGAGAGATAAGGAAGGACTGTTCTCAGAACGAAGAATGGGTTATAGGGAAGGGGAGATCAAAGGATACGGTTTCATAGGTGGTGAGAGAAATGATAAAGAGTAAAGACAGCAGCAATTAAAAGAGAAAATGTAGCGTCATTGGAAACCGCCAGATTTGTTTACAAAGTTTTGGGGGAGTGTAATAGAAGGGCACTTGCGGCGATAGTGTCAGAGAGAGAGTGTGTGAGAGAGAATAGAAGAGATATTAACAACGAGTAAACATAAATGTTCATATGTGTGTGAAATCTTATGGGACTTAACTGCTAAGATCATCAGTCCCTAATCTTACACACTACTTAACCTAAATTATCCTAAGGACAAACATATACACCCATGCCCGAGGGAGGTCTCGAACCTCCGCCGGGACCAGCCTCACAGTCGATGACTGCAGTGCCCCAGACCGCTCGGCTAATCCCGCGTGGCGAGTAAACATAATATGAAATCGTTGGCGTAGCGTGTGGAGGACGGAGGGTGTATTCATGGATGGAGAGGAAGAGAGAGACGTATTTGAAATAACAAAAACTACTGTGACAGAGTCCATCTACGCTGATTAGTTTGTAAGTATGTAGACACGGTATAAATGAAATCAAAATAGAATACTTAACAAACCGTATATTTAAAAGAAACCCACTTGAATTAAAAGGACAACTCAAAGGAAAGCTAACCCATATTGTATCTTTTCTGTTGCCACGCGATCTTCCACTAGCTCCCAATGAGGAAAAAAGACGAAAAAGAAGACATAACAAAACATTTTAAGAACTCCTCTAATATTTTATCCAGAATCCTTCATTATTTTGTACTTCTGTCACGCGTCTTGGCATAGAATGTATAAGCCGTCGGACGTAACAGCCTGAAGAAGCAACTTCCTCCCAGGCTTCCAGGACGCAGTCCCAAAGAGCGTCCGCAGTAGTTGGTTGGTTTCGTGGCCAGTTCTCTGTTAATGTTCTGGCGACCTCAGCCCACATATTTTCCATGGAGTTCATATCAGCCGCCCGTGGCGCCCAGTCCATGACGTTGACGCCAACCGTGGAGAGCGGCTGCTGAACAAATCCAGACTTGTGAATGGGAGAATGGTCCTCTTCCAATGTGACGTCCCCTCCTGCGTACAGCATTCGCACTGACGAAAGCATCACATTTTCCAATATGTGGGCATACTGCGCGCTGTCCAGAGTTCCTTGCCGGCCGAGGTGGCCGAGCGGTTCTAGGCGCTACAGTCTGGAACCGCACGACCACTACGGTCGCAGGTTCGAATCCTGCCTCGGGCATGGATGTGTGTGATGTCCTTAGGTTAGTTAGGTTTATGTAGTTCTAAGTTCTAGGGGACTGATGACCTCAGATGATAAGTCCCACAGTGCTCAGAGCCATTTGAACCATCCAGAGTTCCTTCTGTCCTGTGAAGAATTCCCGCCCCTCTCGCAGAACTCTAACCCCAGCAGGTAACAAATATCCGGCCACTTTTTCTCGTCGTGGTTACATATTCGCGTCGATGGCGAGTCCCTTGCGGCCTGTAAACGATTCATGGACCGTCGTTACTGGTGGAAAACACCTTCTCATCAGTGAAAATGACGTTGTCCCACGACGCCCTCAGATGGAGCTCCGCAAATGCTAGCCGGTATAAAACGTTGTCTTCGCTGAGCTCTTGTTTCACGGCGGATCGTCGTGCATGCCGTCCAGCGTCCCTCAGCCTTCGGCGAATCGTGTCACTGGAGCCGAGGAAGTTCGTCTCCCGCCGCAACTGCTTCGCGTTCAGAAAGGGATTTTCTCTGCTCCTAGACACTAGGTCCCTGTCTTCCTGCTGTGAGATCACTCTCTTCCTGCCTGAGCCAGGAGCCCTGTTGGTGGTGCCTCTTTCAAGGCAGATCCTCCACCATCTCGTTACAGTGGTATGTGGTATGCCATACCGTCTGCCAGCTTCTCTGATGGAACATCCTCCTTTCTCAATGCGAGCGACGACTCTACCTCGGCCGGCCGGAGTGGCCGAGCGGTTCTAGGCGCTTCAGTCTGGAACCGCGCGACCGCTAGGGTTGCAGGTTATAATCCTGCCTCGGGCATGGATGTGTGATGTCCTTAGGTTAGTTAGGTTTAAGTAGTTCTAAGTTCTAGGGGACTGATGACCTCAGATGATAAGTCCCATAGTGCTCAGAGCCATTCGAACCATTTTTTGACTCTACCTCGAATAGACCTCTCCCAATGAGCTATTACGGCAGACAGCCTGATGTGTATTTCTGCTTGCCGCTCTTATACTGATTCCAGGAGAGGGGGTAAACATATTTACGTCAAACGGAGCGGCAGAGGCAGAGGCATGCGGCGCAGCCGTGCTGGCTCGTCCCGGGCTGTTGGCCCACCAACTCCACCGTCAGCTCGCTCACTTGCGTCTCTCCTCGGCCAGCCTGGCTGGCCCGTAGCTCGCGAGCCGCGGCTAGTACAGACCCGGGCCGCATGGCCACGATCACCCCTTGAAGGATCAAGAGTTACAACTAACCTACCCAAGTCTGTAGTACAAACTAACGCAGCTGCAGCTATTATGCTATAACATGTGCAGGCACACCTACAGTAGACGATTTATTCAAATATTTGACGAACAGTACTTTCAAAAATACATTCATTTTAAACATAGCTACCACAACTTATTTCACCTAGCTAGCAATAGCATGACGCAGGAAACTATACTTTCTTGTAAGCGCTGTGCATTAGATGTATCCTTAAGAAAACCTGTATTCAACCACGACAACTAAGCGGAATGTAAAAGTAAACAGGTTTGGCGGCAGCTTCTCCAAATAATAGTATATACTTAGTATATAATACACGTTTTGTGTGCTTATAACATGTTCTCAGTGTCTCTGAAACAATACTTGCTGCACGACGGAAATACTTTCTGCTGAGGCACTTCATTTACATCTCAATGATACACATCTACTAGAGAACATTGCTCTTTACGGCAGTCAATCCACTTGTAAATTAACATCATGATATCGCAGATATTAGGCAACACGTTACTAGGGATGAGTAAGGCCTTAAAGTTTGCAACTAAACATGCTACTCCTAGCTACTACTGAATATGAAGTTGATTAATAACGTGTCTTCATAACCATGTGTGCGGCGTTCGACTCTCAGTCAGCGTAGACGTTTTCGTCACCTTATTTCTAGTTAAACGCGTGCACATCTCGCTGATGGTGGACCAACATTGGACATTTCTCGTCTGTTCCTGGTTAGACAACGACGGCGGTAGGCGCCGGGTTCGAATCCCGGTCAGGCAATACAACTTCAGTCGTCATTTAAGGTCCCAACCCCACTACTGGTGACAAACTGTGATATCTACATTCTGATTTTACGTACTTATTCAACAATCCGATTAGGTGCTGGGTTCGCATCCTTGTCCCCAGCATTACATGATGGCATTTCAATTTTAAACACGTGCATCCTTCATTCCTTGACAATGCAACACTATACAACGTCTTTAGAGGTTAATTACCAAGAAGGTAATTGTCATGTTAGGGTTCCTGCTTTAGTACAAACATTATCGTCATTTACGTTCAAATTGAGAAAAAATGGTTCAAATGGCTCTGAGCACTATGGGACTCAACATCTTAGGTCATAAGTCCCCTAGAACTTAGAACTACTTAAACCTAACTAACCTAAGGACATCACACACACCCATGCCCGAGGCAGGATTCGAACCTGCGACCGTAGCAGTCCCGCGGTTCTCAAATTGAGAATTGATAACTGATATTGGCACAAACGTCAATATTTGACGTCTCTTTCTGCCTAGTGATCGAGTCTCGATAAGGTACAAAGCTTTGCTTGGTTAACAATGGCTTTACGTTCTGGGTTTGCATCTGGATCCAGAACGAAGACGTTGGCCATGTCATTTAAAGTACAACTTCGTGTACAAGTGAACATGTGAACAATGATATTCCTTGTGATTCGCTGTTAATGTTGGTATTTCCGTAGAGTGGTTGCCGCCGTTAATCACGTTTTCTTTTAACTGCTAAGTATTACATAAAGTTGATGCGAAACCACTCCCCGTTGAACGTTGAACGACGTTCAGCATGTGTTGGGTAAACCTTTTAGACAGCAAAGAACTTGTTTCCAATTGCCATACAACTTTATGAATCCATATACTGTCTCAAATATTTAATTGTGCCTAGGCATTACTGGCTGATTTATGTGACAAAACTAGTTGTCCCATAATATTTGAAATGTCACTTATTGTAATTAAGTTTAGTTTACAAACGTTAAGGACTGTCTGATCTCTTCTGTACTATCGTGGATTTACTTTACATCTGGACGGACTGTCATAAAGACTGGTGTTCTCTAATAGTCTCTAGCGGTACCCATTGTGTACCTCACAACGACTGTACTGTGGAGGGTTGCGACTATGTGCAACACAGATATGCTATGTTGGTTGCATACATTCAGGTGCAGCCTACACGTTGGAATTCAGGGATGACCTACTTTTTTTTTTGCTGTCGAGTGTACATATTTACACACAAGAAACTTAAGTTTGGCTTTACAAATGAATATCCAGTCCCCCAATCCAGCGCACTGCATGTGGAGTTTCTAGCGGGAACAGTACCGTGATGGGCTAAAATTCTACATTCACTGACAATGTGGTGAACAGTCTGGTATGGAGCCCCGCAGTCACAGGCTGGATTAGGCAGCTTCTTCCACTTAAAGAGAGCATCCCTGCATCAGCCATGGCCGGTACGGATTCTGTTGAGGGTAGTCCAGGTCTTGCGTGGTAGGTCGAATCCAGTTGGAAGTTCAGCATCTGAGAAGACGTTATGCAGGTGCACATCTGTCACTGCTTCCCACCGATCTTTCAATTCTTCAAGGGGTTTGAAATCCTTAGCAACCATGTCAGCAGCATCGCACAGAGCTGGATGATGTGATTTCAGTCTCTTACGATTTAAAAGTGGCAGGTCGCTATGCAAGGGTAGCTTACAATTCCTGAATATCTTGTGGAATTTCCTCATAGTGGCAGTACTTGTCCGCAGATCAGGAGGCATTATACGGGTTAACAGTGGAAGCCAATAAACTGGAGTAGATCTGACTGCGCCAGATATTGTGTGCGTTGTCGCATTCAGCTGGGTGTCAACAAGCCTTTTATGATGACTGTTCATCCAAACAGGTGCACAATACTCAGCACTTGAGTACACCAAACCCAGAGCTGAAGATCGCAGGGTGGTTGCTGAAGATCCCTGGGTAGTTCTGCATAGCTTATGGAGGATGTTGTTTCGAGTCCTTAACTTTTGAGCTAAGTTAAGAAGGTGTTGTTCGAAGCATAGTGTACGGTCGAGGATGACACCAAGATATTTTGGGTTCCAATTATGGCGAAGAATTCTACCTCTGAAACTTACTTCCAGTTTTACGTTCGCCAACCGATTATTTAAATGGAAGCAACAAACTTCTATTTTACTCACACTGGGTTGGAGTCTCCAGATTTTGAAGTAACTGTCCAATACAGACAGGTCGTTGGTTACAATCTCTTCTGTTGTCTTCATTTCTCGGTATTGTACAGCTAGAGCCAGGTCATCGGCATAGCAGAATTTTCTGGACGAAGTGTCAGGTAGATCAGATAGATATCGGTTGAACAGTAATGGTGAGAGAACTGATCCTTGGGGCAATCCGTTGTTTAGCTTCCTCTCCTTACTTATGTTGCTTCCAGTGATTACCTACAGCTTCCGATCGCTTAGCATGCTGTTAACCAGTCGAACCATTGTTCTGCAGGTATGATGCGGAGAAATTTGTAGATAAGACCTTCCCCCCACACAGTGTCGGAGGCGGCAGTTAGATCAAAAAATGCTGCAGATGTTTTCTGCTTCATTTGGTATCCTGACTCAATGAAGGATGTGAGAGACAATACTTGGTTGCAGCACCTAAGCCCTGGTCTGAAGCCTGCTGGAGCATTCTCTAGGATAACGCTACTTACACTCCTGGAAATGGAAAAAAGAACACATTGACACCGGTGTGTCAGACCCACCATACTTGCTCCGGACACCGCGAGAGGGCTGTACAAGCAATGATCACACGCACGGCACAGCGGACACACCAGGAACCGCGGTGTTGGCCGTCGAATGGCGCTAGCTGCGCAACATTTGTGCACCGCCGCCGTCAGTGTCAGCCAGTTTACCGTGGCATACGGAGCTCCATCACAGTCTTTAACACTGGTAGCATGCCGCGACAGCGTGGACGTGAACCGTATGTGCAGTTGACGGACTTGGAGCGAGGGCGTATAGTGGGCATGCGGGAGGCCGGGTGGACGTACCGCCGAATTGCTCAACACGTGGGGCGTGAGGTCTCCACAGTACATCGATGTTGTCGCCAGTGGTCGGCGGAAGGTGCACGTGCCCGTCGACCTGGGACCGGACCGCAGCGACGCACGGATGCACGCCAAGACCGTAGGATCCTACGCAGTGCCGTAGGGGACCGCACCGCCACTTCCCAGCAAATTAGGGACACTGTTGCTCCTGGGGTATCGGCGAGGACCATTCGAAACCGTCTCCATGAAGCTGGGCTACGGTCCCGCACACCGTTAGGCCGTCTTCCGCTCACGCCCCAACATCGTGCAGCCCGCCTCCAGTGGTGTCGCGACAGGCGTGAATGGAGGGACGAATGGAGACGTGTCGTCTTCAGCGATGAGAGTCGCTTCTGCCTTGGTGCCAATGATGGTCGTATGCGTGTTTGGCGCCGTGCAGGTGAGCGCCACAGTCAGGACTGCATACGACCGAGGCACACAGGGCCAACACCCGGCATCATTGTGTGGGGAGCGATCTCCTACACTGGCCGTACACCACTGGTGATCGTCGAGGGGACACTGAATAGTGCACGGTACATTCAAACCGTCAACGAACCCATCGTTCTACCATTCCTAGACCGGCAAGGGAACTTGCTGTTCCAACAGGACAATGCACGTCCGCATGTGTCCCGTGCCACCCAACGTGCTCTAGAAGGTGTAAGTCAACTACCCTGGCCAGCAAGATCTCCGGATCTGTCCCCCATTGAGCATGTTTGGGACTGGATGAAGCGTCGTCTCACGCGGTCTGCACGTCCAGCACGAACGCTGGTCCAACTGAGGCGCCAGGTGGAAATGGCATGGCAAGCCGTTCCACAGGACTACATCCAGCATCTCTACGATCGTCTCCATGGGAGAATAGCAGCCTGCATTGCTGCGAAAGGTGGATATACACTGTACTAGTGCCGACATTGTGCATGCTCTGTTGCCTGTGTCTATGTGCCTGTGGTTCTGTCAGTGTGATCATGTGATGTATCTGACCCCAGGAATGTGTCAATAAAGTTTCCCCTTCCTGGGACAATGAATTCACGGTGTTCTTATTTCAATTTCCAGGAGTGTATTATGTTATATACTAGCCTTTCAAAAAGCTTGCACGCTTTTACGTTTTGTGAAGTGCACAGTTTTACATTTCTGAATATTTAAAGCAAAATGTCAGTCATTGCATAACTTTGAAATATTATCAAGATTTTTCAGGTAGCACTTCGTTGTAGATAACTGCATTGACTGCAAAAAGTCTGAGATTGCTTTTAACATTGTCTGCAAGGTAATAAATTTGCAAAATGAACAGCAAGGGGCCCAGCTCATTTCTATAGAGCACTCTTGAAATTTCTTCTACGTCTCTCGTCTCGACATCGAATATAATACGCTGCGTCCTCTATATCAATAAATTCACAATCCAGTTATAACTTTCTTTGGTACCCCCTACAAAGGGACTTCCGTTAGTAAACGTTAGTGTCATACTAGTCAAACGCTTTTCAGAAGTCAAAAAATACTGCTTCTGCCTGCTTTTCTTGGCGTATGGCTGTCAGTATGTTATTTGAATTCGGTTCCGCTTTACAGTTTTTTTTTTTTTTCGGGATCCAATCTAATTAGAACGGAGGCGGTCATACCGCCGTTGCGTTTGAGTTCATAATATGTTCTAATATTATGTAGTAATTCGATGTCAGTGATAATGCATGGTAGTGTACTGAATCCCTTCTGCTACCTTTTTTGTATGAGGATGTGGCTTGCGCTTCCTTCTAAATACTACGCATAGTTTTCTGTTCGAAGAATCTGTGGTGTATTATAGTTAAAAGAGTGGCTAACTAAACTACTAACTTTATGTATAATCTAAGACGAAGTCCATCGTATCTAGGGCCTTATTTCAGTTTCAACAATATATATTGTTTTTCTTCGCCAATGATACTAACATCTATAAAACTCACCTTTGCTGCGGTGCGACAATTAAACTGTAGCATGACTCCCCTACATATCTTCGTGAAGGAACATTTGAAAACAGTTCAGCATTTCTGCTTATTATTTGCTGTCCTCAGTTTCACTTCCTTTGGCATCCATAAGTGTCTGGACACTAACTTTGATGCCATTGGCGGAATTAACAAAACACTACAATTTCTTTTTTGTGAGAGGCCTTTCTGTTACGGCAGCTGTTGAAGGCCACACATTGATCTTTTAACAATCAAACTATTTCATGTTACATTTCGCTATAGCCCTATGCTTTGTTTGACAGTTTTTGTGCAATAGTCGATGTTTCTTTAGAGTCTTTTTCTTTTATTGTTACAGATATTGTACTCCATGCTGTGTTCATCCCATCATGACCTGTTCTACTAGCAACATGTCTATCCAGTGCTTGACCAATTATTCGTGTAACCTTGAACATTGCCTCTATATGCTCCTGGCCAGAGCTACGTGTTTCAAGTTCCTCCTCAAGGTACGACAATCCTGCGTCTTTATTCAGTTCAGTAAACATGTAAATACACTGACGGAAAAAACAGCAGCACCAGGAAGGAGTTGTGCGACATAAACGAACGTTGGTAAGCGTGTTTCTACATCTGAAAGATGATGTCTACACAAATTTCGCACCTGTTGCATAAGAGTGCAAATCAGGATTGCTTTAAATAAACACTGTAATCGTCGTGAGCATTAGTTATCTTTTACATTGGAAGCAGTGAGTTGAGGTTAGTCAATAGTGCCTTTAAGGAGGCAAAAGACGCCAAATCAGCAACACACTGAGCTAGGACGAGTTCGTGTAATAGGGTCACGGGAAGCTGGATGTTCCTTCTGTGATACCTGAGAAATACTTGGCAGGAAAGTGGCCATTGTACATAATTGTTGGCAGCGGTGGTCACGGAAGTATGAGGTCTCAAGAGGACCGGCTCCAGACGGCCACGTGGCACTACCAAGATGGAAAACCACCAAGTTGAACGTATGGATCTGGCGAATCGTACTGCATCTGCAGCAATTTGAGCTGGAGTTAGCACCACAGTGACACACCGAACCAATACAAATCGGTTACTTCAAGGACAGATCCGTGCCAGACGCCCTACAGCGTGCATTCTACAGGTCCCAAACTACCGCCATTTGCGACTTCAGTGGCGTCAAGCAAGAGCTCATTAGAGGGGAGGATGAGGTCTGTCGTCTTTTCTGATGTCTGTGTGTTGGTTAGAAGGAGGCCAATTGAGGACTTTTAACCAGCCTTTCTGAGTGCTCGACGCTCTTGGGGGTTGGGGTTGGGTTGTTTGGGGAAGGAGACCAGACAGCGAGGTCATCGGTCTCATCGGATTAGGGAAGGACGGGGAAGGAAGTCGGCCGTGCTCTTTCAAAGGAATCATCCCGGCATTTGCCTGGAGCGATTTAGGGAAATCACGGAAAACCTAAATCAGGATGGCCGGACGCGGGGTTGAACCGTCGTTCTCACGAATGCGAGTCCAGTATCCGACGCTCTTGGGGTCAGATTTCGTATGACAGGAGGAGCACTCTAGTGGTTATCCTCCGCGCCCTGACTGTAAAACTGTGCATCAGTCTGGTGATTCAACCTGTTGTGCTGCCATTCATGAACAGCATTCCAGGGGGTGTTTTCCAACGGGATAACTCTCGCCGCCGGCCGGGGTGGCCGAGCGGTTCTAGGCGCTTCAGTCTGGAACCGCGCGACCGCTACGGTCGCAGGTTCGAATCCTGCCTCGGGCATGGATGTGTGTGACGTCCTTAGGTTAGTTAGGTTTAAGTAGTTCTAAGTTCTAGGGGACTGATGACCTCAGATGTTAAGTCCCATAGTGCCCAGAGCCATTTGAACCATTAACTCTCGCCCACATACCGCAGTTGTGACCCAACATGCTCTACAGAATGTAGACATGTTGCCTTGGCCTAATCGATCACCAGATCTATTTCCAATCGAGCACATATGGGAAATCATGGGACAACTCCAGCCTCAAACAGAATTAACCGTCCCTGTATTGACCGACCAAGTGCAACAGCAAGGAACATCTCACAAACTGAAATCCGCCACCTATCCAACATAATGCATGTACATTTGCATGCTTGCATTCAACAGTGTGGCAGCTATGCCGGTTATTAATGTACCAACATTTCACATTTGCAATGGCTTAACTCGCGCTTACATTAACCTGTGCTCTTGCAATGTTAATCGCTTCAATATGTTGTGTAGATCACTGTATTCATAAAAATTCATTACTCTACATTAATCATTTTTTGGTGTTGGGATTTTTTGTCAGTGTGTTTATGTTTGTTTTATTTGTCCTTTGTACTTTGGTAATCATTATTACAACAACTGTCTGACGGCCATTATTATCGGTGAAAGTGTAGATACCCTCAGATCTTTTTGTTGCCATAAGATCTAACACATTTTTGTCATCAGAGGACTTCTGAACCACCTGTTTCTACTCGTTTTCAGAAAAATTATTTAGGATTGCATCACAGATTGTCTTATCACGACCTTCGCTTATGAAACTGTACTTACCCTAGTATATTGGTGGGTGGCTAGTCTCCTTCGGCGAGGATAATATGACTAGGGAACGTATGAGGTAACGAGCTGATGTTTCTTTAAAGTTTTCGATTGCAGCCTTGGATGAACCTAGTTACCAATAGAAGGAGTTAGTTTTAAGTTTTACACTGCGAAAACACGGGAATCCAATCAGTTAGAAGTAAAGCCCAACTGTTTCTTCATGCCTGACGATGTTGCAGTGGGAAACCAGGATTAAATACGTAAATATTTTCGTTTTGGCAGCTATATGGGAGTTGACGTCTTTTATTTAAGCCAAAGATATTCCAGGATACCGAAGCAATTTGAAAGTGAAAATAAGGTTCTCGTCATCTCTTATTGGGCAGTGCGTGATCAGTGCCAGATGCTATAGGCCTACATCACGTGTGACAGAGATCAGTTATTGCTGTCTCCAGAAAAGTTATCAAGCAAGTATGTGACTGCAAGCGCAGACTGAACGTTGCAACTCGGCGTCTCTTTCACATGCGAGGCGGCTGGCAAGACAGGTGTCCCTCCACCGTTAGCAAGAGTGCACAGAGCAGGGGTTGTCCGTCTCTTACACGTTTAGGATGCTCCTTACCGATTGCGTCTCGTATACGGGCAGCGGTGGCTCGTGACAACTGATGGCATATCGAGAATGTATCTCCCAGGCACGATCATTGTTACTGTGTCTCCGACCGAGTGCTGAATTACCACATTTGTGACACAGTAGCAGTGGCAGCTGGGCTGGAGTGACCCCTAGTCCCTCGTAGACTTGGTGCGTATTTCTTGTAGTGTGCTGATTGTTCGCCGTAGTATTTACTTGAGTCTTTGGTCGATGATCGGATGCAAATAGGAATGTGAAGTGCTTACAGAAAATGCTGTTAACATGTGGACAGCCACCCCTATCCAGCAAATCTTTACAAAACATTTGAATGACAGGATGTAATGGAGGAAATAAATATAATTTTGTAGGAAGAATTTTTTATTATATATACTTCCACAGATGATCAGTGATCATAATCAAATTACAGTCATTGTGTTTTTTGCAATATTTTGCGAATTATCTTTTACTTTATACTTTAAATTCACCCTGTACCGCATTGAACGCTATAGGAGTAACAAAGAACATGAATATTCTGTCTGTAAATTCCACTTTATAGTTCTGTACTGAGGGGAGCAAAAGTTACGTACTTTGGCACTGGATGAATTGACTTGTATTTACACTATGCTCATTAAAATCATATAATACGGCTCCTATATATGGTCAACAATGACTCAATGTGTCTGTCGCGACAACTAATGCCCTATGTAGGTCGCGCAAGTTCACTACACTTCAATGTACAGTGTAAATGCAAGTTTCTCCAGAAGTTAATCCTAGTATTGCTTCACTGTACACATCGACTATGGACACCTTCCTTCCAAAACAAATGAACCTTAATAGGTGTATGAGAAGCGCCATAATCGATCATCATTTTCCTGTGAGTGTATTCCATCACGCTACATAGAAAATCGCACTCAGATCACGTCTGCACTCTAGCACAAAACGTTGAACGTTTTCTATTTCAATTATTAGATCAAAGTCACTGTTAGATGCTTGACCTACATTCACGTGTTTCAGTCTCTTGGAGAACACTGCATTCTGGTCACTATGATGGGCCTCAGAATAGTTTGTGCTGAAAATCAATGCAAACTGAGAAATAACAAATTATATTGAATGAAATGTAAGAAGAAACTAATATTTAACCGAAGAATTATTGAAGGTTATTACTGTTGCCGTTAGCAACAAATCAGCAACAAAATGTTATGGCAAAATAAATAAGTAGTTAATATCCAAGACAGCTAAAAGTATTTGGGAATAAATAATTTGCCGATGAGTAATAACTAATTTAACTTACAACAATTGCGACTACGAAGAATTTATAAATCTATGAGTCGGAAGATAGACGGCAGAGACTACAAACGGCTGAAACTGATTCCATCAGCTCCACAACTATGCTACAATGATTAACGGAATCTGTGGCAGCTGCTCACCGCCAGATTAATTTTCAAACTGAATATTATTTCAAATTGGAAATTTGTGGGAAGGTCTTATAGCACCAAACCGCTGAGGTCATCGGTCCCTAAGCCTACACAGTACTTAATCTAACTTAAACTAACTTACGCTATGGACAACATACACACACCCAGGCCCGAGGGAGAACTCGAATTTCCGGCGGGATATTGTTTCAACTTCATGCCTGTATTGACTAGAAGTTTGGGGCAGCGTTTAGTAGATGTATTCAGAACCTTTATTGACAAGTTAAGAAAGCTAGGTGCAAATAAGTCTGCTTTAGTTAAACAATTAGACGCTCAAACTTCTAGATGAAAAAAAACTGTTCTGGAGTCAAAGAAATAGATGATCTTTGAACTTAACGACAAATTAGAGGTCACTAATGCAAATTTAAAAGCTTATTTAAAGGCGCAAGGGGATGATGTAAAAGATGAATTACAAGTAATTAACCAGAAAATCTATCAACATGCTACGAACTCCCGCAAGGGAAAGTTACAAATTGATAATAAGCAGAGACCGGATTATATGCATCATAAAAACCTTAAAATATGCATGCAAACATGCATGAAAAATGCTTAAAAATTCATGAAAAGTGTTGAAATAATAAAGAGACAAGGCAGCTACTGTGTGCATCATATCCCAAAGTCAAACCTGTGCATATCATTTACGAAGAAGAGCGCCGGCCACGTAAAAAATCGGTACATTTAGAACGCTGATATTATTTTCTGAATACTTTCTGCTAGAGGTTAGGAAGGGGGCCTTTTTGAGATTATTTTCTAAAAATTTGCAAAATGGTGACGCATAGCGTGTCGCAAGAATTGTTCCTTCTTTTCTATTGTTAGTGGTAGCAAGGGAATGCGATGCGAGTGAGTCTCAGCGAAACCAACAAGCGTCATGTGCAGGACCAACTTCGAGATCTATCGCACGCAGAGGGGCACTCTCAAAAACTCCGTAATATTTTGTAAAAAACGACATACAAACATGAATTTTTTTGAACAGCATTAACTTTTAATTAATGCTGTTGGGCCAAAGCATCATTTTCAATTTATTTTACATTTTTCTACTATTGTAAACAAAAACGACCAAGTATTGTTCCAAATGTTCGGTAGTAATATTGTCTCTTCGATTACTCAAAAAATTTTTATAAGCAGAAAAGGACTGTTCTACATAAAAAAATGGTTCTCATGGCTCTGAGCACTATGGGACTTAACTTCTAAGGTCACCAGTCCCCTAGAACTTAGAACTACTTAAACCTAATTAACCTAAGGACATCACACACATACATGCCTGAGGTAGGAGTCAAATGGCTCTGAGCACTATGGGACTCAACTGCTGTGGTCATCAGTCCCGTAGAACTCAGAACTACTTACACCTAACCAACCTAAGGACATCACACACATCCATGCCCGAGGCAGGATTCGAACCTGCGACTGTAGCGGTCACGCGGTTCCAGACTGAAGCGCCTTGAACCGCACGGCCACACCGGCCGGCAGGTAGGAGTCGAACCTGCGACCGTAGCGGTCGCGTGGTTCCAGACATTAGCGCCTAGAACCGCACGGCCACAACGGCCGGCTGTTCTACATCAACTAAGGTAATTGTACAGTATTTGAATTTGGGTGCTATGCTGACTCTTATTGTTTCTGGTAAACATTCACCCGTCCCATTAACAAGATTATCCGTTTGGGACAATGGTTATTGTTTAAAATGTGTTCAAACTTTCTTTAAGTGGAGTACCTCCGGCAATGAAGAGTTCACTAGAATAATTATATTCATTAATTGAATAGATTCATTCAACACCAAACCTTGAGTTTCAAGCTTTTGATATTTGCACGTATATGAGAAAAATGAGCGCTAATCACAGGAATGTCTTTTTTAATACCGGTATCATTAAATGCTTCATTGCACTGGCAAACTGCCAAAGCCTCTGCACTATCGATGTCGTTTACTACCCTCTAGTGGCCTCCAAATGTTCATTGTAAAACAACACAGCTTCGACCCACGTACCTCAACGAGTTACCACTGGTTCGGGAGGTAAAATCCGACGACCGTAGAATGATTTACTATTTCAAGTTCTTTGCGGGCTGCTAAATAGAAAGAAGAAGGCTCTTCTTTTAAAACACCAACAACTAAATTTGCAATGTAACGGCCACAAGTGTCAGTAGTTCCGTCAATTGAAATCCAGGTAATACTGTCCTTGGGTTCATTGTGTGTTTCTTCCAGAATATTTATGTAAATTATCGGTATGTAATTTTTACGCAATGTTGATTCATCTGGTATATTTTGATTTACGCAATATTTACGCAGAAACCCTTTGAGGATAGGGTTTGTAAGCTTGTGAAGAGGAATATTGCTTGCAATGAATGCTTCACATAGATCCATATTAAACCGACTTTTTTGGCTACCTTTGGACAAATCCCTGCCACTGCAACTTGCTGTCGTCAGATGCTGTTATCGTTGTCCTTTCTTCTGCATTCCTGCGATGAAGACTTGTCTTGACATGCTGGTCTATTTGAAACTTTTATTTGCACGAAACGTTTTTCTCGCAAACTCGACCATATAAAACAATTCCGTCATATGTAAATGTTCAAGGATGGTCAGCTCTCCAAGCAACGACATTTCATTTTTCGGGTGGCATGGCGGACAACACGTTCAACTGTGTACAAATAAATAGAAAGCTAAACTGGAAAAGTGGACGTGCGACTGAAAGCTTGCGTAGTTTAATTTAATTGTTGCCGACGCGTACTGTATGGCAGCGGAGGGGATTAACCGGGGGCGCGGGCGCAGGAGCACTGACTCTGTCTGCCTGTTCCTGTTCCTCTTCTGTAATGACTTCCCTAGGCAGTGGCCTCTCGGTTAGCGGCTGCACGCGGTTCTAGGTCGCGGTCAATCTGTGAGACACCGAAACCAATCAAGCTCGAGGCCGCCCGTCTAAATTTTTAAAATATTTTAAACATAGGGCGAAAATATGCGTCGTCACTGGTCGTTAGTTAAAATATGCAGTAACCGGTGAAGAGGAGCCAAATATGTAAATGTATATGCAACAAGCAAGTGCATATAAGCCGGTCTCTAATAACAAGATACCTCAATCACTATCTACAATTTCTAATTCAGGTTCGCTTACTCGACAATGTCAAAATCACTCCATTTTCTTCATTTAGCTTTATTAGTTACTTTCTGAAGTGTCAGCATCGAGGTGCTATAGGTTGTGAAAAGTATAACGCGTACCTGCTGGTGTGACAGTTTAAGCTGTGTTCTAGGAGTCAGTATGCAATGGTAAGTGTAATAAACAGTTAACTATATTTATTTACTACTTTTTATTTAACATTTTATGCAGTGTATGTAGTAATTTTTTCAGTGCAGGCTTGGTTTTTCTTAAAAATATCCATGTCGTAAATTTTACAATATCCGCCTGCTCGTGTGTCGACTTCAGGCGTGCCAACCAGAAGTTTAACCCTCCAGCGGGTGTGCTGTTGCGTGACGGACGACAGCAGTGGTTTGTACGCCTTATCGATGTCTTGACCTTGAGTTACTGCATCAGGTTTGCTTTCACTTAAAAATGTCCATCTTGTAAATTTTACAACGCTCACCTCAACACGTGACAATTTTTGGTGCGCTTGCTGGAAGGCTAAGAGAGAAGTTACATTCTGAAATGAATGAAAAAGATGTCTTAGTAAGAAATGAGATTGATGAACAATTTAGGGACATAATAAGGATTTAAAACAGATTTATTTCACTGAACAAGAATTCACAGAAGCACATGAACAAATATCATACACTACAGAAAGATAAAAAAAATTAGAGCAAAATATAGATTCCGAAGCAACTGCAAGCACAGGCTCTAACGTTGCAAATTTGGAGGAGCATGATGGTTATTTTACTCAACAGAAATTTCAGGAAAATTTTGACTCGTCTGTCACCACACCTCATCCATCTGCTGAGTGAGAAAGGACAGAAGCCGAGTTACACAGTTGCGGGATGAATGAGCTAAAAAAAGGATGAGGTTAGCAAAATGAAGTGTAATGGCAGTTGCAGTTCCCTCTATTAACAAGGGAATTGCACTTAGAAAATGCGACAAACTTATGCAAACATTTTCCTAAATTTAAACTGGAAGAGAATGTTCACACTCAGAGGATTTCGCTTCTTGGGGTGATTTCCAAGAAAATTAAAAAACAAATTGTCATCCAATAATCAAGAGAAGTTGACACACTTGAGTTATTGGACCTTAAATGTTGTAGTAATAGCTGGGGTAGTTTTAAAAATTTATCGAATGGCACGTAACAAAGACATAATACACTCCTGGAAATTGAAATAAGAACACCGTGAATTCATTGTCCCAGGAAGGGGAAACTTTATTGACACATTCCTGGGGTCAGATACATCACATGATCACACTGACAGAACCACAGGCACATAGACACAGGCAACAGAGCATGCACAATGTCGGCACAAGTACAGTGTATATCCACCTTTCGCAGCAATGCAGGCTGCTATTCTCCCATGGAGACGATCGTAGAGATGCTGGATGTAGTCCTGTGGAACGGCTTGCCATGCCATTTCCACCTGGCGCCTCAGTTGGACCAGCGTTCGTGCTGGACGTGCAGACCGCGTGAGACGACGCTTCATCCAGTCCCAAACATGCTCAATGGGGGACAGATCCGGAGATCTTGCTGGCCAGGGTAGTTGACTTACACCTTCTAGAGCACGTTGGGTGGCACGGGATACATGCGGACGTGCATTGTCCTGTTGGAACAGCAAGTTCCCTTGCCGGTCTAGGAATGGTAGAACGATGGGTTCGATGACGGTTTGGATGTACCGTGCACTATTCAGTGTCCCCTCGACGATCACCAGTGGTGTACGGCCAGTGTAGGAGATCGCTCCCCACACCATGATGCCGGGTGTTGGCCCTGTGTGCCTCGGTCGTATGCAGTCCTGATTGTGGCGCTCACCTGCACGGCGCCAAACACGCATACGACCATCATTGGCACCAAGGCAGAAGCGACTCTCATCGCTGAAGACGACACGTCTCCATTCGTCCCTCCATTCACGCCTGTCGCGACACCACTGGAGGCGGGCTGCACGATGTTGGGGCGAGAGCGGAAGACGGCCTAACGGTGTGCGGGACCGTAGCCCAGCTTCATGGAGACGGTTGCGAATGGTCCTCGCCGATACCCCAGGAGCAACAGTGTCCCTAATTTGCTGGGAAGTGGCGGTGCGGTCCCCTACGGCACTGCGTAGGATCCTACGGTCTTGGCGTGCATCCGTGCGTCGCTGCGGTCCGGTCCCAGGTCGACGGGCACGTGCACCTTCCGCCGACCACTGGCGACAACATCGATGTACTGTGGAGACCTCACGCCCCACGTGTTGAGCAATTCGGCGGTACGTCCACCCGGCCTCCCGCATGCCCACTATACGCCCTCGCTCAAAGTCCGTCAACTGCACAATCGGTTCACGTCCACGCTGTCGCGGCATGCTACCAGTGTTAAAGACTGCGATGAAGCTCCGTATGCCACGGCAAACTGGCTGACACTGACGGCGGCGGTGCACAAATGCTGCGCAGCTAGCGCCATTCGACGGCCAACACCGCGGTTCCTGGTGTGTCCGCTGTGCCGTGCGTGTGATCATTGCTTGTACAGCCCTCTCGCAGTGTCCGGAGCAAGTATGGTGGGTCTGACACACCGGTGTCAATGTGTTCTTTTTTCCATTTCCAGGAGTGTATTTCAAATGCATTTTAACAAAAGAATAAGAGCGGCAAACCAATAAATATCATTTAACTTAAAATGGGCGTCTTATTAGTTATTAATATACATTTTTTACCCTGAACTCCAAAACAGTTACCAAAAACTACTTTCAGCAAAACCAAATTTTACCGGTTTGTCGGTGGAGGACCCCAACTCTCCTTTTGTTAAGCGATATACCATTTTCACAAACCCCCTCCCCCCTCCATTAGCTCACCCCCCTTCACCGACTTCTATAATCGCCCCTGGGTAGCGAAGAATGCCATCTTGCGCAGTGCTGAGTGTACGGTTTCCACTTCGTAGGCCCATCGATCATGAGCTATGGTAGAATAGGGGATGTAGGTTTAGTTCAATGTTCAAATGTGTATGGATTGCTAAGGGACAAAACTGCTGAGATCTTCGGTCCCTAGACTTACACACTACTTACAGTAACTTAAACTAACTTATCCTAAGAACGACACACACACACCCCTGCCCGAGGGAGGACTCGAACCTCCGGCGAGAGGGGCCGAGCAAACCGTGACATAGCGCCTCAAACCGCGAGGTCACTCCGCGCGGCGTAGGTTTAGCGTTCTATGTCAAGCTAAGGTAAATAGAGACGGACCTTTGTTCGGATTTTTTGTTGTTGGAGGGGAAGGAAGCGAGCGTGGCCTTTTAAAGGAATCATCCCATCATTCACCTAGAGTGAACAAAGAAACCACGGAAAAGCCAAATCTGAATGGCCAGCTCTGGGGTTGAACCCTGCTCTTCTGAAAGCGAATCTAGTGCGCTAGTCCCTGCGCCACCGCGCTCAGTACTATGAGAAAAATGACAAACGAAAATCATAAGGTTTCTCAAAGGTACATAATAGGAACGCTTCTGTTCAAGTGAGATCCTTATAGTAATGAACACGAAATTAAATTAAGCGTGTTGTATCAATGCTAGATCGCTAAGGTTGGTAAGGTTCCTTAGTTCGCCGTCAGCACAAATGACCACACTCACGATATGGTGGAAACCGTTTTAATCACTCAAATAGGCCTATATGATATGAATAATGTGAGTTTTCCCGTATTTATGAGAGTAGCTTCAGCCGTGATGGAAAGAAAACAATAAAAATTTCGGACTTTTTCTACGTTTTCTCAAATTCTTCCGAAATTAGCCGTTTAATCGAAAACCTTAATATTACCAAATACGTACAGCATTAAACTCTGCATCGAATCATGTGTAGTAAGTTTGCACGAGCATTTCGTTACACATAATGCTCTAGATTTATTCTGTGAGGCAGTATTTAATTGCGTCTTCACTGTGAATTCATGTGTAAATAGCTTAAGTAAAAATAAATAAAAGCTTTTACTTTAACAATAAAATTCGAGGTAGCTTTCGATTGTACACGAAAGATAACATGCTTCAAAACAAATTGATGTTTGCAAGGAAAGAAGTATTTGCCATGAAAGAGTATACTCCAGATATGGTACTTCATTTTAAAGGAACTAGATGGTAAAGATTAACTATGGTATGCAAACAACTTAAAGAAACAGCATACTCTCCGTAATACGTACAAGGTAAACTCGAAGATAGGCAAATTCTGATCGAAACACCGGTGGCTGTCAGAAAGGCATTCCGTGAAGCATTCAATAACTACCGAAGCAAAACATTACCACACGGGTTCTGCCTAAATCCTAAAAAAATTGTCGTAAACTAAAAGAGTCAGTGGTAAAAAATAAATGTTCATACACTCGTTGTCGAGACAGGAACCGAAGTACAAAATAGGAAAATTAAAGCCGAAATGTTAAATTCGGTCTTGAGATGCCCCTTTTCAAAAGAAGATCAAGAAATATTGTCACCATTTAAAAATCGTACTCACACAAAGATGAGTAACATAATAATCAGCACTAGCAATGTTGAGAAACAGCTCAAATCTCTAACACAATAAATCTCAGGGCCCTTCGGAGTCCCTGTCAAATTCTATCCTGATCGATTTTGCCCCCCATCTTAACTATGATTTACCGTGTGTCGCTTTAGAAAGGAATTGCTCCTAGTGATTGGAAAAGAAAACAAAACCACACCCGTCTATATAAAAGAAATTAGAACGGATCCACAGAACTACAGCCCTATATCGCTCACGTCTATCTGCAGCAGAATACTATAACATACTCTGAATAAAAAGATAATGACCTACCTGGAGCAAAATAAACTTCTCCATGGAAGTCAGTATAGATTCCGAAAGTATCGATCAAGCGAAACCCAACTTTCGCTGTACACTCATGATATCCTCCTAAGCGACAGCAGCAGCCAGGTGGATTCAGTGTTTCTGGACTTCCAAACGGCGTTTGATTCGGTGACACATCATGCGACAGAAAATACTCTCGTACAAAATATGTAGACAGATTTGTGACTGGATCGAGGATTTCTTGACAGGCAGAACACTGCACGTTATCTTTACTGGAGAATCTGCCTCAGATGTTGAAGTAATATCCAGAGGGCCCAACGGGAGTGTAATAGCACTATTACTGGTCATGTTGTTTATTAATGACGCAAGGGATAAGACTGAAAGCAGATGACGCGGCTGTTTACGAAGAAATTCTGTAAGCGAAGAATAATAGTAGCATCCAGTTAGAACTTGACGAAATATCTGATAGTGCACGGTTCTGGCAAATAACTCTAAGCGTAGATAAACGTAAAATTGTGCATTTCACGAAACGTAAAAGCGTAGTAGCCTCTGATTACAAGATAAATGGTTCGTTTCTGGAATCAGTCTTGTCTTACAAATACTTAGGAATAATTATGTATAAAGACGTGAAATGGAGCGATCACCTGGGAGCAGTTGCTTGAAAGGCAAACGGCAGACTTCTACTCTTAGGTAGGATACTTGAAAACTGTGACTTGTCTACGAAAGAAATTGCTGACAAGATGCTTGTGCGGAATAGTTGAATATTGTACAAGTTTGTAGGGGCTCATATCAGGTCGACTGATGAGGGACATAGGGCGCGTACAAAGAAGAGCAGCGCGAATGGTTACAGTTTTGTTTGACTGTGAGAGAGCATGTCGGATACGCTGAGAAATCGGAACTGCGAACACTCGAAAAAAGGCGTCGCATATCTCGATAAAGCCTACTTAAAAGTTTCCACACGCCAGATCGTAAGACAAAAACGACATGCACCTACGTATAAATCCCGTGAATATTACGAAATTAAAATTAGGAAATAAGAGCTCACACAGAGGCGTATAACCAGTCCGTCTTCCCACGCTCCGTTCATGAATGGAATAAGAGGAAACTATAATATACGGTACAATATAAAGTACCTTCTGCCATGCACCTTGCGATAATACGAGAAGTCTAACTTTAGATGTACATGTGCGGCATGAGAAGTGGCCAGTGAAGATTTTGACAACCAAATTCGGGTCAATATATACTTTTTTATTAATATGGTTCCATCGTCGAAATCCAAGGGCATACCTTTACCATAATCCACTTTCTATCATTGTTTATCACCGATGTGTGGCCTTGCGTTGTCATGGAGAAGGAGACCTTCGTTTGCGTTCTTATGACAACGAAGAAGATGAAGTCGTTTATTCATTTTCCTGAGGATGTCGCAATTCACTTCAGAGTTGATCGTTGCACCATGAAGGAGGACACCAGACCGAATAACCCCTTCGTAGTCCCACAAGACAGTCGCCACGACTTAACCGGCTGAGAGTGCGGCTTTGAACTTTTCCTTCGGTGTGGCATCACTCCACAAATTGCCGTTCTGTTTCCGGTTCGAAGTGAGGAACCCATGTTTCATCGTCTGTGCAGATGTTCGCCAAGAAATTGTAACGATCGGCCTCGTAATGCGCAAGCAATTCCGCACAGATGGTCCTTCGTCGGCGTTTATGGTCTTCTATTAGGCAGCTAGGAACTCGGCAGTCACACAACTTTAAAAACCCCAACTGGTGGACGAGTGTGTCTCCACTACCAACAGAGACGTCCAACAGTGTATCGAGGTGTTTTGACTGTGATCCGTTGACTATCTCGAACGAGAGTGTCCGCACATTCCAACATGCAGGAGTCGTAGTTCTGTGCGGCCGGCCAGCTCGCGGGAGATCGGACAGGTTTGTGCGACCTTGTTGCGATGGCGAGACACGCCTCGCCCGTCGACTCACCGTGCTTTTGCCCATTGTCAGGTCTCCGTAAACATTCTGTAGGCGCCTATGGATATCTGCGATGCTCTGGTTTTCCACCAAAAGTAACTCAATAGCAGCTCTCTGCTTGGAATGCAACTCCGCTACAGACGCATTTTTGAACGCTACGTATAGCGCCGCCACCAATCGGAACTTCATGAAACTAAAGGGGCTGAAGCACGAATATTTCACAATGTCTCACAACAAATTCTGCATTTTTTCAACTGAAATTGACCGAAAAAATAAATATGTTGAATTACTCATTGAATACTTCTCAAACGAAGGTAAATGTAGAATAGTAAACAAACGAAAATAGAGAGATTGTCATATTGTTCATACCAGCCGTTCCTCTCTCCTACATAACGATACAACATCAGGAAGCGCGATGCCCTGTGAACGAATGTTTGCTCAACGCACGCATCCTTATCATCTGTGACAATTAGGTTAGCCCACATGCGAGGACAATGCTACCTGTAATTCCCAGGACTCCAGACAAACCATATTCCTTTGAGGCTCAGTCCACACAGTGATGCCAATATCATCACCAACGCTGGCTCATCTCTGCCGTAATTCCCTCGCATACTACTTCACGCTGGCAACAGTGGAGGTTTGAAAAACAGGTAAGTTTCAAATAAAGATTAAATTGCAATCGATTTTAAGATCACTTATCCCTTTTTTTTAGCTTTGTCAACCATTCGGGAGGGATCTGAACCTCCCAACCTACCCCCCCCCCCCCCCCACCTCCCTTCTGGGGACACCCAAGATAAACTTTAAACGTGAACAAATTAGTAAAACCTCTACACCTAGCAGTTATGACAAATATTATAGTAGTAGAGAAACAGAAGTAAGGAGGAGAAGAAATATTAGACAGTTTAAAATTAAAAGCACAAAATCTAACATATACTGATGTGACAAAAGTCAGGGGTAGCGATATGCACATATGCGGATGGTGGTGGTATTGCGTACACAAGTTGTTGGGCAGTTCATTGGCGAAGCTGTCATTTGTAGTCAGTCGATTCATGTGAAAAGGTTTGTGACGTGATGACACCTGCATGACGGGAATTATCAATCTCTAAATGCGTTATGGTAGTTGGAGCTAGACAAGTGGAACATTCCATTTCTGAAATCGTTAGGGATTCAATATTCCGAGATCCACAACATCAAGAGTGTGCTGAGAACACCATATTTCATCCACAACATCAAGAGTGTGCCGAGAATACCAAATTTCAATCATCACTTCTCACCATGGGCAATGAAGTAGCTGACGGCCTTCACATAACGACTGAAAGCAGAAGCGTTCACGTAGAGTTGTCAGTGCTAACAGGCAAGGAAAACTGCGTGAAAAAACCACAGAAGTCAATGTGTGATGTACGACGAACGGATCCATTAGGACAGCATGGTGAAATTTGACATTAATGGCCATGGCAGCAGACGACTGACACAATGCCCTATCACATTAGCATCAAACATTTATAACTGTTCCTCTTGATGCACAACATGTTACCAATATTAATTCACATTGCAGTGGTGTGTGTGTGTGTGTGTGTGTGTGTGTGTGTGTGTGTGTGTGTGTGTGTGAGTGTGTGTTACTAAAATGTAGACTTTCACGGCCGGAAATATCATGTCCATTATAATTATCCGGGCTGTTATGCCGTGGTCGGTTGACGAATTCTGTGTCGATTCCCAACGTTTCATCTCCAACTGCGGGAGACATCTTCAAGGGGGTCCATAGCTCAATGGAAGGTCCAACACACCCACTGGCTCACTCAGAGACAAAATTTTACTGACACTTCCCAATGACATTAGGAGTAATTTGGTATTCATCAGGCCTGAGCGGCAAGATTTCACTGAACTAACAGGGTCTACTAACCGGGTGTGTGACATACTTCCTACCCCAGTTAATTGATAGAATGATTTTTAGCAAGAAACCTTAAGAATGAGTGTCTCTAATTAAAGAAATGTATTTAAGAAGGAAATCAGGAACTTTAATTTTACTGGGCCTATCCCCTTTTGTATGGAGTGACAACTGGATTAAAGGTAACAAATAAGGCATACATATGCTGCAGAGTGTCTACATCCTGCCACATCTCAGGAGCACAAGCAATACAAAGGGATGTCTAGCATCAGTGTCTACGACTTTGATGCAAAGAAAATGAAACACACTTGCTCACCATGTAGCAGAAATGCTGAGTCGCAGATAGGCACAACAAAAAAACTGTCAAACAAAGCTTTTGGCCAAACAGGCTTCCATCAGAATTAGACAACATACACACATATTTTTGTGCAAACGCAACTCACACACACATGACCACAGCTTCTGGCTGCCAAGACCAGACTGCGAGCAGTACCCTATCATGAGACAAGCAAACTGGGTGATGGGGGCAAGGAAACTGGTGTGGGGAAGGATAGCAGAGTAGGGACGAGGGCAGTAAAGCACTGCTTGTGGGAGCATATGGGGACAAGATTTGGAGAGGGTAGGGCAGTTAAGCGCAGTTGGAGGGTTAAATGGAGAGTGGGGGCAGCAACTAAGAAAAGACTGAGGCCAGGAAGGTTACAGGAACATTGGGTATGTTGTAGGGAGAGTTCTCACCTGCGCAATTCAGGAAAGTTTGTGTTGGTGGGAAGGATCTAGATGGCATAGGCTGTGAAGCAGTCATTGAATTGAAGAAAGACGTAACGGGCAGCGTGCTACGCCACAGTTTGTTGGTGGCCATTCAAGCGGACAGACAGCTTGTTGGTATTCATGCTAATGTAGGGGTATGTGATGATTGAGACCGGAGGAGGTGGTGGTGGGAGGGTGTATGGGCCAGGTCTTGCATCTAAGTCATTCTCCTACCCCCACCTATGCCAGTTTTGTACAAGCATCACCTATCTCATCAAAGGCAGGGCTACCTGTGAAAACAGTCATGTGATCTACATGCTAAGCTGCAGCCACTGTGCTGCATTCTACATTGGCATGAAAACCAACAAGCTGTCAGTCCACATTAATGGCCACCTGTGAACTGTGGCCAAGAAACAGCTGGACCCCTCAGATGCTCAGCACACTGCCCAAAATGATGTTCTTCACTTCAATGACTGCTTCACAAGCTGTGCCATCTAGATCTTTCCCACCAACACCAGTTTATCTGAATTGCATAGGTGAGAACTATGCAATATATCCTATGTTCTTACAAACCTTTTAGCCTCAGTCTTCATTAGTCATTGTCCTTTACCCACCTTTCCCCTTCCCTGTTCCCATTCCAGCACTACACAGACCTCTGTTCTATCAATGCACCCACAGTCTTTGTACTTCTCTCCTTTTCCATTACCTCCCCCCATCCCCCCCTCCTCCCCAGTTCTGTCAACATTCCAACTGCACCTAGCTGCCCCCTTGCCCTATCCTCTTCCCACCTCATTCTTGCATGCTCTCGCAAGCTGCACTTTACCTTCCCCCACCACTACCCTGCTATTCCTTCCCCTGCACGACCCAGCCTCCTCCTTACCGCTCTACGCAGTTTGCTTATCCCATCATGTGCTGCTACTCACAATCTGGCCTCGGCAACCAGACTATGGTCATGCGTGTGTGCTGAAAGCTTCGTTTAACAGGCTTTTTGTTCAGCCTATTTGCGACTCTGCATCTTTGCTATATGTTGAGTAGCAACTATCCTTTTCATAATATTATCATTTTCTCATATTTGGGTTTTGTATATACAAAAGTGTAACTGCACTTGTCACTTTACAAATGAAGTTAATACTTACTGATAACTGAGAGCAGCATTCCTTCTGTCTGTGACAGATTCTGTCAGTTCTGCCATCTCAGCAAGATTCCTACTCACAGTTAAGGATCAGTACCATGATAGAATACATTCAAAGAGAACATTTAAACTTTAATTTTTTTTTATTTCTCACTGTTTACTTGGTATCATCTGACTTACATTTCTTAAAATAATATAACATTAGATAACTATAGACATTGTGCCTTAGAAACACTATTAACAAATTAAATTAAAATTTTTGTGTTGCAAGCACAGAATCATTCTTTTTTCTTCACAAGAGGCACAGCATACTTCTCATAAGCTGCAGACAAGGCCTTTAGTATGGGGCCAACATATTCCAATGATCTAGAACAAAAGATATTACGTATTGATAAGTACCTCTGTTCTGTGTGAGCAAATGAATTTTTTCTGATTAAAAATCTTACATAAAAATTAATAATGCTTTTTATCACAGGGAAAAAAAATAATAAAATTAGGAAAACAGAGGGGTGGGTCAAGTACTCACCGTCAGCAGCCAAAATACCTGTATTCCCAATGGACATATTCAAAAGTGAAAAAAACTATTCACAGCATTCAAAACAGTTATTAACATTGCTCTTGAAGATGTAAAAATATAGTTCCATCAAAGGGTAACCTTGAGTTTCAATATTATTTTCAAATGAAAATTAATTTGAAATATCAGACATAAAATGTATAGGCTCACATTGTATATACAGGGCATGAAAATGTATTTCAGATATACAGTGAAGGGTCAGAAACGCATCTAATGCTGCAGGCTGGTCAAAATTAAACTGGCACAGGAAATATTTCATGCACTTTAAAACAGACAGTCCAACTTATGTCACCCAGACCTGATGTGGATAATGTAAGTAGGGTTGCCTGTTTTAAGGTGCCAACCCTGTAGAAAGGAACTGTGCTAGATTACTGAAGTAACAGCAAACAAATTCAAAAATTTTACGTAATCAATTACAATTAAAATAACTCAGTTACATTGTGATTAACTTTCACTCTAATGATTTAACATGTAAGACTTGGTGGAATGTAAGCAATGAAATGAGAAAAGATAACTACCAGACATGCAGAGAAGTCATGTATCAATCGATTGGTATAAGAAAAGGAACTTAAAATTGTGGTACAAGGTTAGAAACTTGAATCTATCTTCTGAGCATACAAAATCAAGCAATGGAAACACAAAGTGGCAACATCAACAATGTAAGGAAAAGATAAATTGCTACTTACTGTAAAGATAACATATTAAGTTGCAGACAGACACAATTAAAAGACACTTACACATCAGCTTTTGGCCACGGCCTTCATCAGGAAAAGAAAGAGAAAGATACACTCATTCATTCACACAAGCAAGCACATGACCATCATCTGCGTCAGCTTGGACCAGCATACAGATAATCACTTAACATGTAGATCAAATTCGTAAGTGTAGCTGTGTATGTACATGTGCATCAGTGTGCTCTGAAGGAAAAAGCAACAGGGGATATTCAATGTGTACCAAGAACAGCACAGAAAAGGATCACAGAAATTCTGAAAAACCTGAATTACAGGCTCTTGAAGATAGATTCCAGCTATCCTGTGAAATTCTACTTGCAGTTTAAAGAGCAAGTATTGAGTGAGGAACTTAGGAACACACTACAGTCTCTTATATATTGCACCCCAAGGGATTGCAAAAACAAAGTTACACTAATTACAGCATGCTCAGAAGCATTTATCAATCATTCTTCCCATGCTCCAATCACAGATGGAACAAGGCAAAACCCTGCTAAATGTTGGTACACAGGAAGTACCTTCTATGATGCACTTCATAGTGTTTAGTGGAGTACGGATACAGAAGTAGATTTCCACCAGTCAACAATTTACTCCACTGTATGGTGAGTGGTTGCCTCCACTAATTTTTATTTTTTAATTCCACACAGTCTCAACTCCCCCCCCCCCCCCCTTCCCGCTCCTCTGGTACGTTTTAAGTGGGAACACAAACAGAAGTTGGTGGAAGGCGGATACTTGATTTCAGAAGGATTGCAAGAAAGAGGATGTGCTGGAGGGACAGTTCCCACCTGCATAGTCTAGAAAAAAAGAAAGGAAGAATAGAGTTTAACATCTTTATTTATTTTCACCAATTTCACTACTTCTTAGTCATCTTCTTTTTATTGCTGTCAGAGCCTCGTTCATAGAAAGTTCTGCTTCATGTTCTTCCTAAGCCTTCACATAAATACCTCCATAGGAAATTCTGCTTCTCATTCCCCCTAAGCCCTCACCTGTAACCTCATCCATATTTTCACCAATTTTAAACTGTCATATAATTAGCTAACATTTCAAACTTGTATGCATCAATGGATATGATATGCAACTGCAGGTGCCAAATAATTATCTTCTAAGAGGTATCTGAGAACAGCAGTCTTGGTTTCTGGTGAATCTCAGGCATGTTATAATCAGTACTAATAAATACTGGTATTTTACTCTTAGTCTTTATACTATTTGAACTGATTGCTGACAGGATTGTTGTGGCAACAACCACAGACCAGACTTTTCAATGTGTGAAGGGGCATGCAGGTGAGCAGCCTACAAAATCCTACCACCAGGCACTAGAACACTGCTGGCACAGCATGCTGTAACTTCGCAGTCTGCTGCAGTTGTGGGCTAGACTTCCACATGCTGTGGCATAGCACTGTGCTTCTGTAGTCAAACCTTGTGATCGGAGGTGGTCTCCTGTGACAACATAGGTGGCCTAAGCAACTATAAATACTTGCCACTCAGCTCTTGGCACAACTTGAATTTGTACTATGCCCTATTCCAGGACTACCAGCTGCAGCCGACACTTTGACAGGCTTCACATCAGCTGTGATCCAAGTAGCCCAAGCAGCTTCAGCTTCATCTAGCAGCAGCATCATACAGCCACTGGTCTGCAAGCCACTGATAGATCTGAAGTAGGTTCTGTGTCTTGAGCAATAGCCACGAAGTGAAGACCTGCTGTAGGATTTCTTTGACTGACACTTCAGATGACTCTGAGGACCCCCAGTTTGGTGCGGGGTGTCTGAAGTGCACAGCCACCAGTGCGTTAGTTCAGTGGCTACTGAGAATGTATTCCTTGCATCAGCCCTATGGCCTTGCTGGCCATAGCTGGCCATAGCTGGCCATAGCTGTGGCAGCTCTCCCCTGCTTAACACACACACGCACTGCCGTGGTACCTAGCACATCATGAAGAGTTATGCTGAGGTAGCAATCCAATGCCTGGATGACCACACACAATACTGAGATGTTGACAACAGTCCCTGAACAGAAGTCTTGCTGAATAAAGTATGTTAATACTGAACGTTCTCTTGTGATTCATCACTCACCGTGGCAAGGTAGAATGCAACCCCCAATTCGTGCACATGCCATTGTGGGGCAGAAATGACTATTCTGGCTGATAGTAGTAACAACATTGCACATTTGGTGTCAGAAGAAAGCCAGTAACACAATGATATCAAGGGACAGCAGCATCATTTCAACATGGTGATTGGAAACAAGATATTTTTTGAGTTTTTTCGTGTGATTGCACTGACGTGCCAAATTGCCTGGATTGGAGGATCGAATGGAAGGTTCAACTGGTGAAAGTTGTAACAATCCAAGGGTGATTTTCTCTTTTCCAGATTGCCTGTACTGATGACAGTCTCTTGGTTTATGAATCATCTGATATTCTTTTGATCAACATTTGCATGATTATCAGCTTTTGCAAAGAAGCTGATTTTTAAATTTATTTATCCCTTATTTCTACTTCTGTATCCTAATGGATAGTTATGAAAATCTTTGGTATTTTTTGGTATGCATATAAAAATTTATGCACTCTAAAAAGCTAGTCATCCGGATTTTTTGCATTTAATTTTAAAAAATCACATAAAATTAATTATTAATGTTAATCCAAATTATATTTTACATTAATGCATCCATCTCTACTTTTATAATTTACAAAATTAATCAAAAGACAGAGTCATTTTCCAATTTTGCTGTTTTATTACTATTATTTTCCACTTTCTGTAGTAATACAGCAAAAGTGGAAAATGACATCATCTTTTTACTAAATTCATTGCTTCAGTATCCACTATGAAGAAAATACAAAATTAATTTTATAGTGTAGATCAATGTAACTTCTTTGAAAATTATCTTTGGTGTATTATGGGCTTTGGCCATAAGTTGAAACCATGTGAGGCAGTTTGTTTTCTATTGTTGTTGTGGTTATGGCTCTGCTTGGCTAAGTCTCATTTCAAATCTGTTGTTTGAAGTTATGGCAGGTGTACATTGTCTGTTGTGACTCACAAAGACATAAATTCACTTCACGGAACTATGTAAATCAAAGAAATATTATGTGGTAGAAAGTGTGGCATGGAATGTGTTTGCAATCAAGTTTATGATTAAATACATCAGCAGCAGCAAATACAGTGTTTAGCCACTTATAAAGCAAACCCCTGACCTCTATACTGCAAAGTTTTACTCAAATGAGTTTCAGTCTCTGGACCACTGAAGCCACCAAAACGACAGGTAGAGGTTGACATTTTACGAAACTACCATTCAATGGACTATTTTTATTTTGCAAGAATGATATGATTGACCAGAGTGGCATGCTACATATTTTTCTAATTATTTTTCATAACACATTTATGATGGATAACTATAAAGTGGACTCCATCAGTGATTTAAGTGAGGAGGAGGAGGATATTGGTGTTTAACATCCCGTCGACAACGAGGTCATTAGAGACGGAGCACAAGCTCGGATTGGGGAAGGATAGGGAAGGAAGTCGGCAGTGCCCTTTCAAAGGAACCATCCCAGCATTTGCCTGGAATGATCTCCTAAATCAGGATGGCCGGACGCGGGATTGAACCGTCGTCCTCCCGAATGCGAATTTAAGTGACTTTAGGTGGCGCACTAGAGAATAGGTGGTGGTTTGTGTCCAGTTAGGTACAGGAAGTGTAACTTGTCAGGGCACAGTCCTCCATATGCCCAGGCCTTCCAGTGATTTGTTTTAAATGTATGAGGCTTGGACGTTATGTCAGAGAATGCTTTCTTCCAGGAGTGCTAGTTCTGCAAGGTTCGCAGAAGAGCTTCTGTGAAGTTTGGAAGGTAGAAGATGAGGTACTGGCAGAATTGAAGCTGTGGGGATGGGTCTTGAATCGTGCTTGGATAGCTCAGAGGGTAGAGTAGCTCAGATGGTAGACCACTTGCACGCGAAAGGCAAAGGTCCCAAGTTCGAGTCTTGGTCAAACACACAGTTTTAATCTGCCAGGAAGTTTCATATCAGTGCACACTCCACTGCAGAGTGAAATTCTCATTCAGTAAACATATTGTATGTGGTTGAGCCACTAAAAGTGAATTATATAAGACATGGCATTGCATGTGGTAGTGTACTTGGTGAGGATGTACTGTCTGTCAGAACAGATTACTTTGGGATCAATGACATAGACTTGTCTTAAGTGTTGATGGTTGCCAATTTGGAGATTTTAGAGGAACATGATCTGGACAGAATGAATTCAGACCCTTTACCTGTTACAATACATTACAGCAAAACATAAAACACTTGAAAGGAGTAATAAAGTTAGCAATGGCACTGTTGTTATTAGAGTTTGAAGATCTGTTTGATCCTCATTACTCTTTGCTTGTGACCCTAGAGACACAGCATCAAATCACAACTGGAAAGTCATTGCCCATGCATCATAAACTATACGGAATACAACGTCATCTGCAACCAGTGATGGAATAGTCCATTGATCAGGCATTAAAGGACAGTATTATTGCAGTAAGTAATAGTCTTAGGGGAGCACCATTGATGACCATTCCAAAAAATAGTACAGATGGCACAAAGGCCACAGCAGTTTTGTTGCGATTACAGTACCTAAATAGTTGCAAGATTACAGACACTTATCCAATCCCAAATATAATGTAACTTTGGATAATCTGGGGCAGTGCAGGTATTTCTCCACCATGTATCTGTGGAATGGCTATCATCATCTAGAAGCAGTATCAGAGAAACAACTGAAAACATTTTTGATTCCTTCCAGACACTACCAACATCGATGCATGCTGTTTGGATGAAAGAATGCACCAGTCACACTTCAATGTTGTCAGGTGGAGGTTTTTGAGGGTTCAAACCAAGGCAATGTATGGTATTTTCCAAGGAAAATGGCAAGTGTTTAAGTGGTTGCATGCAGCACATCTGACACTCAATGTAGAGAAAAGTCATTGCGCACTACTGGAGTACAATACTTAGGACATCTGATTAGTCATGAGAGACAATACGTAAATAAAATCAGTGCAGGAACTAAAATCTTGTTTGTGCCTAGCAAATTATTACAGAAAGTTTGTACCAAAATTTTCATAGATAAGATGGCCTCTTACTCACCTACTGAAAAAAGGAGTGAAGTTTCACTGATCATCAGAATGTCAAGATGCATTCAGTAAATGGAAAGAAATGTTGACAAGTGGCCCATTGTTGGTTTTTACAAATTATGAGTAGGAATTCATATTGTCATGTGAAACAAATAATCATGCATTTAGCTGTGTATTGGGTCAACAAGTGGATGGAGCAGAATATCTGGCTGTCTTTGCCTCACATCAGTTGAATAAATTGGACAGAAATTACTATAGAACAGAGAGACAAATGCTGAGTCTCATACATGGCATTACATACTTTTGATGTTATTTGCATGTTAGGAAATTTAAAGTGAAAACTGATCATGCAGCTTTAAAATGGCTATTAGATTTGAAAGATCCACCAAGCAGTTTAATATATTCTGCACTGAAATTCAGAGAGCTTGATTTTGAGGTAATCCAACGACTAGGAAAAAAACATTAGAGTGCACATTGCTTCAGGTGGAAGGTTTGTATCTTACAAGGAGTGGGTCACACTGCTGGAGAATGTCAAAAACTTTTGAGCTCAGGCAAACACCGTAAGCTATTTGCAATGCAGCCACAATTCATTGTGCATGACAGTGTTATGTAAGCAAACAAAACACAGACTTAGTGTTGTGGTTGCAACTGTGCTGTGGAAAGAAGTACTGAGATAGGCACAAGGTCATGTGTCAGCAGGCCATGGGGTTGAAGAACCTCAGAACGACATACACTCAAATAGTATTGGTGGCAAACACAAAAGCAGGCCATGGAGCAGTATGTCAAAAACTGTGTACAGTGTGTAAAGTGTGCTGAATTGAGCCATCAGCACATTCCTCTCCAAAGTTTACCAGAAGCCAGTAAACCATTTTAAGTGATTGGTTCAAATATCTTAAGTTCTTCTGGGGAAAATGCTGGCAGGGACTCACTATGTACTAACAATAACAGATCACTTTTCATGCCATGGGAATGGTGGCTATCCCTTATCAGCAATCTGACATGGTGGCTCAGATCATGGTGAATAATTCATTGTTGAAGTATGGTATTCCAAAAATGTGGATATTTACCAGAGTACTAATAGTATGTTAGTGTTAATGAAACAGTTTTGTCATTTGTTAGATATTTATAAATTAGGGGCAAGTGCTTTACATGCACAAGTAAATGGAAGAACTGAGTGAATTCATTGTACAATAGGGAAAATGTTAAGCCATTATGTCAACAGTCATCATAATGACTGGGATACCTTATTATCCTACAGTGTGGCAGTGTAGAATTCTAAAGTTCATGAGAGTATGGGTCTGTCACTGTATGAGGTAATATGTGGCTGGAAAATGCCATCACCAAAAAAAGGGAAAAATAGGAAACTGATACAAAATTTCCTGAGAACTTAATCAAGTGCAAAAAGTAAATATAAAATCCCTGGAAAATCAGGTACAGGTGCAGCAACAGACTGCTAAGTTATCTGAATACTGTGAAGGACAGTGGGCAATGTTAACAAGCCTTATAACCTGAAAGGAAAGACAAAGAAATTGTTCACTTATTATCAGGGTTCATACCATGTAATTGAGATGACCTCATCAGTGAGTGTGAAACTGCAACTTCCTATTTGTATAACAGTTGCCCACATTTGGCATATCTGAACTTTTTGTGGTATGCTGAGGTCTCTGCCACTGTTACCAGCTTCAGCCCCATATATGAGGGCAGCAGCAAGTGGAGAAGACCGTTCTTGCACAATCCATGCGCACGTTGTCTTATACATTAAAACGTAGGGTGAATGATATAAAGGAGACTTGAGAGGGTTTGATGCTTCCCTGCTTCAGGGAACACTGCCTGGGGAGATGTCCATGAAGGGAATCATGTTACTGATGCTGCTGCACTTCTCAAGCTGCAGAAGGATCAGCACCATGCAGGTAAAACCAATAGAGGGTGGGGTGCTTTTCACCTGGCAAAAATATGTCATCATGATGGATCATTGAAAGACATTGAAACTGACATACAATGCTGAGATTTGAAGAATGAGGTTGAGAAGCTGTCAGTAGTGGGTACCAACACAAGGTATGAGTGCTATGCAATTCACCTGTATCCCGTAAGATGAGTGAAACTTTCATGTGTTTGGACAAAGGTGATTGTCCTGGTTACACCAGATGGGAAGAGGCATACTTTGGTGACAGCAAATGAGCTGCAGCAATGCCAGAGGGAACATATTATGGTATGTCCTTCCATGGTGGCCCAGACTGTCACAGAGACATGCAAGATAGAATGTTTTTTGGGGGAAGAAGTGCAGGAGGATGTCCACATGACAAACTCGCAACACAATCATGTTTTCAGAAGGCAAGCTCTCATGATCATATATACTCCTTGTATGATTCGGTTGTATCTATCACCACTTGCTTCAAGCAAGGATGTTCAAGGGGAACAATACACTTAGAACTACATAACAGTGGGATATTACTGGATGGAATGAAGTATGATGTAATAGTGGATATGCTCCAGAACCTAATCGATCCTTAACTGTATTTATGTGATAATACTTTAGAAATCTGCCAGCCAGGAATCTGACATACCTGAATAATATCCTAGTCACCACCATACTCAGTTCTCTCAATGAGCTTATAGCCACCCAGAATTGGCTTATTAGGGTAGAACAGATGTTCCAACATCTCCAATAATACTGCAGTGAATAACAGCACAGGGTTCTGGTAACAGAAATTTCATCCTTGGGTATAATCTTAACCCCAGTCTTCACTTATATGTCTGTCAGTGGCAGAGAATCATCCGGCCATCTACACTTGCACGACCACTCTGCAGTTCACACTCAAATGCTTGGCAGAGGGCTCATCAAAGCACTTCCACAAATTTCTCTGCTGTTCCGCTCCTGAACAGCACACAGAAAAGAGAACATTTAAATCTTTCCATGTGCATTCTGATTCCTCTTATTTTGTTACTATGATCATTTCTCCCAATGAAGGTACACTTCAACAGAATATTTTTGCCTTTGGGCGAGAAACTTGGTGATTAAAATTTCATGAAAAGAGCTCACAGCAGTGAAAAATGCCTTTGTTTTAATTATTGCCACCACAACTTTTATATTGTATCCATGTTACTCTCTCCCTGTCCTTCTTTGAACTTTATCAGTCCCATCTAGTATGGATCTCATGCTGTACAGCAATACTCTAGCAGAGGACAGACAAATGTGGTGTAGGCCATGGATTCACTGTATCACCTGAGTGTTCTGCCAGGAAACCACAGTCTTTGGTTCACCTTATCCACAATATTATCTGTGTGATCATTCCAATTTAAGTTGTTCATATTTGCAATTGTTATAATTGTTAGGTATTCAGTTGTACTGGCAGCCTTTAGATTTGTGTGATTCATCATGTAACAGAAACTTAATGGGTTTCTTTTAGTACTCATGTGTATGACCTCCATTTTTCATTATTTAGGGTCATTTGCCACTTTTTGCACCATAAATGATAGGATCATCAGATAATAATCTAAGAGGGCTGCTCAAATTGTTTCGTAAATCATTTGTGTAGATTATGAACAGCAGACGGCCTATAATACTTCCTTGGGTAACATCAGACATTACTCGTTTCACGTGATGACTTAGCATCAATTTCTATCAACTGTGGCCTTTCTGACAGTAAAACACAAATCCAGTTGCACAACTGAGATGATATACTCAATAGGCTTGCTATCTGATTTGAAGACAATTGCAAGGAACAGTCTCAAAAGGAAATCAGGAAATCTGGAAATATGGCATCAATGTAAGATCCCCTGTCAATAGCACTCATAACTTCATGAGAATAAAGTACTTGCCTTTATTAAGTGATTTGAGTTGCTGAGGATGTCCAATTCTAAGTTAGGTTAGCAGCTGTTTTTGATTCAAGTTCTGGACTATTTACTTCATATTCTTTGGTGCAAGAATTTTGGATAACTATATTAAAACTACTTTTGTAGTACTGTCATTGGTAACATTACCAGCACTGTTGGCAATGGAATCATGTGAAACCCAACTCACATTTTTCTCGCATGATATACTGAAAGCTTTGGATCAAGGCAGTTAGATAGATGCAGTATTTCTTGATTCCTGAGAAGCATTTGACGCAGTACACACCTACGCTTATTGTCAAAATTACAATCATATGGGGTATCAAGTGATATTTGTGACTGGATTGTGAACTTTTTTGGGAGGGAGGACACAGCATCATCTCTTGGATGGAGAGTCATTGTCAGATGTAGAAGTAACTTCAGGTGTGTCCCAGGGAAGTGTGTTGGGGTCCTTGCTGTTCAGGATGTATATTAACGACCTTGCAGGCAATATTAATAGCAACCTCAGACTTTTTGCAGATGGTGCAGTTATCTATAATGAAGTACCATCTGAAAGAGGCTGTACAAATATTTGGTCAGATCTTGATAAGATTTTAAGGTGGTGCAAATATTAGCAACTTGCTTTAAATGCTCAGAAATGTAAAATTGTTCTC